>NC_137882.1:30728726-31198726 GCF_963924005.1 Protomyctophum bolini
AACTAGACGAACACAAAAACATTCCAGGTGACTAAAACTAACTGAAAACTGTTCAAGAGACTGTGACTAAAACTAAAATTTGCTGCCAAAAACAACACTGCTATCCCCTGCCTGTTCCACTGCATTGACTGCAGCCAGTCACCCATCCAATCCAACACAATGATTTGTGAAAATGTGTATAATTTTTCCAGAGAACAAAATAATGCCGCTTGGAATAAAATGCTGTGAAACTGCATAGCAGTAATTTTCTGTCACGTTGGAGGCTGTTGGTATTGTAGGCATGGCTTCATCGGACATGAAAGTAAACACATGCCACATTATGCCCATAGATTATGATTACCGGTATATTAAACTGCGAGTATCATATAATTATCTACAACTCAATAGCAGATACATTAAAAAGGTTGAGAATACAGCTGTATATCCAAAACCGTATCCACAAAGTGAGCATATCTTACCTTTTGTCCCAGTCATCCAAAAATGAGGTCTCTATATTGAAGAACAGGTCAGATATTAGATAGATGCTCCTGCTATGCTGTCAACAGGGAAAAGGCCTGTTTCTGTGTCTGGTTTACGGTCCCACCCACAACCCCAGCCCTTTAAACCCAACCCCCCCACCCCCCCGACTCCTTTCGCCAAGGGACAGCGACTTACAGAGGCTACTCTCTAGAGATAGAGATGTACACTACACAGCGGTATGGATGGTTGCTTCACTGTCGGTGAGAAGAATGCGGAGTTATAATATAGTACATATTTAGTTATTAAGGTATAGGCCTATTATTATCATCTTTAACCCATTCTGACCTGAGATCAGATTTACGAGGTTTCTACTGGACACACACTGGTCTGATTAACCCCATTCTGACCTGAGATCAGATTCTAAAAAATCTAAAAGTCATTCTTCGATTTTTCAAAAATAGCAGACCTACAAGCTCATAGCGCGCCACTCGGTGGCGCGCTATGAGCTTGTAGATCTGCTATTTTTCAATAGCTAAAGCATAACATGCTGCTAACACCAAAATGGGTTCCCGTTCAGAATGGGTTAAATGCGGCAGGAATTTGAGGATTAATGTCCAGACGAGACTCGATCTCTCGGTCTCCAGCAAGTTAAGACTATATACTGTGATGGTCTTCTCTCAGGTCTGCATGAAAAAGCACAGCTATACGAACTAGTTCTAACAATAAGAAAGCTCACATTGTCTGACCTCAGATTAGCTCATTCATGTGCCCCACAGAAACGTGCCTTTGCTTCTCTATAGTCTACGTGGCTCCATCTGTTGCAAAACTAATCCCATCTCTGTGTTAATCTGATTAGCAGCAGAATGCTGAGAGAGGTTGAAGGGCCGTGCAGGTTGAGAAGGAAAGAGGCAGAAAGAGGCAGATCTTGCCTGGAAGAAGTTGCCAGGCATTACTGTATTATGATAGTAACGAATAATACGTTAAAAACTAACACGTAAAACAGGACACAGATGTGAGAAATTGTCAAATATTACAGTTTAATGCCGAAATTGCAGAAATAGCAGCTCTACAAACTCACAACATTTCACCAACACCAGAAAGCGCACCCATATCACTCCCATCTTGGCCGTTAAAATACTTTCCACCCCGCTCTGTGTCTGTGCGGGCACCTAAACTGTGGGAACGCCCTACCCCTGACAATTAGAAAGGCAAACTCTTTGTCGTCTTTTAAAACACTTTTAAAAACCAAGCCTTCCCACAATTGTAATGTATGTTTATATCCGTTTAAGTCACTCGCAATGTTTTTAAATCTTTCTTAGTTTAATAATTGTTTATGACTTAATCTCCCTTAGGCCTCTCTTTAAAATCGGTTTTTATCATGTATTATTACGCTGCTATGTGATGTTAGTCAGCCGCTGCCCGAAAATTACGAGTATAGGAGCTTGCTCTGTCCCTTAATGCTATTTTGGTCCAGCGTCACCCGCTATCTATTTTGCCGAGACCGGTATTTGCGCCTAGAGGTGTGGTCACGCTTTCTCCTAAATTGCTATTTTGGTCACACACATTTGGGAAGGCATAGTGGAGTTTAAAAGCACCCGTAAGCCGTATGCCAAATTAGATTGGCATAGAGCGGTGCGCACCGCGCGCCTGCAACGGAGATGTCCGTCATCTGATCATCTCTCCTTATTCTCCCTATTCTCCTTGTAATTGCCCTATAATCAGCAGAAGTGAGTGCCTATCACTTCCTTGTGTCCATTGTGTTTATAGTCAAAAAATATGTTGTCCCAGGGACCCCCTCAGAAGAAAAGATACGAGTTAAAAATGTTCACCCTGAAAGAATATAAATTCCAAATTTGCGGCACATTTTAGAGTAGATCTTCTATTGTAGATCTGCTATTTTTCAATGGCTAAAGTAGAACGTAATGCTTAAAACACCAAAAGGGGTTCCCGGCCAGAATGGGCTAAACGCCCTAAATTGAAACCGTCATATCGTAACGTCCTCCACGTCCGCCTGCACGTCTCCGTCGACGTCGCGGACGACGACGTCGCCGTGACAGACGACGAGCGGCGCCTTGTTGCCGTGGTCGCTCAGCTCCGGGTTGAACAGAGGGAACAGGCGCTCCGAAGCGAAGCGGCACCCGGTGTAGGAGTAGAGGTGAGAGCGGGCCGCCGCGTCGTAGAACGACACCGTGCCCTCCTCGTAGTCCACGAACACGCCGACGGTCCGCGGCGGCCCCTGGCGGGGGTGCAGAAGGAGCGCCGCCACCGCCGTCCCGTGCTGGCCGCCGCCCCCGCCCGCGCACGCCCGGTACTCGGCGCCCTTCCTCAGGCAGATGGACCAGTAGCCGCGGTCCGGGCTCAGCGTGACCGCGCCCTTCCTGTCCACGGACTCGCGGGCCACGCCCAGGTCCCACGCCGTCTTGCCGCCGACCTCCACGGCCCAGTAGTGCCTCCCGGTGGAGAAGCCCTGCCATGGCATGAAGGAGATTTGCAGGGGGTCTTTTGGGTTGCTTTAGTTAGTAGGTGAAGTGAAATCAGCTCCCATCCCAGACAGTGTTGTTTTTTTTGGCAGCAAATTTCTATTTTAGTTTCAGTCATAGTCTCTTTGACTTTTAGTCACATTTTAGTCAACGGGAATGTTTTAGTGTTTAGTCTAGTTTTAGTCGACTGAATATCATAAGATTTGTGTCGACTAAATCTACAGGTGATTTAGTCGACTAAAATGTATTTTGGCAGGCCTCGATGACGTCGTAATGGCTGAAATTTCCACTAGTCCCTTCCTAACATTTTAGTCTAGTTTTTATTTGTTGCCAAAAGTAATTAAACCCGTTTTTCCGTTTTCTTCGTAGGATTGATAGAATCCTACGATAGAATCGATTATTTGCATAGCAAAACAATTCAATACAGATTATTTGCATTGCAAAACGATACGATACATAGTCAATGTTGCTTTTTTCATTTCAATATACTTCGATTCTTAAAAAAATTAAAATAGATTTTTCGATGCAGTTACTATATCGTTACACCCCTAATATTTAGTCATAGTTTTAGTCACCATAGCTTAGTTTTCATTTAGTTTCCATTTAGTTTTCGTCAGTGAAAAAAGGTAGTCGACGAACATTTTTTGCCATAGTTTTAGTCGACGAAAACAAACACTGCTCCCAGACTTGTATACGCTGAGTTGGCCCGGTGCCAGGGATTGATAGGCAGGTGCCACATTTGACTGTGTGGTGTATATGCACCCTAACCATTCAGCAATCGGGTCAGTTTGAGGTAGCTTAAAAGTCCAAGTGTTCAAATAAACATACCGTAAGTCTTTATTTTAACCGTACTCTTATTCTTTCACGCGTTCAAATACAAATATGTCTCATTTTAAAGGAGCATTCAGTGATTTGGGTGATTTGGAAAAACCCCCGGTTCGCCCCGGTGACAAGATGTGCACATGCACGCACTACAGGACGCGACAGGCCAACAGCACGCACACCAAGGCCCGCCCCCGCTCGATCATGACTGGCGAAAGACCCCTCTCTATCCTGATTGGATGAAGGCTGGGCCACCTAGCCAAAAACGAAACCTACAGATTTTTGGGGGGGACAGGGAGGAACTCCTTATATGGTCAGCACACTCTATAGTAGGGAGGATTATCACAACAAAACTAAATAGAAGTGATTTTTGAATTAAGTGAAATCACTGAATATACCTTTAACCCTACTCTTTCACACACACGCCCACAAGTCTGATGTGTCATAATAACACCTCTATGGTCATAAAGTAGCACATCATCTAAACACTTGCTGTACCTTGAGGGCGAGAACGCAGGGCGCCGTGTCAAAGCGCTGCGGTGAATCCACTACATCCAGTTCAACATCTCCGTCCCAGACCCGGGATCCATCCCCTGACACCACCAGCCACGGGTTGGCCGTCCCGGGGTCCAGATGGACGTCCTCTGCTCAGACAGACAGATGTAAGCACAAGTGATTAGACTTGCTGGGCATTTCTGCCTGACGCACCTCCGACGGTGCCATGGTGCTGGCTGCAGGGTCATCAGCCGGGAGCCACCCTTCACAGATGTTTCGCTCCTTTAATCCCGGAACATCTCTGGGTGGTGGAGCAGCGACAGGGACGTCTCCCTGCCGCCCCCTGCAGCCAGCGGAAGGATCCTTGTTCTCCCCACACTCTGTCCCAGTGTTATTGCTTTTGTGGTTGTGGAATGATCAGTCCCAAGGGACTATGCATGGCAGGGACGTCCATCTCCCTGAGTCAGGCGTGGGCTGACCGCATACCACAGCATCTCAAGGTGGTGGAATATAGCAGTAGGAAAGGTTCCCTACTGCCCCCTGTCTACGCTCCTTGTTTTCCCCACGATTTGTCATTTCTCCTGAGCCATAACCAGAAGCTTCCTTGTTCTGCCTCCTCTGCCAGGACTTTGAGGGCATTCTTCAGCTTGGAGCCTTTGATCCCAGATATCCCAGATTAGATAAGTTAAAAGTCACTAAAGTTTAACCCATGCATGTAGACCTATGAGGATGATTCTACAAAATGCCTTCTAAATCCTGACAGTTTTCCGAAAAACCTATACGTTTCTACACGTCGGTGATTCTCAAACTATTTCGGAGCCCCAGAATTGTATTGTAGATTTGAGTTAAAATCGTTCGCTCTGTAAGAATATATTCAAAAGATATCCACCACATTTTCACGATTGTTCAAAAAATAGCAGACCTACAGGCTCGTAGCGCGGTAGATCTGCTATTTTTCAACAGCTAAAGTATAATGGAATGCTTAAAACAAAAGGTTAATAAAAGGTTAATTTTGCCAATTGGAGGTACATTTTTTTTTAAATGATGTGAAGTGAGGGCAGCCTTTTTGGGGGCATGTTGATTTTCTCATGTCCATGAAAAATATATCAGTGAGATGACCACCTAAACAAACATTACAGTCCCTAGACTTGGCTGGCATAAATTACATCGTAATTGACCCTAAACATACATTAAAGTCCATAGACTTTGGCAGGGACAGGGAACGGTATAATTAGGCTCTAAACAAACACCCATAGTCCATAGACTTTCACTTGGCTGGCCTATGACGTGGTTTTGGAAAGCCATGGATATTCATGCATTCAGGGGACAAGTAAAAAGAAGCAGACAACTGTACCTGTAAACTGTTGCATCCTCTCGTGTTCTGAAATTCAACAGAATTATGAAGAAGAATGAGTTAAAGAACATAGAAAAGGTTAGTACAGTTTAACAGCTACTAGGATGATATGAAATAGTATTTCATGATAAAGTAAATGATATATTTCTTCTTTACTTTACTAGTATTGACATCAAAATGTACAAAGTACCAAAAGTAAAAGTACTGACATTATGCTGAATGTCCCATTTCAAAATGTCTAAAACATCTCTTGAAAATAGCAGAACTACAAGCTCACAATGCGTCGCATTGTTCAAATACCTCAAAATTGTACTTAATCAATTTTGGGTGGGAACCCCTTTTGGTGTTAGCATTATGTTATGCTTTAGCTATTGAAAAATAGCAGATCTACAAGCTCATAGCGCGCCACTGCTTTGTCAGGATGTCAGGAAGACATTTTTAGAATCTGATCTCAGGTCAGAATGGGTTAATGCGCTTAGTTACTTTACACCAATGAGTGAAGAAATACATGTCTTTGTGGTGACCACAAATCTGACCTTGAACGGACAGCTTGGTCAAGGCTGGCTGCAGCAGGTCCTCAAGGCGGGCCACCGCCCTCCTCACTGTCCCGACACAGGTGTGGGTGTGGACACTGATCTCAGACCAGTCCTCTGTGGCCGGAGCCGAGCTGAGAGATGGGAATTTCTAAAAGAGAGAGAGAGAGAGAGAGAGAGAGAGAGAGAGAGAGAGAGAGAGAGAGAGAGAGAGAGAGAGAGAGAGAGAGAGAGAGAGAGAGAGGGTAAAATGATTCAAAGTTATGCGAAGAGAAGAGAAGAGAAGAGAAGAGAAGAGAAGAGAAGAGAAGAGAAGAGAAGAGAAGAGAAGAGAAGAGAAGAGAAGAGAAGAGAAGAGAAGAGAAGAGTGTTATGTCAAAAATTCAAACAAGTTAGTGAATCTACAAGGTCACAATGCATTAATCCGTTTTATTCCCTTTGCTGCGTGTCAGTCAGAACTAGTCCGTTTTCAATCTCATTCAAGATGACATCCAGACAGTGTACACTCGTTTTAAACTTAATCTGCACGCTAAAATATGTATCTGAAGACATTATAGGTTAGAAATAAGCCACAAGCTTTGCTGCCCGTCTCCCTGCATGACCTTGTAAACAAACAAACGGCAGGCACGTGCACGTGTCGCGCATGTAACGGAGCCTGTACACAGTGTACAGGGATGTGACGTTCTGATTGGTTAAAAAAGACACAGCTTTCCGTTTCAGAGAGATAAAATGCCCATATTCTTAATTTAAGTATATAAGTGCATTACATAAAGGGACACTTCACCCCTTTTGCAACCAGATCTTATTTTAATGATGTTTGGGAGACAAGAAACACTTTCCTGGGGGTTTTATGTGGGTAATATACCGGTATGTGTTTTTAGATATTTTAGTATTTCAAAGTGTCCATGATGTCATGGACACTGGGCTCACTTACTTCCTGGACTACAGGTTGTCTCAGTAAGACAGCCCTCCCCCTATCCACACAGAGGAGCAGTGCAACAAAGCATCATGGGAATAGTAGTCCGGGAAAGAAGTGAGCCCAGTGTCCATGACATCATGAACACATTGAAATACTAAAATATCTAAAAACACACATATTACCCACATACAAACCCCAGGATAGTGTTTATTGTCCCGCAAACACATATTTGTAACACTTTTTAAACGTGTCACAGCGTTTAGATTATAAACAGAAGAACATGTTTAATCGCCAGTAACACTTTTTAAACACATAAACGTGTTTCGTTTTTACAATCAAAGTCAGTCATATAGGTGTTTAGAATTTGAATACTAGGTGTTCTCGTGAGGTGTTTGAGTGAACTCGTGTTCTACTGTATTTTATGACCATTAATAAACATTTGGCATTTTATTATTACACACTGGTGTTTAGGTTTTAAACGTGTCACATGTTCCAGGGATTTACGTATATATATATATATACCTGCAGCACATGGAGGTGGTCTTCAGAGTGTAGGAGTGTGTCCAGCTGTGCCCGTCTCTCCTCCAGCAGCCGGAGCTCGTGCTGCAGCAGGGAGACGAGGCCCTGGGCTCTGCTCTGGGCCTCCGCCTGCCTCTCCTCCATGCTCTCCATCAGCTCCGCCTGGCTTCTCTCTATGGAGCGCAGCAGGGCACCGAACACCTGCCGGACACCTTCCATGTCCTCCCTGGAGTTCGCCTGGAAACGTCCATGCAGCGAACACAAACACACAAGCAGTGTTGATTTCGGTGACTAAAACTAATCAACTACAATTTAGGCATTTAACCAGACGCTCTTAATCCAGAGCGATTTTCAATAAGCAAGAACAAAAAGCATGGCAACACAAAAAGTAGTTATCATGAAACACGTGTAAGCTAAGCATAACATAACCATGGAATATCTATAATGAAACTACTGTATACATATAAACTATACGTATACTATACTATACGTATATAATATATAAAGTGCTACGTATGACTACATAAAAGGGGTTCCCGCCCGAAATGGGTTAACAACATTCAATTTCGAAAAAGAGTGGTTTCCCCTAAGCTATTTATTATTTACATAAACTACATGTCTTTAAAATGGCCACTGAGAATACTTGAGTCTAGTTGGCCAGAGGGTGTGCATTATCTTCACAGAGCTATAATCGCTGGGCCTTAATTATTGCTTTGATAATAACAATAAGAATAAATTAGGTTAATATTCATGTTGTATTATCGATTACACAATCTGCATTTTGTAGAATGTGCACGTTTGTGATGTAGAATGCAGAATGCAACCCACTTGGCTGAGCTCCATGGAGTGTTTGATTTCGTCCACCTTCCTCAGCCTATCCTGGATCATCTGCTCCACCTCCGATGTGGTCGTTTTCAACCGAACCTGGACATCCACAACATCAGCAGAACAACGCATATGATGTAACCAGGGGGTTGGGAGGTTAATCAATCACTTTCATTACTAACCCCTCCAAATGTCTGGCTTTCAGACATGACGTCTATGGACTTTTTTATGTTTGTCTCATCCATGCACCACGAAAATATGAATGCCCCCCCACCAAGAACGATAACTAATGATGTGAGCATTATGAATGATGATGCTCTGTTATGTTTGATTGATTGATTGATTGATTTGAATGCCCGTTAAGAGTTTGCACCATTATTCATCTACGGTATTTACTCTGAAACAGATGCCCAACGACTGCCGTTCACCACTGTCATTGTCTATATTACCATTAGTTGTGGTATGGACTCTGCCGTAGAACCATTTACAGTTATTGTGTGGAGGGATGGGCCTCTACACTTTACATCACACTTGTCATTGTGTCATTGTGGTCCATATACCCTTCTTAGGAACGATATAGTTTTAAAGTTAAACATTTCAGTGCTTTTCGAGCCTGTGTTTCAACAGATGCAATGAGGTACAGAAAATGATTTACGCGAATGAGATGATGATGATCCCGACGGCCTTTACTGCATGTCTTCCCCCCCCATCTCTCTCCCCATTTCCTGTCAGCCTACTGTCTGTCCCTCCATAAAATATATAAAATAAAGCCACAAAAAAACATTAAAAAAAAATTGAAAAAAATTGAAGCAACCTCACCAGTGTTGTTTTTGGCAGCAAATTTCTATTTTAGTTTTAGTCGTAGTCTCTTGAAACGTTTTCATTTAGTTTTGGTCACCTTTTAGTCACCTGGAATGTTTCAGTGTTTAGTCTAGTTTTAGTCGACTAAATATCATAAGATTTTTGCCGACTAAATCTACAGGTGATTTAGTCGACTAAAATGTATTTTGGCGGACTATTTTACACGCCGATCTACGAGCTCACAACGCGTCGCGCTGCGAACACAGCCATTCTCCGTCATAGTTTTAGTCGACGAAAACAACACCGAACCTCACCTTACTCTCTGCGCTCTCCCTCTCGACGGGGACCGTGTCGTGGCAGCGGTGGTCGCTCTCCGTGCACAGCACGCACACACACCTCTGGTCGCTCCTGCAGAACAGCTCCAAGAGCCGCTGGTGCTTCTTGCACATGCGCTCCTCCAGGTTCACCACGGGCTCCATCAGCTGGTGGGTCTTCAAGGTGGCGACCCTGAGGTTAGGGTGAGAATATCTTTCAACACTTACCCCATGAGGCCGATTCTGAACATGTCTTTCTAAATCTTAATTGTTTTTTTCTGATTCACTTATGTTGCTATAGAACGTCACAGTCCCGTCCCCTCGAGAGACCCGGAAAATAATTCCCCGTTCTTTTTCCTCATATAGACTTCAAAAAGTATTTATTTAAAGACGTTTACGCTGTGGACAAAGCCAACTCGAGTTGTGACAAATCATGACAATAAACACAATGTTTTGGGCCGAACAAATAATTAGAAAGAAGAAAAAAACCTTTTTTGTTGTTTTTCTTCTTTGTAATTATTTGCTTGGTCCAAAATATTGTGTTTATTGTCATGATTTGTCACAACTCGAGTTGGCTTTCTACAACGCTTAAAACTTAAAAGGTATTTAAATAAATACTTTTTGAAATGTCTATGGGAAAAACCACGCTCTATATCAATGTTGTTCAAACTTTTTCAAGTCAAGTCAAGGATGTCAAGGACGAAAACGACATGGAAACTAAAGGAAAACTAAGCTATGATGACTAAAACTAAGACTAAATGTATTGACAATTCCATCAACAGATAAATAAACTAGAATAAAATGTTAGGAAGGTAAGGTACTAGTGGACAAGACATCCGGTAAACTAAATCAACTGTAGATTTAGTCGACTAAAATCGTATGACATATAGTCGACTAAAACTAGACTAACACAAAAACATTCCAGGTGACTAAAAAATGTGACTAAAACTAAACGAAAACAATCCAAGAGACTACGACTATAAAACTAAAACCAAAAATGTCGCTGCCCAAAAACAACACCGACCGGGACAAAGACCTATATATATAATACCTGAGATGAGGCTCCAGGTGGGCCTCGCAGTAGGAGGTGAGACACACCAGACAGGACCGCAGGGCTTTGGCCTTCGCCCCGACCACGCACACGTCACAGAGCAGCGGCGGGTCCCCCCCGCCGCCGCCGGCAGCTCTCCCGCCGCCGCCGTCCTCCTCCTTCAGCCTCCTCGCTCGGATCAGCTCGGCCATCTCTCTGGCGAAGGTGTTGGGGCAGAGCCCCGGGGGCTCTCCTCCGGGGAAGGCACACTTGCATCGGGGACACGACACAGCGCTGCCGCCGCCACCGCCGCCGCCGTTCCAGTGTCCTCTGATGCAGGCGGAGCAGAAGCTGTGTCCGCAGGGCACGGAGACGGGGTCGGAGAACACGTCCAGGCAGAGGGAGCACAGGAACTGGTCCTCGGACAGAGGCGTGCCGCTGCCACCGCCGCCGCTGGAGGAGGACATCGTCTTCACTGGCGGATGAAATGAGAGAATTTTTGGTCAACTGGAGGGCTTGGAATTATCAATGAATCACTTGGATAAATCGTACTGTGTATATAGTTAATTAGAACAACCAAGGACCATACAGTAGCACTAGAAGCGATATTAACACCTACATGTACTGTATGATGCTATAAACGTGTATACACGTCCTAGCAATAAAAAGGTATCCGGAGAACTTGCCAGTTTAGCAAACTCGCCGCGATTTGGTGTATTTTAGTTTTTACTTCACCTTCATTTAAATTGCATTGAATTGAATTGAGAGAGAGAGAGAGAGAGAGAGAGAGAGAGAGAGAGAGAGAGGATAGTTGTTTAGAGTTAACACTAGAGAAAGTAGGAATGCTAAGTTTAAACACCACAGTACCGAAACAATGTAATTCATTAGTAAACAATTCCTGAAATGGTAGGCCTACTTATCATTGGTATTCACATATAGGCCTACTCACCTTTTTATCATCATCTAGCTGACCATTTAATTGCAAAAAATAATTTGATCACTTTGGAAATGAACTGTGAGTTTGACATACTACACTGATGAAGACAGCATAACGATGAATATATTGATGAAGGTTGCGACTTGGTAAACTGGCGAGTTCTCTACGGAAACTAGGCAACGGTATAAACACCTAGACTAGAACTGTTATTCAGTAAACTATGACAAAAATGATAGCCTACTCTATTCCACTGCTATCTAGTGTTCACCCCCCCCTCTTGCATTCTCTCTACACAGTTTTTTTGGGGACTAGTGGATAACTCAACCCAAAAGTAGACACATCTCTCCCCGGTGAGTTGTCCGAACTTTTGGGGTGAGATTTCCGCACTTCTGACTCGGAGCTGGAAAATGGGTGAGTTGTCCTGTTACCATGGCATAAAGCACTGTAAGCACACTGTATGTACACTGTACACACACGTGTTTTCTTTCAAAGAGAACGAATCTCTAGCTCCTTCATGTGCGCCCGCGGCCCTCCTATGCACCTTATTAAACTGCTAGGCTACTAATTACTTTATAGTAAACGTTTATGATAATGATACTTTATGAGGGGAAAACGAGTCCAAAGTCGAATCACAATCTAGCGCTGTAGCCATGTGCTGCCTGAAACTCTCTGAAACGTACGACAGTCACATGAAATAGCCTACACAATCAGTGTATTTTTACCATAATGCGTTACATACCAGCTGGAACAGTTCAAAGAGTGGATGTGATGTGATGTGTTGAGCAGGGAGTATAGAATAGATGTCAGTCCAGGTATTTCACACAGACACAGATGAATGTCACTAAGCTGGTTTATTTGGCAGCCAACTAAATATAGCACTGCGTCGTCGCTACAGTGTTTCCAAACAGGAAACCAAACGTACCGCCGAACTCTGAAAAGCAGGAACCGAAGCCACACACTGCTTGTTTTCTTTTTACAGCAGTCGTCGCCGGTGCACAGAGCAAAAGTCCAATGTCGTCTTTACAAGCAGAGCATCAATAAACACTAAACAGTCAACAGAACACGAAGCCGCTCTGACAAGTTTAACAGCAGACTAGCAGACTGATTGATGGCGTATGGCTGACCTCTACTGTTCATTTTGAAAACTACACCTAGTTTACTAGGGCCATATGTATGTAGGAGTGATTGATTGAAAACTGTATTAATATAACAGTTTGAAGCATAAGCACAGACAGTAGCCTACACTACAGTTAAATGCAAGGTCTGCTAAGAGGATTACAAAACCCAAGAAAGCACCAAGGCTTGTTTCCATTGGGGTTCTCCATTTTCAATTAATCATACAAACATATACAGTATTAAATATAATAAAAAATAAATAATAATCATATAAACGGTTAGAAATCAAAATGAATAATGTTTTTCACAAAATGTGTGAAAAACATTATTTATTATTTATTTTAATCAGTCTGATAGACACATTACTACTTCCATATGATCACCAGATGTGGTGGATAAGGAAGCAAGTCCAGTAGAGGTTTTCTGGCTTCATAATTTGTCTGCTGCCTCTCAAAGTGGGGGCCAGGGACCACCGGGGGTCCTTGATGGGTTCAAGGGATCCCCAGGTAAATAGCCTTGCAGGTGTTTGTTTACCAGCTAAATGACTGATAGTTATAGTGTACTGCTAGGCTCTGTGGCCTAATGCATTCCAATGCAATGCCACACTGTTTTTTTCTCCACCAGGCCGAAGGCATGGGGATTATTATTATTATTATTATTATAAAATACCTGGTAACTTGTAGCCTGGGCAGCATTCCTTTTCGGGTTTGTGATCCGGTTTCGGCGGTTTGGGAGTGGATGATATCGCTATACGTCATGTTGTAGTATTGTTTTGTAGTCAACAATCAAACGGAACTTCCTTTTCCCTCAAACCGATTTTTCTCAATAAAAGCTGCAGGCTATGAGAGCTTTTATTGTTATTCTTCCGGTTTGAGAGAAAAGGAACTTCCGGATGATTCTTCATGCCTGATGACTACAAAACAATACTACAACATGACGTAACGATATCATCCGCTCCGGATCATACGGCACCTTTGTAACACAGACTAGGCTTTAAGTAACCTGAATTATATATGTATATAGTAGTGTTTGTGAGGTTAGGATTAGGTTTAGGCATATTTTTAGTGAAGTAAAATGTTTAGGTTTTTTTTAGAAGAAAAGCAAAGGCTCGCAACTCACTTTTGTAATGCTCCACGTATTTTATTCACAATCACAGCAGGCAGGGTTTTTTAGACACAATCAAGGCGAAAACCCTGGCCGAAAAGGGAGTCCCCCATCCTTATAGCAATATTTTCCATCAACTGTAGCACTCAACCTTCATTCAACCGTGCATGGGAGACAACTCCAATAGATTCCAAACACTTTATTATTTGTAAAAAAAAAAGGACATACACAAGGAATTGCAACCGCAGTCTGTGATGATGACTGTATACAAAAGTGCTCTATACAAATAAATTCATGTTCAAACTTCATGTTTTAACGTCAAAAGATACAGTTTTTGTGTTCAGTGTCGATACAACCTTAGTGAGGTGTGGCGTGGCTTTGTTTTCTATATACATATAAGTCTCCTCATCCTTCATTTAGTTTCAATCACATTGTAGTCACCTGGAATGTTTTAGTGTTAGTCTAGTTTTAGTCGACTAAATATAAGTTTTTAGTCGACTAAATCTACAGTGAATTGAATCTTGATTTAGTCGACTGAAATGTATTTTGGCGGGCCTTGATGCCGTCGTAATGACTGTTTTTACACTTGCTGGAAATAGCCGATCTACAAGCTCACAGCGCGACTCGTTGTGAGCTTATAGATCTGCTATTTTCAGCATGCAACCAAGTGTAAAATGACTTGTCTCTTGTCCACTATAGTCCCTGACATTATAGTCTAGGTTTTTATATGTTGACGAAATTGTATTTAGTCTTAGTTTTAGACAGTCATCATAGCTTTTCATTTAGTTCCCATTTAGTTTTCGTCAGTGAAAAAAGGTAGTCGACGGACATTTTTCGTCTTAGTTTTTTAGTAGCCGAAAACAACACAGCAGGTGAGAGATGTTCGACCACTCTGTAACAAAGGCGTCGTCGCTATACTCTCAAAGTGGGGTCCTGCAGGGACCCTCTGGGTTCCTTGAGGGAGTTCCAAATGGGTGCACTTACGTGTCTGTAACTCTGAGAGTGCACAAATGGAACCAAATTGACCCGTATACGGGTCCATTGACTTATGGAGGTCTTTGAAGTTAAGATGTTTGCATGAGAACCACAAGTATAACTCTACACGTGAGACATGCAGTGGTGGAAAGTAACTATAAGTATGAAAATGATTTGTACTTTTACCTGGAGTATTTCCAATACTTTTTACTTCTACTTCACTACATCCTCGGATGCTATACTGTATTCTACTCCACTGTATTTATTTGAAAACTTTAGTTACTAGATACTTTGAAAAAATGTGATTATTATTACAAAACATACATGAACCATACTTCAGCCATTTGTGAATAACCTTGTGCTTTGTTTACACAATTGGGTGGTGCACAAACCCTCAAAACTATAGTCTTTGGCCTCATTCACAAAATTTCACGCCTAAGACACACTTGTGGCCCAGGCGGTGGCGTAACCGTCTGGGCACCCGACTGGTAATCCAGTCGCAGTGTGCCGCGGGTTCGACTCCCGAGCCCGACATGGCCTTTACTGCATGTCTTCCCCCATCTCTCTCCCGTGTCCCTTCAAAAAACCAATAAAAGGCGTAAGCCGCAAAAAAAAAAAATCTTTAAAGACACACTTGTGTCCTGTGTCTTCTCCCTTCTGTGTGTCATGGCCGCCTCAATGCATTTCCAATGGGAGTCACATGGTTTGATGACACAACCTTGTTGCATGGCTGTCTTCTGCCCTCCCCCCCATGCAACGAGGTTGTGTCGTCAAACCATGTGACTCCCATTGGAAATGCATTGCGGCGGCCATGAGTAGAAGAAGACACAGGACTACAAGTGTGAAGGAGGCCTTATAGGAAACGGTAGCAAAACAACGTTTGTGTTTACACAAACCCTCAAGGCATGGACCAAAAAAAAAAAAGGTTTGAGAACCACTGTGTCTATATCCCCCACCCCACCACACCCCACCCTACCGCCGGTCTCTCTCAAACCCAGACCTTGCCCTTGGTGACGCCGCTGTCGGCAGCCTCCCCGCCGCCGCCTCCTCCGCCGCAGCAGCCCGCACCGGCCGGGCCGCGGTGCCGCGCGGCGGGGAGGTTCTTGTAGACGGCGCGGCTGTAGGGGATGAAGCAGAGGCCCAGCTGCAGGTGGCGGGCCAGCCGGCAGTACGCGGCCAGCGCCAGCACCAGCAGAGGCGTGACCAGCAGGAAGCCCACCACCAGCAGAGCCACGCAGCCGCCGTCCGTCAGCAGGTCCGAGCAGAAGGGGGACGTCCCGTGCGGGCGCACCTGGAGGAGCAACGACATCAATCAATCAATCAATCAATCAGATTTATTGTCACTTACTTCCACAATATACACTGGGCATACAGGGGAGCAAAATACCGTTCTCCATGGCTCATGATGCTTCACATTTAAAAACAATAGACACATTAAAAAAGGTAAAAGGAGCAGACAACATTGGCAGGAGAAAGTGCTGATGCATTCAAAGTGCATGTGTTGTAAAGTGCTATTCATCTCTCAGGATGTTGGCCTTGGGGGGCAAAATCTGGCGAGTGTTCATAGTGTCCTGATGGTTTTGGGGAAAGAAACTGTTGGACAGCCTGCTGGTGCTTCCTCCTAGACTCTTGAAACTCCTTCCAGATGGCAGGAGTTCAACATGGGATAATCATTAGGCATGTAAGGCATTAGGCATGTAATATGAAAGCAGGGAATCATCATGGCTTCAAATTGACATATTGGTTGTTCAGTTTGACATGCTCTTGTATGGGAAGAGACTAGTGCCTGCATGTGCTATTATCTCATTTTGGATTTAAAAAAAAAAAGGTGTGAAAAGGTGGAGGCTGCACAATGACTGGCCTTCAGTCAAATCTGGTCACATACCGTATATTGTAAATCGATTTAAATCGATTCAAACACCGGACGATATATTTCTTTAGGGGGGGCTGGTGAATTATGGTGTGTGTGATATGAAATGTGATCTTTAATCATATTCCATCATCTTCAAGGGCCTTTGAATATTTTGAGTGGTGCAACCACTCCTATAGACAGCTATGTGTGTGTGCCCCTGTGTCCGAGCACGGAAATATATAGTGTTTGTTCACCACCAGTTGTCACTGTTACATAACACACAGACACACACAGGCCAGGGAGGAGGGCTTGTTGAACAGTACAGCACAACAACTCTCCATCATTTAGCTGGGGACCACCTGGAACCCCCCTCAAGGACCACTGGTGGACCCCGGACCAATGGTTGAGAACCGCTGGCTAAGATTGATGGTTGCAACAACACAGATGTCAGATTGGAATGGAGTGAAAGCCGGGGAGCGGGGGTCAGAGGGTGCAGGGCAGGGAGACGGACGAGAGATAAGACTCACTCAAACAAGTATGCCTGTGTTTCTTCTGACTCCGTCATATGGGGGGCCTACTTTTGTGGTTCCAGATGGTAAAAGGCAAACTTTTGCGGGAGTAAGAAAGTGCAAGGGTCGTCTTCGCTGTGATGGATGTGTATTTGGAATAAAACCCTGCATGCCTTAGATTCTTCAGTTGCCTGCTTGTTCTTTTTTTTTGCCTTTTTTTTATATCACATGAATCCTTGCATCCTTATTCTGTGAGCTTTCACATCATTGTTACTTACTCTTGTGTGTGTATGACCCTCATATTTTCATGAAAATGTGTCCGCGACATTGACATGCAGGGCTCCCCCAGCCAAACAAACCACTTGTTTGCAAACAACATTTTGTGCGTGTGCGCGTTATATGCATGTGTGTTTGTGTGGGTGTGTTGGGGGGGGGGGGGGGGGGGGCAATCAACGCTCCCCTGCACGGCACTGAAAACGCTCAACCATTCCTTTCTTTCTCAGCTTTCTTTCCCCCGCCCCCCGCACGCACGCACTCACACACACACACACACACACACACACACACACACACACACACACACACACACACACACACACACACACACACACACACACACACACACACACACACACCACCTTTTTCTTTTTAAACTTTAAAGAGGTCTTAATCCCCCTGTAAGCTGGTGTCACATGAGCTGTAATTGGTGCGAGGGGAGGAGGAGGGGACCACTGGGAACTGTGGTCTGTGAGGTCATTAGACAAGACGCTCAGTAGATAGGAGTGGATCTGTTCAGAGGCTGTGAACCAGAATGCCTTATTGGGAGGAGTTTGAGTTCTGTTTTTTTTGCTGATTAATTAGGTCAAGTTAGGTTGTGGTTGTGTGTGCGAGGTGTAACGTATGTGTGTGTGTGTGTGTGTGTGTGTGTGTGCGCGCGCATGTGCGTGTGTGTACGCACACGCACACCTGCGTGAGCGTGCAAGCGATTATGCCTTCAGCTACATAGCGCCATACTGTATGTAGCTTAAATGTTATCAGTTGAAACATACGGTATTTTGGCTGAACGTTTGAACAAAATAAGTTTCTTAGTTTAAGAAGAGTCTGCATGGGCAATTATGTTTTTTATGTTAGGTGTAAAACAAAAAAAAATAAAAAATAACAAAAGAGAGTCCCCCGCAAGACCGGAGCCAGGTCCTCCATCGCACCTATTGGCCGGCACCCAACCGTCACATGACCTCCCTGGTCATGTGACAACGGTCTGCCATCTCTGCACCGGGATTTCACCTGGTTTATTAATCCCACCGCCACGTGTCCTCTAAACACAGCTGATTTTGATTACAGAACTACTCCGTTTTTAATCTCATTCAAGATGACATCCAGACAGTGCAGTATTGCTCATTTTAAACGTAATCATCACGCTGAAATATATCTGAAAAATAACATGCTAGGTTAGAAATAATTAGCCACGCGCTTTGCTGCCCGTCTCTCTTTGACATGTAAACAAACAAACTAAGCGTGCATGCATCGCACCAGAGCATGTATAGTCCCATACCCTGAAGGGATGCGATGTTGGTTGAAAAACTCACAGCTTTCCGTTTCAGCGTGAAATTCCAAAATGAGAGCCATTGCACAGGCTCTTTAAGTAGAAATTCACTCATTAAACTGCATGCGCTCAGAAAAGGGTGTGACTGCACTGTTCCTATTTCAAATGTGCTGTTCCATGTGCCTCAGAACCATATGTCGTTTCTTCAGCCTATAAACACCAAGCTCTCTAGAAGGTTTTCAAGCTGCTGTGACGTCTGGATATGGACTCCTGTGACCTGTGGTCCTCTCCCCTCACACTTACCAGATTACAGACAGCTCACAGACCCTCCCAGCCAAACAAACGCCTGTCTGAAGCGCCATGCATGCTATACTATACTATTTGAAACGGCTGCGTTCAAGTTAGGTGACTTTCATAGAGAAATGCGGCGCGAGTGGGTTCTCTTATGTGTGTGTGTGCGTGCGTGCGTGTGTGTGCATGTTTTAAATGCCGCAAAATTTGATTTATGTGAGCATGAGTATGGTCCAGAATGGTCCATTTCACAGTCATAATAGGAAATTGGTTGATAATTTGTTCATCAGTTTAACCTTTCAGCTGGTACTTTCAATCACGTATATAATGCTGATGCACATCCAATGTAGCCTGGCTAATAAGCCAGACCGAATCAGCCGTTGGCAAAAATAAATTGCCAGTGTGATATGTGTGATATTAGTCTGGCTTATTAGCCAGGCTACATCCAATGGAGATACATGCGTAAATGTGCCTCAAAGTTGTACTTAATATATGTTGGTGTAAATATGGGCCCTTATATTGGCCCAAATGGACACCTGCATCTGAGTTATGTCTGAGAGTGAAATTGTACAGTGTTCACAGAGAACACAGATATAGTAGCAGGCTATCAAAGTATCTACAGTATAAGTGTCAAAATGGGTCCATGGCCTAATGCCTATATCAAACTGCCTGGGGGTTGAGAAACGGTGTAAATGATTCCGCACCACATTTTGATTTGAATCTTTTTATCAGTGTTATTTGGGTTCAATCATGAGTTAATGTGTTTTTATGCAGTGCTAAGTATCCACATAGTGCTGTTGCCCAATATTACCTCCTCCCACATGTCGGAGGGGGGGTGGGGGTGGGGGGGGTGATTTGAAAGTAGAAGCAGCGATGGCACCAAGCCTATATAACTGCCAGGAGATTGAAACCCATTCATTATGTTATACTTTAGCTATTGGAAAATAGCAGATACAAGCTCGTAGCGCGGCACCGAGATCTGTAGCTTGTAGATCTGCTATTTTTGAAAAATCATAAAAATGTGGCGCAAACCTTTGAATATATTCTTTCAAACTCAAATCTTTGCTTCTAGAAAGTCCCTGGAACAACATATTTGCAGATGGGGGTCGGCGGCCGATTACATATTTGGGGGTCCTTGATATAAAAAAATGTTTGCGCTGATATAGAAACATGGGTTTCTCAGGAAACTGTCAGGATTTAGAAGGCATTTGTATAAATCGTCCTCAGGTCTAAATGGGTTAAAAGCCCCGAATGAGGGGAATCATGCCCCCCCCCCCCCCCCCCCATGACAATACTCAAACAGTGCCAGTTAATCAGAATAAATCGGAGGTGCACGCATACGTTTAATAGAGTTCTGCCGAAAATGATGAATGATGTCATTCTTTATAGTTATCGTGTGTGTTTGTGCATGCGTGCGTGTCTATTTCTCATTGTAGGGGCACGTCGGAGGCTAAAATGCTGTGTTCATATGCATGGGCGCAGATACAAAGATCCATGCATTCATTTTCAATAAACGACGTGAAGCTATATAGCAAATCCGACGTTTGTATAGCTGCAAAAGATACAAAGATATCAATAAGTTGAACTGGGTTCAACTTCAGATATACAAAGCGAAAAATATGCTGTGAATCTTTGCATCTTTGTATCTTTTGCATTGTATCTTTGCATCGTTGCATATTGTACCTTTGCATCTTTGTACTGCATATTTGCATCTTTGTACTGTATCTTTGTATCTTTACAACTTTGCATCTTTGCATCTGCCCGTGTGAACGCCGCATTATACTGTATATAAGCCATGCATAGAGAGAGCCATGTCTGGGAGCCGGAATATGATGATATTACAGTCTGGCTAAATAAAAGCATCAACCACGCACCACCTGGAGACAGGGGAGTGTGTACTGTACCTCCCATATACCTCATACCATATATCTCATACCTCTGTACCTGGCTGTCAGCGCCCTGGTAAAGTCTAGAATATTAAAGAGCATGAATCTGGGAGTTGCTGCAAAAGTGCATATATGTAGGTATGCTGTATGTGCCTGACATCATCATTATACAAGGAAGTTATGCAGGCCTTGGTTCCCAAACATTTTCATGTCAAGGACCCCCACATTGACAGGAAGTTGTACATGGCCAAATGTGTGCATGTACAACTTCCTGGTCTCAACTGCGCATGTTTCTTTCCTTCCATGGAGCAACATGGTGTCGCCCATACGGTCTTCGTGTCTCGTCTTCTTTAGACAGTCCTTGTTTGTTGTTATGTGTTGTTTGCTCCCACCAGCGGTGGGCTCTGTTATTTATGTTCCCCATGGGGGGTTTTATTATCTATCTCCCTGCTCTTAATGTTTAATGATGGCGTTTAATTGTACCGAGCATGGAGAAAAATGTAGCAGAGCCGAAAGCCAAGATAAAATATATAATATTATGCACACTTGTATGCTCATTCTATAATAAATATTGGTTAAATGTATTTGTGAGTTATCTGACTGAAATATATAAATATTCAAAGATGTGTACACGTTCTCACTTTTCTTTTCTCCAAAAATAACAGATCTGCAAGGTCCTACATAGAATGGGACGAAGTGACGTGCTATGATATTGTAGATCTGCTATTTTGAACACACTTGAACTTCCATGCGCTGCCAAAAGAAGCTGTCTTTTGCGTAATTTCCTGGTTTTTAGACAGCTGGTGGATGACGCAAAAGACAGCTTCTTTTGTCCGCGCATGGAATCTCAGGTGTGCCCAGACCTTAGAATAATATACTCCAAGGCCCAGACCCATAGAGAGATGCTGCGCGTGATCCTTACCGTGGAGTGGCAGATGAAGCCGAACACCACCATGACGATGGCGGGCGTCAGGATGCTGCCGAACACCACGCCGGCCAGGCAGGCGTTGACTCCGGCGATCACCAGGTTCTGGGCCGTCACCAGCACCGAGCACGCCCAGCAGTCCAGCGAGCCGCGCAGCTCCAGCGGGGCCTCTCCGCCGCCGCCGCCGCCCCCGCCCCCGCTCTCGGCCGCCGAGTACGGGGGCGGCACCACCACGCGATGTGGTGGTGGTGCCGCCCCCTCGCTGCCGCCGCCACCCGCGGCCGTGGTGGAGGCCAGGGAGTTGGAGTGGTGCAGCTGGAGGTGGTGGTGGTTGTTGTGGTGGTCGATGGCGTGCTGCTGGTGTGGCTGGTGTTGGTGGGGGTGCGGGTGGGGGTGCGGCGGTCCGAGCTCCTCGGAGAGGTCCAGGGCCTGGTGGTGAGCCCCCCTCTCCAGAGTACCTGACATACTCATGGCGAACTGTATGGGAGAGAGCGAGAGAGAGAGAGAGAGAGAGAGAGAGAGAGAGAGAGAGAGAGAGAGAGAGAGAGAGAGAGAGATGTGGTCAAAATCAGGGGTCCTGGGTGTAAAAGTTTCAAAAGCTATACTGGGGAAAAACAAACTGAACACAATGTGATCCGTCTGAGTGGGCAAACATCAACATAAAACAACAATTAAAACTGCCATGCTCCTCCAGCAGTGCAGGTGGAAAGTAACGAAGTACATTTACTTAAGTCCATCCATCCATCCGTCTTCAACCGCTGTCATAACCCGGGCGGGTGGGCCATGACAAATTGAGGAGGACGCAGACTCACGCAGTAGCAGTGTTCAAAATAACAATTTATTTACAAAAGGTAACTAATGTTAACTTAATATAGAAAGAATGCTTACAGAATGTATGAGATGTGGAAGTCAGTAAGATCAGTGGTGTCAGTGTGGATGTGTGGTTCATATGGTGAAGGTGTGTGGTAGTGTGCAAATCAAACAAACAGAAGGGTGCCGTCATCTGGAGAGGGACACACAGCATTTCATAGAGGTTCCAGGAGCACTGGCCAGGTGCTCCTAATGCACCTATAATGAGGAGCCTCAAGTGGGCCGACGCCCACATGATCTGTGGGAGAAACACACACAGGGCAGCTACACCATATACACAGCATAGCTATGCCCTCCTGCAGGCCAGGCCAAGGGGCCGTAGTCGGGTCGCGGGAGCAACAGCTCCACCAGAGTGTTCCAGACTTCCCTCTCCAGAGCAACATTATAGTGACTTCCTCCTGGGGGATCCCGAGATGTTCTAAGGCCAGTGAATCGATGTGTTTCCTCCAACTGCGCCTCGGTCTGCCCCGGGGTCTCCTCCCTGCAGTGGGACATGCACCTCCCTATAGGGAGACGCCCTTGAGGCATCCTAACCAGATGCCCGAACCACCTAAGCTGGCTCCTTTCCAGGCGAAGAAGCAGCCACTCTACTCCGAGTCTCTCTCATGTGACTGAACTTCTCACCCTATCTCTGAGAGGGAGATGTCGAAGAAAACTCATTCCGGCCGCTTGTATTGGCAACCTTATTCTTTCGGTCATGCATGGTACAGCCCCACACTTTATGACCATAGGTGAAAGTAGGAACGAAGATTGCTCAAATTTGCTGTACTTTTACTTCTAATGCACTACATTTCAGAGACAAATATTGTACTTTTACTCCACACTACAATTTGACTTAGATTTTGATTATTTTTACAAAACATATACAGTATAGCCACTTCAATCAGCATTTCGGCAATTTGAAAATAGCCGATCTACAAGCTCACAATGCGTTGGGATGCGACGCATTGTGAGCTTGTAGATCTGCTATTCAAAAAGTACACATTTGAAAAGAGACATTCTGCATAACGAGTACTTTCTACTGTTGGAGAGTGCATTTTGATACCAATACTTTTCAACCTTTACTCAAGTAAATGTTGAATTCCGGACTTTTACTTGCAACGGAGTAGTTCTACATTGCAGTATTGATACTTTTACTTTAAGTAAAACAATTGAGTACTTTTTCCACCGCTCTCTGTCAGAGCTGAGCAGTGGCCGAGCCTATAGCAATAACAATAGCCTGCACCAATAAGGAGCAGCGATCAGTGTTGTTTTTGGCAGAAATTTTTGATTTTAGTTTGAGTCACTTAAATAGTTTTAATTTAGTTTTAATCACATAGTCACCTGGAATGTCTTAGTTATAGTCTAGTTTCAGTCGACTAAATGTCACAAGATTTAAAAAATCTACAGTTGATTTAGCGTTGCAGTGCGTTGTGGGCTTGAAAATCTGCTATTTTCAGCATGCAACTAATTGTAAAAATGACTTATAGTGGCTCTCTTGTCCACTATAGTCCCTTCCTAACCTTTTAGTGTAGTTTTTATTTGTTGACGAAATTGTCCGAATATTTAGTCTTATAGTTTTAGTCATTCATTTAGTTTCCATTTAGTTTTCGTCAGTGGAAAAAGATAGTCTCCGGAAATTTTTCGTCTTTTTAGTTTTAGTCGACAAAATCAACACTGGCAGCAATCAGGCTGTGTCCGTCCAGCTGCGTTCAAAGGCCTCAGCGCCGGTGGCGGCGGGTTCAGGAGAAGGTTATACGATATCTTATCTACACGGACAGGAAAGACTGTGATGCCCGTCTATAAGATATGATGCTTATCTTGTTATCTGAGAGCTGATTGGCCATGGGGGGGAAAGGGCCTCCCTAATTTCCGTGTTGAGTGTGGTGTGATCAAGCGCTATAGCAGTAGAGATGACGATGGAATCAAAGTGTGTTTGTGCGTGTGTGATATGGGTGTAGCCTGCACGTGTGCGTGTGTGTGTGTGTGTGTGTGTGTGTGTGTGTGTGTGTGTGTGTGTGTGTGTGTGTGTGTGTTTGTTTATGCTTGCGGGGTGGGGGTTGGGGGGGAGAATGTGGTGCACGAGAGGGTGCAGAAAACAGAAGGTTCCACCCTGCCCGTGGCTGCTATTATCTGTCATCAATAAGTCGTATACGCTGACAAATGTGTCCGTGGGATATAGTCCTTGTCCTTGTCCGTGGCAAATGTTAGATTTAGTGTAGCTCTCGGTGGTTAACACTGCAGGCTGGATATAGTCGAAACGTTTGTCCTGTGACGTAGAGAATAAACATTCTGAAAGTGTATTCTTGGTGTGTGCGCGACCTCTTCACCTATTCTACAAGATTGAGTGTATAGCTATCATGTTCTTATTCCGAACGCACGGTTATTTATCCTTTTATTTGTCTCTGGCACCACTGGCAACACTTTTTGTCCACTGGGGAGGCACTGGGGAGGCACTGGGGGACACACTGGGGAGGCACTGGGGGACACACTGGGGAGGCACTGGGGAGGCACTGGGGAGGCACTGGGGGGGGACACTGGGGAGGCACTGGGGGGACACTGGGGAGGCACTGGGGACAGTGCAGGGAGGCGCCCCAAGCGGCTGCTTCCTCTGCCTGTAGGAAGGGCCGGGCCTGGTGACAAGTAAGGCAAAGGCTGGCATCCCTGCATGGTGATCAAATAGCGATAATAACCAATCTGCAAGCCCACTAGATGTCACATAGCGAGCATGTACATCAGCTATTCTCGCTATTTGTCGCACAACAAAGTATACGTTTAAGTATACGTAAAGTATATGTGGTCAAATGCATTACATGCTACAATCTCTCTCTTCCACAATACCGCGTCGGACACGCCAGATGCATGGAGATGTTATGTCATCACAATTTCCTTCAGGGAAATGGTCACCACGTAAATTCTGGCTGTGTTTTCCTGCGCTGAAGTAGCATCGAATATACACTCAATATTATACGACAGCTTGTCACTGGTACGCAGCTGTACAGGATATCGTCTCTGTCGGGTGGAAACCTAATATGTCCAGAACTTTTTTGTTACTTTTCAGGATTCAAATTTGAAAAGTATAGTGCAGATATCTGCAAGCGCGAAGCGTGTCGCTTCATGCCATGCATTTCGAGCTTGCTTATCTGCTATACTTTTATCATTTTACGTGGTGCTTTAGTGTGATCACCTATAGGACGTTAATTTAAAAAAAAGAACATAAAAATGATAATAATATAATGGAAATAAGAGGTTTCTGCACGACTATATAACGACAATATGTTTCCTTCCCCGGGGCCGGGGGGGGGTCCAGATGTGGCCCTGGCCCCGCCAGCACCGGGACATCTCTGAACAATAGACCCGGGTCAGGTGCCAGAGATGACACAGAAAGGCCCCACTCAGCAACACGTGTCACAGTGTGACTCTAGGCCTGTTATAGTGGAGGAGCTTATAGAGGGATATTTCGCACTAAAGTGCCACATTTTGCACAGATGTAAACCCAGGACATGCTCTAATGAATTAGCTAGCTAAACCTTCCGGGTCACAGCGGGCCAAATCCATATGGCCACCATTAACAACCTAGCTGTAGTGTACACAGACGGACACACACATACACAGGGACGGACACACGCGCGGACGGACACACGGACGGAGCGCAAAACATACTCTCTCCCCATGCCTTCGGCCTGGTGGAGACAATAATAGGCCTTGATTATGAAAAGGGTTGAAAAGCACTGCTGTAAACGTCTTCTTGGCCTGAATGGACATGACATAACTCTTTCTTTATCTCAGTGGCACGTCAGTCAAACAAGCAGACATGCAGTCCCGCTAGAGCAGTGCAGATTCCCAAACTTTTTCAGCCCTTGTCTCAAAAGAGAGATTAGGTGTTGACCCGGGCCGGGGGCGGTCCCACACTATAGCAGATCTACAAGTTCACGAAAAATAGATAAATAAAATGCCATAAAAAAGCATAGAACCAGAGCAAGTTTCAGCTCTTCTTCGTTCCATCAGGCTGACATCCTAACCAGAGTAATCTAGTAAGAGAGTGGCGACACGCTTTGATCTCGCTGCAAAGCGGGTGCCTGTGGGCTATAGTTCCAAACATTGGACCTATATCCCATTGCGATAGAATGAGCACTTCCGCATTCCATTGTTACAAGGGGAGTCAACGCTATAGTGTCGCTACTCTCTTACTATAGATTACTCTGATCCTAACTATAGCCTCCTGCCAAATCAGCTCTGTAAACACCATGGCTGCCAGAACTGACCCCCTCTGCATGCAAGCACCGGTTCCTGCCAATGCAACCCATTATGTCTCTCTGCCAAGTTATTACAAGATACAAAACTGCTCCCCTGTGGTGAGTGACGAGTGTATATAATAAAATGCTCTCGTTTATTTATTTGTCAAGTAAAACACGGCAATCACAAACTGACACAGCATGAATAGATAAAAGTGAAATTGCAAGGAGGGGGCCAAGACAGTTACAGACCCCTGGGGGACCCAGAAATCAGCTAAGGATAAATGCAATTTGACTTTTATCTTGACAAATAAATTAGCAAGAGCACGCACACATGATGCAACGATGCACGCACGCACACACACGCACACACACACACACACACACACACACACACACACACACACACACACACACACACACACACATGTGCATACTATATTGAGCGCTGTGTCGGCGGAAGACATTTATTTCAGATACTGTCTGTCGCCTGAGTGCCGTTTTACGGTCCGCATCTCTCTCCCATTGTGTTGTTTTGAAGTGCTGTTTCTTAGGTGGAAGGTCACAGGCCTACGTGCACGCGCCTGTGTGTGTGTGTGTGTGTGTGTGTGTAAAAATGACTCATTGTGCCCCTTCGTGCTGAAAATACATCGGTCCGTTCCGCCCTAGCCTCCACTAACTGTTCTTGTTATTCTCCGAATTGCATTGACTGAATAACACATGGCGTCACACTCTTTGTCTGTCCCAAACCTGGACATTCGTGCATGCATGCGTAGTATTTGTACCGCAAGCATAATGTGGATACAACAATGGTCACACAGTCATTACTACAACTTTACTATCTTACGTCATGTTATATAGTCTATAATCAGGGAGTCCCGCAACAGTTATTAATATGTTTCTACAGTGCCTCTATTGTTATACTATTCTATTGTCTTGAGAACAAGGGAGCTGCATTAATTGGGCAGGTCTTGTATGCCTCATACGTCTTCTTCTCTATTTTCCACGCGGGGACCAATCTTATACACTCTCAAAAGATTAACCACACAACCCTCACATCCCTATACTCATGGTACTGGACATGGTGTAAAAGGAAAGAGTAGAGACTGGCGAAAATAGAGACAAAAAAGTCAAACAAATTGAAGCAGTATATACCATATAGGGCTATAGGCCTTAAGTTGTAGTGCAAAGACTCTCTGACTTTCAACCATGTTGCATTGAAAGCTCATGCAGCAGCCTAATATGAATGCTATGGTACAGCCTAAACATGTAAATTGAATGCATCTGAAGTTATGCAGCTGCACATGTCTTTACTCACATTGTGGTGTGGGGCCCAGGCGCTATCTTGCTGTTCCCCCTCCAGATTGGCCGTTGCTTTCCTTTAATCTCTCTCCCTCTCTCTCTCTCTCTCTCCTAAAGTTGCAAGCCGGGCAGCTTGTGTCAGACTAGGTTTTTGTCAAAGTGGATGAGTGAAAGTGGAGGATTTCTCCCCCCACCACCCCCTAAAAAACACCCCCAATCTTTAATTCTTTCTTGGTTTTGTTGGCCAGCTCTCTCTCTCTGCACTCTTCTTCCTGGTGTTCGTCCTCATGCCGTGCTGGGAGGGAGGAGGGGGGGTGAGGTGTCAGCGTGGGGCGGGTGGGCGGGCGTGCGGCGTGCGGTGGGTTCTGAGGGGTTCCTTTGCCACTGACTTATCTGTTATAGCGATGGAATGTCGCTGCCGGTATGTCCTGCAGCTCTCCTCTCCCGCTCTCTCTCTCTCCCCCGCGGGGTGTTGTTGTCGGCCTGTGAACTGATGGGAGTCCCCCTGCATATGCAGCGTGTCAGGCAAGGCCACAGGCTTTCTCTCCAAGCCGCTGGTGGTGGTGGTGTGAGGGCGATACGACGCCGCCTCTAAGTTATAAAGCAGCCCAGAACGCAACTCGAGTCTCATCAGCCTCTGCTGTTTCTCTTTGGAGGTATATACCCATTCCTTCTGTCACCCCCCCTCCGTTTGATGTAGAGGGGGGGGGTCGGTTTATTCCCCTCTCTCCACTCCCACTTTACACTTCTTTCGACCCCTCCTGCTCATGCTCCTCCTCCCCCCCCATAACTTTCCCTAGAGCAGACCCACGCCATCCCCTCCCCAACGAGGCCCACATGCAGTCAGAACATGCTGCTCCCCCTCCTCAACACCCCTCCCATGTTCAGGGGGAGGCTGCAGGGTGTCTGTTGGGGGCTGGCTGGCTGGCTGCATGGCATGAGGCAGCAGCAGCAATGCCTGATAACAAACTTGAGGTTCAGAAAAATAAATGCACACGGACGTGGGGCGGGGGGGGGGGTCGCGTATCGAGGCAGACGAAAATTTATTGTGTTTATTTTAGGTTTACAGAATAGGGAGCAATGCAGCGGGACCTGTCGTTTGTCGGGGACCACGTTAGGGCCGCTGGACTTGGACATGAAATAAGATAAACCAAACAATTTCCATGAAAAAAAGGGAAAATATCAGGTCTATATACGAGCTAACAAAGTGGCGAGAAGCGACGTGTTGTGAGTTTGTAGATCGTTCGCTACGGGTCCCGGGGGGAAACTTCTAATTTCTCAAGTTTTGGAACCACTGCTGTATGAGGCTATACTCAGTGTGTTCTACCATGTTGTTTGGCATGGCTCTCTCTCCACCAATCGGTCTGTTGCGGGCTGGGTCTTGGCTGGGGGTTACATTACACCAGCAGGGCGATATGGAGCTGTCTGTGTGGAGGCCTGTACACACAGGGCGATATGGAGCTGTCTGTGTGGAGGCCTATGTACACACAGGGCGATATGGAGCTGTCTGTGTGGAGGCCTGTACACACAGATATCGAACCACCAGCCACATGTCTGCGAGGAGCGAATAATTTCTTGCATGTTTAGTATTTGATTAATCACTGAAACCGTTTTTAATCCTCGTGTCATTTAAAAAAAATGTTTTTGTTTATGGGAAACAAAAAGGCTTTAAAAAGAAAACCGGGACATCAAAGTATAATTTGTGCAATCAGTGTAATCATAGTGATTCAGTATACTGACTTTCATTGTCGTTCTGCATATTCTGTGGTTTTGCCATATACAAAGAGTCAAATGTGAAAGAACTGGAACATGTGAATTGATGACAGAAGCAAAATATATGCCTATTGGATGCCTGTAATGTCAATACAATCACAATTTTTATAATTCATCTTACGATGGTATCATGCGGAAATAGCCGATCATCAAACTCACAACGAGCTGTGATGTGAATGCTTTATTTTTTTTATAATTTCTTGAATGGCCAAAATGGGGAGTCCAGGTTGAAAGCGATTATTACCACATGAACCCTATAGTGATCCTTTTCTGGGCATTAGGTCATCATTAGGCAAACATTTTGTCGAAAGTGGGTGAACACAAAAATAACAGACCTGGTTCCAACGCATTGTGAGCTTATATAGATCGGGGGAAAAGAGCGTGGTCCAAGTTTAGACCTCTCGTTGGAGGGTTCGATTTCCGCTGGGGACGCTGTGGGCGCTGGGGGCGTGCTGGCGTGCTCTCTCCTCCACGTCATCAGTGCCCATACCCGTGGCGGGGCTGGCAAAAGGGCCTTTCTGTGTGGAGTTTGCATGTTCTCCCCGTGTATAGTAGGGTAGGTAGTAGGTACCCTCACAAAAAACATGCAGTAATCCTGGTCTCTAAACTACCCCCCCAGCCGGGGTGCCTTAATATGGAGGGGAAAGTAACTGGTCGAAATAACGTGTTCCTTCCATGCTCGGGGGAAACTCCACCGTGAGGTGAAAAGAAGCAGCTTGGACTCCTCACTCATAGAAGGAAGCATGAGGTCAGTCCGCCCAGGATTACATCAGATAATTGACACTGGGTGAAAAAAATGGGTTGCAAAATCGTGGGGATAAAATGTAGAAAAAAACAAAACAAAGTATAGGGTTCAAGTGGTTAACATTGACATATATAGGAATTATATATACCAGTGTTGATTTTGACAGCACATTTTGATTTTATAGTTTAATCATGGTCTTTTGAATAAAACTTACTTTAGTCACATTTTAGTCATCTGAAATGTCTTAGTGTTAGTCTAGTTTTAGTCAAGTAAATACCATAAGATTTAAAAAAAAAAAAGTATTTTGATGCTGTCATATTGCTGATTTTACACATGCTGAGAATAGCCGATCTACAAGCTCAAATGACTTGTCTTTTACTTATAGTGGATCTCTTGTCCACTATAGTCCCTTCCTGACATGTTTGTCTAGTTTTTATTTGTTGACAAAATTGTCAATATATTTAGTCTTAGTTTCATCGTAGCTTTTAGTTTTCATTTAGTTTCCATTACTAGTTTTCGCCAGTGAAAAAAGGTAGTCGAAGAACATTTTTTTGTCATAGTCGACATTGATACGTACATTTCTATTGTATGGCGTCATTTGGAGAGAGTCTGTGGAGCACACGGCCACGAGATAAGGAATGTTCCTTTTAGCACGGGGATGGGTTGCTTCAGCAGAGGAGAGAGGTCGCGACCCCCAGGCGGCGAGCTCAGACGAACCGCAGAGGGGCTTGACATTGTTTACGTTGCGGAAGGGACGTGACCGCTGATGAAAGAAACTATACTCGCGTGTTTTACTGCAATGTAATGTAGATAATACACTCTGTAACAAGTCCCCTATATTCAACATGTACTTGAGGAAAAGTATTTGTAATAGTAATAGTAATAGTAAATGCTATCTGCATAAGACTATAGAGTACTATAGATGACTATAGTGCCAAAAGTGAAAGTACTCATTGTGCAGAATGTCCCATTCACGAGTTCAAAATGTAGCCTATATATTATATAAATTATATATACACACATTGGTGGAAAAGTACTCATTTGTACTCAAAAAGTTTGTCTCTGAAATGTAGTGCATGCTCTTACTGTAGTTACTGGACGTGGTGGCAGATGAGGTCAATCCTCAAGCCGCTCGCGTGCGATCGAGTGACGTACTCCACAGTTTGATATCACCGAAATCTCATACAGTATGTAAGCAACGGAGGAGGATAAAGTATTAGATCAATGACGAGGTGGAGCTGCAGGGGTCGGGGTGGAGGTGGGAGGGTGGATTGGCATAGCGAGATGATAAAGGGGGCAGATCAGAGCGCGTAGGCTCTGCAATTACTCTTGTCTGATCCATGATTTTACACCCTCTTTCCTCTGCTTTGAGCTGTGGGCATGTGTTTATTTAATCATCCCAGAGTTCCCTCAGCTGTGTTAACGTTGGCTGGCGTTCAGGGCTGGACTGTGCCACAGGACGTACCGGGCATATTCCCGGTGGGCCGTGACCGTAGGGGGCCGCCCGCCATGATTTAAAAAAAGAAGGCAGACAGGCAGGCCACCAGGAAAGGTCCGGGCGTGCTGCCATTCTGCCAGTGCCATCAGGATCATTTCAATGTACCTGTATCAGTGAGTGACAAATAAACCCTCTACAAAGGGTTGTGTAGTTGTCTGTCGGTTTGTATCATTCATGTTGTTCTGTCAAAGTGGTGGTATTAGGGCCTTGTTTGTTTGTGTGTGCCTCGACGGAGCGGGCGGTATATAGTTTCTGCTATCTGTGCGCTGGTTGTGGTGGGCCGGTCTGGGCCAAATTCACACGAAAATGACCGGGCCGAATTTTTGTCCAATTCCAGCCCTGCTTGGCGTTCTTCCTGTGGGTATAGAGCAGTGGTGGGCAACTTTGACGACGGAGAGGGCCTCACTCCAGAGGGCCACATTGCATATACTCGTCGTAGTGTAAAAATAGCCGATGTGCAACTTGTAGATCAGATATTTTTACTATAATATGTATCCCAAGGTCATCAGTGTTTCGGGTCTCGCAACATCATACCCCTCACTCCTCAGGTGACCCAGCCGGGGTAATCAAGTCCCGACTTCGGTCCCAGTGGCTATATCCTCAATCAGTCCACCAAGGCCACACAGTCCGCCGCTCCCGAACTACTCTGCCGGGACTGGGAAGTTTGGCACGTGGAGGGACTAGGCTCTGTGGGTTGACTCCTATCCGGGCCCCTCCTACGTCTCACCAGGTCCTGTCACGATCTGGTGGTGGTGGTGGTGATCCCAAATGCAGGACAGCCAGGCAGGAGTAGTGATCAATACCCATGGTTGTTGGGTATTTTAGGTGAACAGAACAGAAATCACAAATGCAGAGTGACACTAACAACAATGAACCGACAAGGACTGACTGCAGGGGAACAAGACTAATATACACTGGAGGGCTGATTACACATGAGAAACACATGGGGAAGACATGAACATAGAACCCAAACAACTAGAACAAGAACATAGACATGCAACAGCTAGATAAACAGAACATATAGAATCAAAACAAGTAGAACATAACATAGAAAAAGAACATCTAGATGAGACCGTGACAGTCCGTGTATACCAGTCTCGATCATTTTTTTAGTGAGGGTACCTACTACTGTACCTAGTACCCTAGGGGGACACGGGGACAACATGCAACCTCTACACAGAAAGGCCCTTTCGCCAACCCCACCTATGTGCTATGTTTTTTTCAAATTTCTAAATAAAACACAACACGTTGCATTGCGAGCTTGTAGATTGGCTATTTTCAAATAGTAAAAGAATATAACTGGGTTTAAATCGTTCCATATTTTGCTAGGGACCCTATGGAACCCCCCCACCCCCCACCCTCCCTGCCTGGATCCCCCCATTGAGAAATTGAGAGCCACCTATGTAAACATTATGTCAGAGGCGGGACAGGCAGAGTGACTGGACATTGGCAGGTCACCATTTCCTGGGGTCAACACGGGGGTCTGCATGCATGCGGGGCCAGCCGAGGGATCGATTGCATGACAGACCTGCGGAAATCCTGCCCCCTGTGCATGTCCTCACAGGAAGACCCCCGCTCCGCAACCCCTCCATCCAACCCAGTCAGGTGCAGACAACAACTATCAACTCCACAAAAACTTTGTACATATACTGTAAGTTACACGTTACGTTGTAGCCTACAGTGAGCACATTGCATGAGCTTGTATAGTCGTAGATTGGCTAAATATTTTGAATTTGAAAAGAATGGATGTGTGGAATGAAGCGAAATGGATGCTTTTGCCACTGAGTGTTTACTTTTGGTACTTTTAAGTATATTGTGATGCCAATACTTTTGTTCTTTAGTATACAGAACTTTTACTTTCACCAGCGTATTTCTACATTGTGGTCTACTTTTACTTAAAGTAAAATTAAATTAAAAGTACTTCTCACACCACCGATAACAAGGTTGTTCCCACAGCAAAGACACACTGACCTCATCATCCAACACCAACACATGGTAGAGCAATGATGACTGATGGGAAGGCCTTTGAAGTTACGCTGTGTTACAGGACGTGGAAATCACAGATAAGGCCTTATCCATCCATTCCGTCTTTATGAAAATGTTCCCTAGGGAGCTTGTGTGAACTGGACCAGCTCCAGCGAGAATGCGACACCGCCATTCCGAATCAGGTGCCTTTGTCACTATATAAAACCACGGCACACACAATATATACACCTGCGTGTGCGTGCGCACCGCTTTTTCCACTTTGGTGGGAGTGGGAGTTAACCCCATTCAGGACGGGAACCCCTTTTGGTGTTTTAAAGTCACTTCTTTTTTTGTTTTGTTGCAGTTCTATAGTTCTACTATAGAGTGTGCTGACCATATAAGGAGTTCCTCCATATCCCCAGTTAACCCCTGGGGTCAAAAAAAGCCTTTGGCTAGGTGGCCCAGCCTTCATCCAACAACAACACTGATGGATGGATGCATGGATGCATGGATGCATGCATGGATGGATGCATGGATGGATGCATGGATGGATGGTGACTAAATGTGTGTCAGTGTTATGAGGATGAGAGACCACACATCCTCTGTGTGACCTACTGAACGACAGGATTACACACACACACACACACACACACACACACACACACACACACACACACACACACACACACACACACACACACACACACACACACACACACACACACACACACACACACATGCCCATTGGTGTCTTGACTCTTGAGGCTTGGACACACAAGAGTGTTTGCATGTCATTGCCCATTGTGTCCACCAGAGGGTGGTGAAGCTCACTGAATCTGAAAGGCAATGAGCCAAGAGGCTCATCAGATATTTTCCATGTGTTCCTATTGGTTTTTAGTTAGAGTTTTACTTTACACTTGTGTACCTTTATTTTGTCGTATTGTTTTGTGCCTTCCTCCTGTCTGCCCCTGTAGTTCTATACCTGCCTTTTCTAACCTTGTCATTAGTCTTTGTTTTCCACCTAGCTGTTCCAAACCGTGTTGATTTCTCAGTTGTTCACCTGTGTTATATGCCCTTGTGTTTTCAGTTCCTTGTTCGTTCGTAACATTCCAAGTTCCTACTGTTTTATTTTGCTCCCAGACAGTATGTCCTTGTTTCCTCGTGTTCCAGTCTATATGTTCTTCATCTCCTGTTTTGTTTAATTAACCCCCTTGTGTTCGACCTGCCCTGTGTCTGTGTCTGCCTTGCACTGCTTGAAAAGAGGAGTTAACGTGCAATTATGGGCACTAGATTTGCCTATACAGTAATATACGGTAATATATACAGGTGTAATGGAAAGTTTAAGCTTAACGGGAGTTTCCTGTAATATACACATCCATATTCCATGCCTTTTGCGCATCAACTTTGATGATGGAGCGGGCCAGAGGGCCTACACTGTTGCGCAGACATGTCTTATCTATGTATTTATTTTCTCGTTTCTATCCCCATTCTATGTCACACAAAAGTAGCAAAAATAGACCATCTACAAGCTCAAAAGGAACAGTTTATGACATGTTTTAATTTAGTTTTCTTTTTTTTAATCCTGGCATGTTTTGAGCTATTTTTGAATTGGAATCCTGAAAAGTAACATTTTAATACGGGGCACGCCTGCACACGGCTTAATAGCCTTAGTTGGCTGTTGGATGTTGTAAACCTCTTGGAAACCGCTTTCTAATCTGTTGCTGTACCTTTAGCCACGTTACGTTAGCCTATAGCTGATAATCCTCTGGAGGGAGAGAGAGAGAGAGAGAGAGGGGGGAGAGAGAGAGAGAGAGAGAGAGAGAGAGAGAGAGAGAGAGAGAGAGAGAGAGAGCAAAGGAGAACAGAACAGCAGAATCACTGGCATTGCTGCACTAGGAATAGAAGGATAATGAATTTAATTGAAATTTGAGAGGAAGAGAGAGAGAGAGAGAGAGAGAGAGAGAGAGAGAGGACAGAACAGCAGCATCACTGGGATTGCTACACTAGGAATAGAAGAATAATCAACTTTTTGATTCAAGAGAACCAGGTAAGCCAAATTAAATGAAATAACAATACTTATGGCTGCTCTACAGAATACTTCATGATCATTTGAGTCTGCTTCTGGTATTATGACCCGGGAACAAGTCTGTGTGGTCAGGGACATCAAAGGGGGCTTCAGCCCCTGTCCTTTTACCCGTCTGTAAAACAACTGCCCTTTCCAGACCACGAATGCAGCGTTTATACTACGGTGAAAGAAATGCAACTGCAACTCCTTTCCATATGCCATGCCGGAGGGCAGCAGCATTCATGAGAATTGCCTTTTTTCCGAAGTCTTGAACACAGCATTTTGCGTTGAACAAATTTGGTGTCGTTACACCGCATCTCCACTATAGCTAAAGAGTGCTGGGTTGTGCACCAAAAATAGCTGATCTGTGAGCTTGTGAGCTTGTAGATCTGCTTATTTTTGCCCAAAAGTGCCCCTGCCCCTCTAACACTCTCTGCACGTCCCTGTGTGTGGTCAATTGAAATGAGCTGTACTATAAGCTGTACCGCTGTACCGGACACACATAGTAGGTGTTTGCCAATACAGTATATGAAAAACTTTTCACATTATGTTCTCCACAGCAGCATGTCCAATGAAAGGGAGAGGGCCTCTTCTGTCGCCTCCGTGGCTTCTATCACCTCTGTGGCCTCTGCCACTAGTACAGCCTCTGCAGATGGGTAAGAATAAACTAAGAATACATGCATACTAACATCTGCTTATCGGTTCTGACTGGGATAGTGGAGCTGCTTAGTGGCCAACAGTATAAGACTGTGGCTGTTGTACTGGTCGGCTTCTAGGTTTCAATGTGTGTGTCTGTCTGTGTGTTTCTATGTGCAGGGCGTTGCTGAAAATGAGCACTTGTGCTCAGCTACTACCTTGCATGGGTAAATAAAGGGGGGAAAATAGCCCTCATGAGGATATTTTTTTTTTATGAAGAAGTTTAAAAAAACTTCTGATATGACCTTTTTGATTTCTGTCAGGTTGTGTCCCCACACTAATTATTGTTGACTGACACGGATCCCTCGAAGTTTTGCATGACTGACAAGTGATGCCATGAATTCCCATGCATAATATGGAAAATTTCAGCATATTATGCTGAAATTTTCCAGTAATTGCTCCCTATACAGTAGCAGAGTGGCTGCACACATAATTTGGGATGTGCACGAAAGCAAAAGTGAAGAGTTGGCTGACGCTTCAAAATTGTCTCTGTCGGACGGAAACCTCAATACTGTTATACTTTTCAAGAATCACATCACAAAATGTGCAAAAGTAGCAGATCTACAAGCTCAAAACATTATCGCTTCACACCACGTTTCGACCTCGTGGATCTGCTACTTTGTGATACCTTTGTGTACGATGCGCTGTAGTATGATGAATTAGCAGTGGTGGAAAGTAACTAAGTAGGCCTACATTTACTTAAGTACTGTACTTTAAGGTATATTTCACTTTAAAAAAACCTTTTTTCATTTCATCGTCTACTCAGGCTTATGTGAAATACTTTTGTACTTTTACTCAAATACATTTTTAATTCCTGACTTACTTGTAACAGAGCACACTACATTGCACTATTGATACTTGCACTCATAAGTAAAACATTTGGTTTTGATTAGGGTGTTGATTTACAAAAATATTCAGAGCGAATGGTCAACCCACTGAGGAGAGAAATGGGCGAGCAGACAGGACAGCAGTGGAGCTGTTTCCCTATATAGCATGATGGCATCTTCATCTACTGTTGGATGTGGATATTGTCTTTCCTCACAGTCTTTTATCGTCCACCTATACAGTGCCTCGAAGGCCTCCGTACGGGGGTCGTCATCGAGCTCCGTCGGCGATGTCCTACCTAAGAAATCATCCAAGAAGGGAAAGAAAGTCGCCGAGAAAATGACCAAAGTGTACAACTCAGTCCTAAAGAGCGTGTTCGGAGCGGTACGTATAAATATAATTATACTGTTCGTTCAAGTTCAAGTTTTATTTATTCTCGTAATTAAACTCATGTTACAGTGTCGTCGAGGAATACAATATGACGTGAAATCATTACAATACATTAGGAAAAAGAAAAAGGCATACGGGTACAATTTATATTGTATAATATTGCAAGACAAATTGAAAAACAACCTAAAAACAGTTACGTATTACGGGGATCTGTATTATAGTACTATTATTATATATATATTACTCATTGGCGTAACTCTCAATACAAGGCTCTGGTACAAGTGCCATACCCCCATGTTACAGACAAACACTTGAAAGATTGGAAGAAAAAAAATTGTAACGAAAATAGATCGGCTATTTCCTTTATTCATCGTATGACGACACACAGGGCGTATCGCTCACTTGTCACATACTTTCAGAGCTACATGAACCTTTGAGATGGGGGAAACTACTAGTGTAGCTTAATTCTTGATTGTGTGATTGTGTGATGCAGTATATGTGGTTAAGCCAGCAGGTACTAGGTAGCTAGGTGGTTATCCTCTTATGGGTTAAAGCCTGGTGGGACTGCAGTATTAATAGTCATTACTTGAGGTGAAGTGTCACACTTCATTAAGCTTAAGCTTAACCAGGTCACTATAGCATCACCACATACATTTATGTTGCAGAGACATAAACATGGGATCCTTTTCTGCATGCAACCGTGCCGTTGAGTCGACTACTTTGTTACTTACTATAATTACGATATGCTTGTCTGAAAAAGGCAAAGGAAATAACAAGTAATTATGCTGCTTGACCATTGTAATATCTATCATTTACCACTCACTTTTGTATTGCCTCTGTGTAGGAACGAGAACTGGCTCAAGCTGAATTGGACGGTGAGTGTCATCATGCTAATTTAAAGTAATAAAAGGACACTGCTTTTATGAACTGTTAGAATCATCTGTTTCTGAAATGTATGAACTGTTTGTCACAGAGCTGTTAGAACTGTTAGAACCGTCTGTTTCTGAAATGCACAAACTCCTCGTCACAGAGCTGGCTGAGGCCTTCAAGGAGTTTGACTACGACCAAGATGGCTACCTGAACTACAAAGACGTGGCAGAGGGCATGAGGTCCATGGGATACATGCCCACCGAGATGGAACTGCTGGAGATAGTGCAAGAGATCAAGATGAAGAGTGAGTCAACTCATTGTTTATTGTAAAAGAATCACACCCGTGTGAAGTGAGGGGCGCTCTTATCCGTCACACATCGTCATGATAGTCATCTCACTCCGGCCAAATTGTGCGTCCTCCTCACCTTCATCTTCAATGTTTGTGTTTATGCAATGTTTGTGTTTACACACACTCAAACACTCAAAACGGGCCATTCATTGCCAATGGCATTCAATGTTTGTGTTGGGACAAACGCTCAAAACTGGCCATTCATTGTCAATGGCATTCAATGTTTGTGTTAGGACAATGTTTGTGTTTACACAAACCCTCAAAGCTGGACATAGGAGGGGCTATCACCCACACTAGAGAGTGTGTGTGTCATGAACTGTGTACTTTTATTGTGTAGTTTATTGTGTTCCTAGTGTTTCCTGTCTGCTCAATTTGTTGATATACCTGCCTTCACCTGCCAGGTGAAATACAATGGCTGGGTTTCCCAAACAACACTTCTTACACCATGGTGTACATGTTAATACATCTTTGGACTGCATCAGTTTGCCTGCCTAGTTCTGCTTCTGGGTCCTCAGTCCTCCTCAGTGTGGTTGTATGCAGACAGACAGTAGCAGGCTGTCCAGTCCACACACATTCGTCCACCAGAGGGTGCTGTGTGCACGTGTACTATATGTCACTCTGTCTGCAACTCTGCAAGCAGTTTCCTTTCATTTCAACCTTTATTTAGTTCTCGGAGAACAGGGCTTGGACAAAGGAAAAAAAACACACCTGTGTGAAGTGAGGGGCGCTCTTATCATCGTACATCATCATTCATCATCTCACACTGGCCAATCAGAATGCCTGTTGCCACAAATTTACATCATATTTGGCAGACATTTGACCTAATTTCTCCTTTCATTGTCAATGGCAAATATTGAGATGTGTGGGGTGAAAAGCTGTGTACAGTATATAGGAGGGGCTAGCGCCCCTTAAACTCCTACACTCTAGCTGAATATAGGAGGGGCTGGCGCCCCTCAAAAACATAGATGAATAAAATAAATGAATAAAGGAAGGTTCCAAGTGTGCGGGGCACATAGCACTTAAAGCATATCTTCCAAACTTAGTGCAGGAGGCATGTTATTTTGCCAGTTATTTGGCTGTGTCCCACGAAAATATCGCTCACCACCAAGTTTCACTATTGCACGGGAGGGAGGAGGGCTTGTACAGTACAGTACAGTACAGTACAGTACAGTACAGCACAGCACAGCACAGCACAGCACAGCACAGTACAGTACAGTACAGTACAGCACAGCACAGCACAGCACAGCACAGCACAGTACAGTACCACTCACTTCAGACAGGTCTGATTTCTTTCAAATTATACATATTTTTAAATTTGTTTTAGCTTTCTCTGTAACTGAACACATAATGTGGTGATTGATTGGCGTCCACACAGTGGGCGGCCTGATGGACCTTGATGACTGGATAGAGCTGATGGGACCCAGGATGATGGGAGAGACGGCCGGCATGATGGGCCTCAAGGAGCTGGAGTCGGCCTTCCAACAGGTCTGTCACGGCGGTTGGTTCCCAAACCTTTTCACGTCAAGGAAAAAAGTGGCCCTTTAAAGGTACACTTCACCCTTTTTGCAAAATAATATATGTTAATGACGTTTAGAAGCTTTAGAACACTTTCCTGGGGGTCTTTATGTGTGTAATGTGTGGGTTTTAGCTATTTTAGATTGTAACAGTGAGCACAGTGTCTCTGATGTCATGGACACTGGTCTCACTACCTTCCAGGACTACAATTCCCGTAATTATTTGGTGCACTGCTCCTCCTTGTGGATAGGGGGGAGAGCTGTCTTACTGAGACAACATGTAGTCCAGGAAGGAAGTGAGCCCAGTGTCCATGACATCAGAGACACTGTGCTCACTGCTACAATCTAAAATATCTAAAACCACATATTACACACATAAAGACCACCAGTAAAGTGTTCTAAAGCTTCTAAACGTCATTAACATACTGTATATGTTTTTTGCAAAAAGGGTGAAGTGTCCCTTTAAGCATGTCTGTCTCTGTCTCTGTCTCTCTCTCTCTCTCTCTCTCTCGCCCTCTCAATTCAATTTAAATTCAAGGGAGCTTTATTGGCATGAGAAAACGTACGTTCACATTGCCAAAGCAGAAGTGTACGGAACAAGACAAATAAAACGAGACAAATAAAACAATGTATTTACAAATAAATATTGGATTAAATAAAGGTGTAAACAGAGCTGTGTTACATTAACACTTTTGGTAATAATCAAACGCAGCTCGCGGAGTCAGTTCAGTCAGTCAACCTCAAGGGAGGTTCTTGCCATGCTCAAAGGCCCATGCTATGCTCAAGGGGTTAACATGCTGCATTACTATGTGGGAGTATACGTGTGTACAAGTCTCACACGTCATTCGCCGATGCGGCAGTCAGCTGACTAATTGGGCAGGCTATACTTAAGCTCACTAGACTCCATGCTCTTCCTGCCTTTTCCTCTGCTCATGGTTCCCGGTTGTATGTGATGTTTTCTCCCACCACCACCACCCCAGCACCACCGGTGGGCTCTGCTATCTATGCTCCCCATGGGGGGGGGTTATTGTATATCTATCTCCCTGCTCTTATGTTTTATGTTGTTGCTAATCATGCCGCAGCAGCAGGGAGAAATCCAGCAGAGCCTGAACGCCAAGTCAAATATCATATGCACACTCATTACTCATGCTGCAATAAATAGTGTAATCTATTCGTGAGTTGTCTGACTGAACTATCTTGTGAAACTATAAAAAAAGATTTTCTGAGATAGTTATACTCTCTCTCTCTCTCTCTCTCTCTCTCTTCCCCCCCCCCCCCCCCCCCCCCTCCCCCTCCATGGCATGCAGTTTGACACGGACGGGGACGGGAAGATCACCATGGAGGAGATGAAGGAGGCGGTGAGGTCCCTGCTGGGGGAGAAGCTGAAGAAAGGAGAGCTGGAGGAGAGCATGAAGGAGCTCGACATCAATGACGACGGAGACGTCGACTTTGAAGGTGAGCCACAGAGACAGAGATATATAACCCATTCTGACCTGAGATCAGATTCATACGAGGTTTCCACTGGACACACACTGGTCTGATGAACCCATTCTGACCCGAGATCAGATTCTAAAAAATGTCAGTCGCTCTTCGATTTTTCAAAAATAGCAGACCTACAAGCTCGTAGCGCGCCACTCGGTGGCGCGCTATGAGCTTGTAGATCTGCTGTTTTTCAATAGCTAAAGCATAACATGATGCTAACACCCAAAGGGGTTCCCGTTCAGAATGGGATAATATTATGCACTGTTTGTGGACCGGTGGTTGGTTATACCAAACTTTTTTAGTAGCCTGTGACCCAAAAAGAGACATTTGATGTCTATATACCCTATAGCTGCGGCGGGACCCTTAGTGAAAATAGGAGAGAGAGCGAGTGCCTTTTCTGGCAACGGCATGAGCCGCGGAACATACCCGTGGCAGGCGGTATAGTGTTTCACGCGGCAGGACACTCAAATAGTCTAAACCCTTACCCTATAACCCTCAAGCCGCAAGCACGGCGCAATGGATGTCGGAGTAACGCACTGCCGCGGAGTGGCAGTTATACCGGCACCCCGGGTGCACTCCTTATGGAAAATAGCAGATCTACAACCTCACATTGTACGCTATTACATCACCAGCGGTGGATATCCCCCACCCATTAATCACGCCACTCACACCTATAGGGTTGTCGTCACGATTATTACAGAACAAGTCTAATCGTAATTATTTCAGGAAATCGGAAATCCTTAAATGCAATTGTTTGTTTGGCAAATTAATCGTCAACTTAAATGAATGTGGGCCTTGCAAACGGGGAGCGATAAAACGTGCCTATAGTTCATTTTCAATGAGACGATGTTTTTGCTCTGAGAAGTCGCGGTGCGACAACGCAAGCATTATTTACGTGAGCGCGGTCCCGTGAATTTGTTTTACGTTTGCGTTGTCGTTGTCGCGCCCCTCTTGAGCAGCCAAGGCAACAAAGTGTGCGTTCCTCGATCCCCATTTTGCAAGGCCCTTAATTAATGGCGAAACTCATTATCCTCTTCTCTTCTTTTCAGAGTTTGTGATGATGCTGTCCATCCGTTAGCTCGTGAGAGGACGTCGGCAGTCCAGACACATGAGGGGACTCGTTTAGCACGAGGAAAGCCCACGCCACGCATGCAAGCTGGGGTTTAACCCTTCGCATTACCGCATTTGACCAGCAACTGTCGCTCCTCATCCGCCCTCTATCCTTTATATAATAACAACAAACTTCATCAAATCATCAACGTGTCCAGCAAACAAGCTGGGGTACGATTTGAGAGTATGACATCAATGTATGAGACCCGGGTATACTCAGGAAGGGGAAAGCCATTTTTGGAACTATGACTGGTAGCCTTTTGTTAGCATTGTTCTGAGTTTGTTTGTGTATGTTTTTTGTATCCTATAATCCTGATGACTGCTTGGCACAAAACAAATTATTTTGCCGTGTTGTGTCGGGACTGGAGATGTTCTCGCAGTGGGAGGCGAAGCCAGCGAGCATCGACTCAATGTTAGACGGTGTGCTGAGCCCAGTAGAATACAGTCCTAAATGTAAAGTAGAAGTATTTCATTAAAAAACTAGCGTTCCGGGCACCTAAAGGCTGGTAATCCAGCCTGACAGCATGTCGACGGTTTGAGTCGCGATCCCGACGACGGATAATACACACCCGTTACACAGCCAATACCATCTTTTACCTTCAAGATCGTTTGTTCCCATAAGTACATGTAGGACTCATGAACAAACAGGCCCCGTCTCAGTTCCGTGCATAAAATGTTGTGACGCCTCTTGGAACGACTGGTAGCCTTTTGTTAGCATTGTTGTTTTGTTATCGATGTACTGTGTTTGTTTTGTGTATGTTTTTATATCCTATAAGCCTTTGTTAGCATTGATCTTTTGTTGTCGATGTACTGTGTTTGTTTGTGTATGTTTTTTGTATCCTATAATCCTGATGACTGCTTGGCACAAAACAAATTTCCGAAAGGACAAATAAAGTATATAACTCTATGCTCTGGACCCGATCTACAGTATAGTCTACTATGTTCAGTCACTTCATTGCAGTAAACATACCATGAGATTTTATCTCTTCTGTAGGCCTACTAGTGTACAGGCTACAGAAGAGATAATAAACCACTTGGGTTGGTGCTTCGTATAACATTTGTTATGTATACGATAGGTCAAGAAGACCTACTTATGGCCTGTAAATAAGATTATAACATTTTGCTATTTTGTTAATGAAATGAAGAGAGTTGCTATTTTCCGAAATAGGTCTCAGCACTGTGTTGCAATGGAGCTTGCACGGAAAAGATAATTTCACCCACTGTTTTAAAACCTGTAAACCTGTGATGTGACAATAAAGACGATTCTGATTCAACACGATGGTTACGAGTCTTACGACCTCCACCACCGTATTGCAAAATGGCTATAAAATGGAATTGTTGTACTTTCAAATGGTTTATTATTCATGGCATACCTTACACATTGCATTGTTTGTTCTACTGGCTTAAGCATGTCGGAGTACGTTCTAATTACTTTATTCTTTCCTTTTGGAAATGTCCTGGTTTATGTTCTTGTTTGCTGTGCTAGCTGTGGTTTTTGTTTTCTTGAATGCTATGCTGCTGCATTGTCTGTAAGGAAGCCAAAACAAAAAGTTTTACTCTTGTAGGCCTACCTGTACACAAGATGTGACAATAAAGTTGGCTACAACCTTGAACCTTAACTTCGCTTGTGATTAATGAACTGAGTGAAAGGCTGTGAGAAAGGCGTCACTTGCGAGCTGAGCCGCCATTATTTTTCTAACACTGCCGTGTTGTGTCGGGACTGGAGATGTTCTCGCTGTGGGAGGCGAAGCCAGCGAGCATCAACTCAATGTCAGACGGTATGTGCTGAAATGTGAGCCCAGTATAGAATACAGTCCTAAAAGTATTTCATTAAAAAACTCTTATACGTTAGCGCCTATAGCGTTCCGGGCACCTATAGGCTGGTATTCCAGCCTGAAAGTGTGTCGCGTGTCGCCAAGAACGTAGCCTGGGGGCTGGCCCGTTCCGGCAAGCCGCCCCACGGCCGAAACGGTCGAGAAATGACAGAGTTACCAACCAAGCTATTGTTTTGCTTGGACAAACAGACCAAGGGAAAGACAGGAAGACAGACCCAGGGACACACATAGCTGTGTAATGCACCACTCAGAGAAGCAAAGACGTTTAGGGATAAGGTGTTTAGCACCAACAAAAATTGAGCCCTGTCAGTGTGTTGCAGACACATTTTGTTGACCAGAAATGACAGATGACAGCTTCCAAATTCAGAGTTCAGGATGTGAAGTTCTAGTAGGCCTATATACAGTATATATATACACACACACACACACACACACACACACACACACACACACACACACACACACACACACACACACACACCATTCAGAGATTGTGGGAGAGTTGTCTGGCTAAGCAAGACTATGGGTGTGACTTATTTTGTCTTTGGCACCTTGGAATGAGTCCTTACGATATATCATACTGTAACTATAGTAGGAGCAATGGTAAATCTCTCCATTCATTCCTCATTAGCACACAGCCGTACACTAACTCTAACTCCTGATGTATACTTCAATATTTCTCGCCGTGTCTCCATTTATGCTCCTATTTCACACCTGTCCTTATTTAATCATAGCACGTTTACCGGCCACCTTCCCCCAGCATTGTGCCCTTTCTCAAGCCAAAGTAATTGTAAGTAGAAGCATCTATACACAATTAAGTCTGACACGTTCAAGGTGTGCAGATCTGGCTTTAACAGAAGCTGATTGCGTCACTTGATGTGAAACTCATTCATGGCCTCTCTTTGGGGAACGGCGATGTGCGAGAGAGAGAGAGAGAGAGGTGTAGACTGCACATAATGAAACAGTCCACCTCATGCAAAGTCATTGTGGATGTGCGTGCGTGCGTGCGTCTTTTAAGTTGTATTGGCCTGCTCCTATAAAGGAGAATGCTTGTTGCTCATCGGAGGAACGTCACTGGCATTATAAAGGTTGGAGAGATAATATATGACTACATCAGAATCAGTGTTCACCGGGCGGCGCTCATGCAAAGGGTGTATAATTCACCGCTCAATTACCTCCACTGTACTGTATGTTGTGAGAATGGGTTCTATCCCCCATCCCCCCCCCCCCCCCAACAATCTCGAACACTGGACAAGGGTAATTACTCCCCTATACAGTATGCTAAGTTGGACTTTTATCTCATGGTACTATAATATGGAAAGTGGAGCAGAGATGGCAATCATCTCATTTCTGACTCGTATACACACAGTTGCCGGGGAGAGGCAACGAGAGGGGCGATTATTTGAGCTAGTATAGGGCGTCAGTCCCCAATCTCTCATTTTTTTGTCAGATTTCTTGAGGGGTGAGGGATGAAGATAAAGGGATGAGGATAAAAAAAAAGAAAATCATTGGATTTTGTTATTAATTCATGCAAAGTTTTTGGACAAAAGAATAATAAAAAAAGAATGTATAGGAAACAAAAACAAAGAGGACCCATAAGCCAGTCATTGTGTCTTTGCGACCAACAAATGGCTCCCGACCTTAGAGTATATAGACGTCACCGGATTTCGCCTCCCATCCACTTTCATACATGTATGAAACATAGCGTTCACGTGTCATGGGCCCAATAACATGAGCGTGCGCAATGATAGTCAACGGATCAGCGCTGGCCCCCGAGCTTCAATACCGAATTCGGCCACTATGTCTATTTCGCCTCAGGGTTTCCTCCGCGGGTGCCGTCTCTATAAATATATACTCTAAGCTCCCGACCCACTGTTTGGGAAACAGTGTTTGTTTCGGAGGGGGACCTGAAGGGACCGGACGGTCCCCTCGGGCCACCGGGAGGGGTGAGTTCCGTAACAGGTGCGGTCACCCCTATTCCATCTGATTTTTTCACACTGCTCGGTGCAACGGTTCTTGTATTCTTTATTTTGTTTCACTGAGAATAAGGTTGTAAATACCTTTAGGGTTTAGGCATAGTTTTACTGGGGTTAAGTTTAGGAAGGGTTAAGTTTATAGGCATAGTTTTACTGGGGTTAAGTTTAGGAATAAGGTTAGGTTTAGACATAGTTTTACTGGGGTTAAGTTTAGGAATAGGGTTAGGTTTATAGGCATAGTTTTACTGGGGTTAAGTTTAGGAATAACGTCAGGTTTAACCGTTTGAGCATTACTTAAGTTACTTTAGGAATACCAGGCCGCGCAGTTCCGCCAGCTGTATGTCCCGAGGCGAGTTGTTAAAGGGGTTGTTTGGTATTCGTGTATACTGCAATACCTCGGGAGGAGGAGGAGGAGGAGGGGGGTCCGTGATGAGGAGGCCACCCCTGCTGCTGTCACTGCTGCCTCGATCTGCAGGCTAGTTTCATCCTCCACCCTGATTATTCAAAGAGCTTCAAAGAGCTGATTTTGTCTTCGGTTTTCTTTTTTTTTTTTACACCTCAGGCCCAGGTTACCATCAGCAACGGCTTTACTTGTGTGTGTGTGTGCGTGTGTGCGTGTGTGCGTGCGTGCGTGCGTGCGTGCGTGTGAGAATCTCATGAGCCACGGTCCTTTCCTTCTTGCGCAGATGTTCAGGGACGTGACTTGCCTGCTGGGTCCATAGTATATACTTCCAAAGTCTCCGTATACTGGCTGAAGCCAGCTGGGGCTTGATGGATGCTGCAGCCACAACACTTACTCATATGAGAGTACATGTGCTTCACACACGCACGCACACACACACACACACACGCACACGCACACACACACACACACACACACACACACACACACACACACACACACAGTTTGTTCTGTGGAAATCGGCGATCTACAAGGTCAGAGCACATTGCATTGCGATATGTTGTGACTCGTAGGCTTGTAGATCATGCTATTTTCACGATATTTTGACACATGATGACGTAACTATGACACAGTTGTAGCTGATGTCAGGTCATCAGGAAGGTTGTTCCAGAGAGCATAGGACCATATAGTGACTAAATGCACCTTCAGCACATGTACATGTTACTCTAGGTCAGGGGTGCCCTAAAGGTAGATCTAGATCACATAGGCTGTGCAGGGGACCTTTCTGTTTGGATGAATGGACTGTCATCTAGTTAGCACGCGGCTGGCATGATGGCCGTGGTATGCATGACGTCAATAGTCAGTGTTGGCTCACTGGAAACACTCTGCCACACCAGTGGGTCTCGGAGTGTCCTTGAGTGCGTTCCAAATGGCCATATGGCCGTAACTCTGAGAGTGTATACAAATGGAACCAAAGGGACCCATGAGGGTCCATGTGGTTACAATTTACAATTTAGGCATTTAGCAGACGCTCTTAATCCAGAGCGACTTACATTAAGCAGTAACAAAAAGCATGGCAACATTACATCACATACATAAAAAGTAGTTATCGTGAAACATGGGGTGCGTATACTCGTAATTGGAGTATCTATATAATGAAACTATACATATAACTCCATAGTCTCTCGAGACTGACGGATGCAAATGAATGACTATACTATACTATACTATACTATAAAGTGCTATAGTCCGACTACATGAAATGCAATTATAGTGCTGCCTACGGTTCACTGTACACTCTCAGAGTTATAGGGGTCCTTGAAATGAAAAAGTTTGAGAACCACGTACTGCACAGTAAATGGAACAGAGCCTAAATTAGGATCATCGTTAACACCTGTGAACATCGGTAACACCTGTGGGCGGTGGCTCAGGTGTAGAGCAGCTGGATGGCAACCGCAAGGTTGCCAGTTGAACCAGTTCGAACCCGGCTCCCCCAGAGTTAGTGTCAAAGTGTCCTTTATGAGCAAGACACTGACCCGCAAATTGCTCCCGATGTGCTGGTTGGTGCCTTGCATGGTTTACGCCACCATCGGTGTATGAATGTGTGTGTGAATGGGTGAATGTAATGCACAATCTATGTAAAGCGCCTTGGATAAAGACGCTATATAAATGCACCATTTACCATTTGAAGGAAGTATAGGTAAGCATATTAGCCACATATATTGCTGCTCTTTTCACACAAGCTCAAAAGTAGTCGCTTCGCAACATGCTTTAAAGGGGGAATGACACAGCCCTCGGGAAGCTATTAAAACATGAACATATCCAAAGATTTGCAATCATCGTAAAAAAATAGTTCATATCGCTGCACAAAGTGACGCGCTATATGACCATGTATACATGCTATTTTTTAATATATAAATGTATAAAAGTGTATCTAAAACGACACAAATTATTTCCCCGTCTTTAATAATGGGTTAAAGTGCACGTCCAATATAAAGCTTTAATCCACAAACGCTCATGCACAAACACGCACGTACGCACGCACGCACAGTGCTGCTCCTCAAAGGTCCTCTACACTGTACATTCCTCTCAATATGTCCTGCTCTCGTTCAAAGTGGAGACAGCGGGAGCTCTCGTGCTCGCCTCGCCCGCTGTGTCCAGATTGCACGGAGAGCAGTGGAATGAGAAATGAAATGACGGCCTGTCAGTAGAATTTGACGATGGAGCCCATCATCAAATTCTACTGACAGGCGGGAGTCCATCTTTAATGGCCCAGAGAGCCGGCTCCACCAGTCAGTCAGTCAGTCAGCCAACTAACCAACCGCCAAATGCGTACAAGTTGCCTAGTGGTGTGTGTGTGTGTGTGTGTGTGTGTGAGTGAGTGTGGAACTATAATATAGTGGCCCTCTGGAGTGAGTGTGGAAATATATTATATCTTTGCACCCCCCTCCGTTCCACTTAAACCACCCCCTCGCTCCCGACATGTTTCTGGTGAAAGATAAACAGCGTGAGCTAATGCTAATAATAGCCGTATCGTTACAATGAAGGTCACCATGCTGGTATACCGCGGAGATTATTCTGCCCCAAAGCAGAGGTTTATATGGATGGCATACTGGCGGAGTACCTTTCCTCGACACTTGGTGGCAGACACAGTGTTTACTCAAAGTTGGTCAGAGTCGAGAAAGTTGCAGGGGAAAAAAATGAATTATGCACACACGCACTGCCCTCCCTCAACTCGTAGGCAGTCCCATCTCGATCCAAATGATTGCATCCGTTGTTCAGTCACAATGGCTCGGATGTAGGGCGAGCCTGAATAGTGAATACCAAAGTATTCATTACTGGGCCAAACCGCCGTGCTCACTCAAATGGGAGCCTGCATCTCTGCCCCATCTGTGTGGCACGACACGTAGCTTCCACCAACCACGTGGTTGGTGGAATAAAAAGAACAAAACTATGACAATAGACATATAATCACATGCAAGTGATGTGGGCAGTGGCTCAAAGGGGTAGAGTGACCGGATAGGAACGGCAAGGTTCCTATAGTTCGAACCCAGGCTCCCCCAGAGTTATAGTGCCGAAGTAGCCTGCTTTCTATGGCATAGGCAGCTGCCGGCAGGATCCGCTGGGAGAATCTAGACGCAGCTGCGCGACATGAGACTAATTAATTAGAGCGACAATAGAGAAAGAGGAGTGTGTGTGTGTGTGTGCGTATGTGCGTCAATAATATAGCAAAGGTGCAGACGATCAGAAATCAGCAGAGAGTGACTGAAGTTTGCGTTTACTCTATGCCGCATTGAAGTGGACTTTTTTTTCTCCCCGGAAATAAAAACGTCTGGATTTCCGAGGCTATAGTGTCGAAGTGTCCTTGAGCAAGACTAATTGCTCCCGATGTGCAGGTTGCAGTGCCTTGCATTCGGCATCGGTGTGTGTGTGAATGCGTGAATGTAATGCACAATCTCTGTAAAGCACCTTTGCTATATAAATGTACCCATTTATGGCGCTTTAAGTGATGATATAGATCTGTAGTTCAATCAGTCTCTAAATTTGATTGCCTGGGAAGGCAGAGCCATAATATTGATCATGGGGATTTGAGAGATATATATAGTGAGAGGGGCCTGCATCTGATGAATCAACTAGACCAGAGCCACAATTATTAAGCACAACCACAAACTGTCCAGGCCATGAAAAACAACAAAAAAAAACCCAATAAATAATTGAAAAAAATGATAATTATAGGAGGGTTGATGCCGGCATTCCGATGCACGCTATTCCTTTACTTTATGTGTTTATTTAAATGGGACAAAATGTTAATTCTCATCCGCAGTCCCCACATAAAAACACAAAACAAAACAAGTATAAACAGTGCCTTACATTAGGAAACAAAGCATTTAAAAACAGACTTACACAAGGAAAGTAGGCTACAAAGGTGTAAAGTGCATCTATATAATTAAGCAGCGGTTTATTTTAAGGGCGATACGGACTTGTAAAAAAGTTGGCTATTAAAAAAACAAACAGATATAGGCCTATACAAGCTTATAGCACATCACTGTGTGCCGCGCTATGAGCTTGCCTTTACCTGTTAAAATTCATTTTTTTCTCCACCACCGATGATATGGTCCCTTAAGAGGATCGGATGATTATCATAACTGAAGTCAAGCGTGACCCAGACCACATGTTAATATTAATCTTAACATCCCCCGTCCCCCCCTCCACATTACAGACATTACAGGAAAAGGAGGGTGAGTTTATGGCCACCTATCAGCAGAGGGCTGATAGGGGCCACACCGTGTACAGCAACTAAACAAGACAAGCTAAGACCTGATTAAAGGCTTGTTTAAAAAAAAAAAAACACACAAGGTCACAGCATTAAGCTCACAACTCATCGAAATGCAGCGCAAGCTACTTTGCGCTTCGCTCTCGACATGCAAATCCATGAAAAGGAGAAAAGGAGAGAGAGAAAATAAATAAATAAAAACACGCCTTGTTACGCGAACACATGTGCTGAGTCAGCCATATGTGGAGAGACATTCCAAGAGAGCTGGTTTCATTCACACTTTCGCACATTATGTACTGGGCTTTATAGACAGCAGGCAGGAGGAGAGAGAGAGAGAGAGAGAGAGAGAGAGAGAGAGAGAGAGAGAGAGAGAGTCGGTGTTGAGAAGCGGGGATGCAAGGCAGGGCTGGACTGGCCACAGGATGTACCGTGCAAATTCCCCGGTGGGCCGCGACCGTAGGGGGCTGCCATGATAAAAAAAAAGGCAGGCCAATAGGCGGCAGGCCACCAGGAAAGGTCCGGGCGTGCTGCCATTCTGCCAGTGCCATCATGATCATTTCACTGTACCTGTATCAGTGAGTGACAAATAAACAAAGGGTTGTGTAGTTGTGTCTGTTGGTTTGTATCTTGTATTTTTGTTCTTGCCTAATGTAAGTCGCTCTGGATTAAGAGCGTCTGCTAAATGCCTAAATTGTAAATTGTATCATTTATGTTGTTCTGTAAAAGTGGTGGTATTTAGGGCTTGTTTGTTTGTATGTGCCTCGACGGAGCGGGCGGTATATAGTTTCTGCTATCTGACCAGGGATATAAGGTCATACTACTGTATGACCTTATGGTGAAAGACAGCATGCAGATATGCAGTATGGGCTGACATTGTATGGGAACACCGTGTCCCCAGAGTGTCCATTGTGCAGCGGAAGAGCGAAGGCCAGCTAGACCCTTGTGTTCGACTGTAGAAAACATGTAGATGAGTAAAGAATACATTATGTCAAGGTGTTTGGCTTCATGCCGGAGGCGGTATAAAAGCAACAAACACATACATACATAAATGCATGAATAAATACAGTACCATGAAATGTACGCCAGCCTGGTGCCACACAGAGGGTGATTTTATCTCATCTAAACACACTCATGAATTGAAATGTAAATCAGACCGTCACAAAAAAGAGCTGTCTGCGGTATGAGAATTATGCAACTGACCCTTGTCTAACTTTAAGATGACACTTATGTCATCAAAGCCACACGGTAAAAAAAAACACCAGCTGGTTCAATAGAAAGAAACCCATTGTTATATTATCAAGGAGAAAAAAGCAGCTGTGTTTTGCACAATATGATAAGTCGCGAAAGCGGATGGCCTTCTAAAATGCAGTCTAGTTCACTGATCCTTGGACCAAGCATAATATAGCCAGTCAGAGCTTGCATAGCATGCCAATGTTTGAGCAGTTAAGTGACATGCTTCACAGTAGCTTGATAGTGCCATAATTACTGTACCAGATAGCACAGCTTTCATTCAACTTTGAACCCTCACATGGGACTACAGTATGTTTTTTGGCGGCTGGCAGAATTCAGTGCGTATAGTAGCCTATAGAACACCCTGCACTCGTGTAAAAAGAAAGACAATCCCCACCCAGTAGGAGACGGGTATATGTACTGTATGTCAGAAGCCGTTGAGGGCTAAATTGACCCTTTTGACAAAAAAGACGCCACATTCCCAGCACTCTGATTGCCATGGCGACTGGCCTCGTATTAAAAGTCTGCCGAGGACCGGCGAGAACACGGCGGCACACAAGGGCGAGAAGACGACGCTCATGCGGTGAATGAATCGATGTCCACTTCCACGGATTTCGAGGACACATTCATATCAGGAGTGGTTTTGAGAGCTCCGTGTGAAAGTAATCAGTCTGGTACTATGGAGGCTGATCCCTTCGGCCGTGGAGAGAATTCACAAGCATGCGTCGGAGAATGATTCTTTCTGAATAGAGAGCCTGTGCCGTGAATATGCATTAACCTGCGGTCCGACGGTGTCAAGGTTGTTGCCCGTTTTCTGAGCGAAGTATGACAGTGGGTCGGCGTGTTTGCTTTGAGTAAATTGAGTTAATCAGCTCAGTTACACGGGGGGTCGAGGCCTATGGTTCTCTATCGCTCACCTGTATTTACATATGGTTCTCCGCTGAACTGCACGTCCGCATGAGGACATCTTGAGTGCATGACAATGTTAATGTTAATGTTGTAGTTAAATTCACACTTTAGATGTGTGTCACGCTCGCACCAGAGAAACATTTGCATACAGGTTTATAGTAAGATGACTGGCGGTTCGTACGAACGTGTGACATGTCAAGATGCACCGCTTGGACGCGTTGAGAGCTTGTAGATCTGCTTTTTATCGAGGCGTACGACATGGCCTCCAAACAAATTTGCTCAACGCAAAATACTGTGTTCGAGTTCAGGAGACCTCTGCAAAAAAGCAATTCTCCTACTGTAAATGTTGCCTTCCGGCATGTCATGGAAAGGAGTGGCATTTGCATTTCTTTCACCATAGTACAGTAAACGCTGCATTCGTGGTCTGGAGAGGGCAGTTGTTTTACAGACAAGTAAAAGGACAGGGGCTGAAAGCCCCCTTTGATGTGGGCATCATGCGCCAGCTGGCTGTGCTGATCGTCAGCTGCATGATGCATTTGTCTGGTTAGGGAAGTTCATTAAAGTATCTATCTATAAATGCACCAGTCTCTGTACGTGTGTGTGTGTGTGTGTGTGTGTGTGTGTGTGTGTGTGTGTGTGTGTGTGTGTGTGTGTGTCGTCTGTAATCCACGTAACTCGAGAACCGTTCGCCCCACAGACTTTCAATTCGACGCACAGGTTTCTACAAAAATGTGTTTTTAAAAAAAAAATACAATGGATCCATATTGTCCTTACTACACCCAATAGTAACAGAACACAATACAGATACAAAATACCAAAATATTTAAAACCACACACTAGAGGCCCCTTTTCCACCGGTCAATTTACTTGTATTGATCCTACGTATAAACAATTTAATATAGGTCTAGTTTTTCCCACCAATTTTGGAGCTCTGAGTAAGAACCAAAAAGAACTGGCATTGGGAACCAACCGGTGGAAAGGTGGTCTTTGAGGACAAACAGTCAATTCCCTCCTTGTCCGACGTCACATACGTGTCCGTTCTAGAGGGACACTGCAAATAAACATGCCTTTTCAGTTCCGTTTTGCATCACTCACAGTTTGTCAGGGAATAATAGTCTGCATGGTGTTTTGTCTCATAGGAGCTTATTCCTGCCAGTGGTAAAAGCTGCACAGTGTTTTGATCTCCCTGAAAAGTGGGTTCTTGGGTGTTTTTCGCTGCTAGTGTGCGTACGTGCATTTGCGCGCGTGCATGCGTGTGAGACCCAACCACCTGAGAGCACCACAGTACGTGGATGCTTTCAAAAGGGCACTAACTTAGGCCTTCCTTTCTAACAAGGCTTATTTTGCCTATATTGACTTATTATAGATGCCCTGTGTGCTTTTATAACCTTTTAGCTGGGTAAAGGTATCCTCTGAGTCTGATCACAATGCATGAATTAACGCACGCACGCACTCGCACGCACGCAGTCAAGCTTGAAAAACGCAGCACTTCTAAGAGGGTTGAAGCCAAGCACGGCCAAGATGGCCAAAGCACTGACGTGTGAAACACCATCTCTATACTACTCTGAGGGACTCGTTTCACTATAGACATCGTTGCTAGAGTGCTTCCTACATAGTGTTAGTAAGTAGTACCCTAACTCTGCTCAATATAAATCCTTTCTACCTTATAGTTCCCTTTAGTTTAGCTCCCATTCTTTATCAATGTTGGGGATTTTCCCTTGCTTCAGGTCACATGACAGAATATGCCTTTGGATCAAACTGTATAGCTAGCCTATCTCACGTCACTATATTCATCTACCTATTTTTGGTACTATAACGCCATTTAGTGCTGTTAATTGCTTTTGCATTCACTTCATCCTCTGTTCTTGTGTGAAGTACACAGGTGCAGTTATTTGGTCACCAAAGTGTGATTCCTGCTTCCTCACTCCTCCATGAGTCCAAACTGACTCTGCAGGCAGCTTGGGCGTCGGCTATTTAAAAGCTTCAGTTGATTGCCTGACTGGCTGCAGGTGTGTCCGTCCAGGCTCCCATTGGCTGCAATACCATCCCCAACCTCCTTTTGTGGGGAATAGGCCTGTTCCCCTGGTTTGCCACGTTGTGTGTGTGTGTGTGTGTGTGTGCGTGCGTGCGTGCGAACAACATGAAACGATATACAACAACTTTGCTTTATGTTTACTTACGTGGCCGGTTAAGAAGACCTGAGATTAGGGTTAGGTTTTAAATTACAGTTAGATTTAGGATTAGGGTTATATTTAGGGTTAGGACCGGGTTAGTAATATGGTAGTCGGAAAACGCAACAAATACTTTCAATGTTGAAAAAATAAATAAATAAAAAACCCATCTAGGCCTATCAGAAGACCACAGAGGGCATTCACTGCTACCGTTTTTCCTTTTTTCTCTCCAATGTACATGAAATGTTTTGTATTGTTATAATGGATTATTATGTTCATCTTTATACTATGTTGATGAATTGAATACATAGGACCACAGTGGAAACAGTATTTTTCTGTGTTTTCCTCTTAGCCTTAATGTCTGACTGTATTTCATGCTGTTTACATTTCTGACTATAAGTATTCAATCAATCAATCAAACCCCTAAACTATTTCACCTATTGCTGTAGCCATACACATGATGTGCCACATGGTGGCACAATTATCAGTTAAATGACAGCTATTTTGTGTATGCGTGCCTGGGTGTTTACGTGTGAGTGTGCATGTGCATGAATCTGTGCCTTAATTGCCGGTATGTTCAGGGACACATGATGACACTTGTTTTTGTGTCATCATGCGTGTGTGTGTGTGTGTGTGTGTGTGTGTGTGTGTGTGTGTGTGTGGGGGGGTGGGGGTGGGAGTGATGGGTGTGTGTATGTGTGCGTGCGTGCGTGTCGTGGTTTCTGTGTAATTTGCAGCTGGGTTGAGCAAGACCACAGGGACGTGAACGTGGCACCTCATTGATGTGGTGTGCGTGTGCCTGTGCCTGTGCGTGTGCGGTTGCGTCTGCACGTCTTTATCATCGCTATAGGCTTAGAGGAAAGAGCAGAGAGCATCTGGGTGACCTTGTGTGTTATCGAACTTCCGTTGTGTAATTCCTTGTGTGCATGTGCCTATTTTGTAACCACTGTGTGTGTGCGTGCGTGCGTGGTGCCCGTGCGTGCGTGGTGCTGGGATCCGGAGTTGTTCTCCTCTGACTTCCTGTCAGCTCTTCTAATCCATAAAGATCTCTTTGGCACGGACTTCTAAATCAGCGTGGTTATCTTGTGCCAACAAGGACCCCCATATTGATCTGAATTTATGTCCTGCCACCCTGTCCTTTGCCTCCTCTTATCTCACACCAACTAACTCCATGTCCACTTTCACTATATACAACATCCATAAATCTCCTCTTCGGTCTTCCTGTAGGCCTCCTGCCTGGCAGTTCCAACCTCAGCATCCTTCTACCGATATACAGTACTCACTATATCTCTCATCTGTACATGTCTGGCCGGTGGAAAACCATAACAAAGCTATATACTAGTTAACTTTACCGGCTAAACCTTAGCTTTAGCGGTCTTACGATGAGCAGGGATGAGGACCCAAATGCAGGCGACAGGAGGCAGAACAGGTATACATTTAGGAATATGTATTCATAAACTCAGGATCTTCCATACAAGGGAAAAAGGCAGGTAAATCTCAGGAAACACAGGAACTCACGCAACAGGGAACTATACGAACCAACAAGAACACAAAGCAAGCACAGGACTTAAATAGACACAGGATAACAGGGCACAGGTGGAACCAAAATACAATCAACACTAGGATAGGCTGGGGGACTAACAGGACACAGGTGGAAACACTGCCACATCAAGTAGGTTAGGCAGGGTAACTAGCAGTAACTAGGCAGACACTATAGGAACAATACTACAAAATAAGATACACTGCAGCACCAAGGCAACAACAGTGTAACAGAAAACCAAACAGAACAGTCAGGTCCGGGGAGCGGACCTTAATTGACGCAAGCGGCTAACTCGTCTCGGAGGCTCCTACTCCTACTGTCATTGCATTGAGGAAATTAATGAGTGGATGCGGCAACATTTTCGTCAATGAAATAAAGACGGAGTGTAATTTCTCACCTTGAATCGCGGTCTCTTATACCCAAGAGTCAGGTGAGAGATCTTGGTGTTATCCTAGACTCGGATTTACATTTTAACAGTCATATCAAAACTGTAATTTCATCTGCCTATTATCACCTTAAAAATATTGCAAGAGTTAGAGGAATTATGTCCAAGCAAGACCTATAGAAACACTTTATACATGCTTTTGTTTCCAGTAGACTGGATTACTGCAATGGTCTGCTCACAGGACTTTCAAACAAAGCACTTCGTCAACTCCAACTAATTCAGAATGCTGCTGCTATAGAGTCCTGACAAAAACTAGAAAATATGACCATATTACACCAATCCTAAAATCCTTACATTGGCTACCAGTGTCCCAGAGAATTGATTTTAAAATTGTATTACTTGTCTATAAATCTGTTTGTGGCTTTGGGCCCAGCTACATCTCAGACATGCTGAAGCCATATGAGCCCTCCAGAACCCTTAGGTCATCTGAGGCTGGCCTACTGATAGTTCACCCGATATCTGGAACAAAACATGGTGAAGCAGCATTCCACCATTATGCACCACAAACCTGGAATAGCATTCCAGGTTACATTAGAAAATCCCCAACCATATAGCCGTTTTTAAGTCAAATTTAAAAACGTATTTATTTAACATTGCATATCCCAATTAACTGTGTTTCTATTAAAGGTGGGAGTATCTGTTGTAATGTAATGTAATTGTATCTATTATCTGTATTCATTTTAAAGTGCACTGTTGCACTCTGTTTTTATTCTGTAAAGCACTTTGAATTGCCTTGAGCATGAAAGGTGCTATATAAATAAAATTGCCTTGCCTTGCCTTGCCTTTACTATACATTATTTACGATTCTGTCCTTATCGGGTCGTAACTCGGACGGCACTGAGTCGGCTCGCAACGTTCTGCGCGGCAACTCGCGCGCTTTAGCTTGGTCGACGGCGCCTCTCGTGGCTCAAGACAAGTTTGCTTGGGACACGACGCACCTAACACTGCTTCTGCTTCTAGTGCCAGGTCGGGAGCCGGGGGAGAACCTGAGGAGTCCCGTAAGCCATAATGCTTATTTTTAAGTGGTGCAACCACTTCTACATCCAGCTTTGTCCGTGTACCTGTGTACGTACGTGAATGAGCATGAGTGGTGTGCGCATGCGTGAAATTGGAACGAGAGAAGTATGTGACATTGCTGCCACCTGCTGGACGCAAATCAACTGCCTGTATAATGGGAGGTGGACGGCAGCGCGGATGCGCGATCCATAATAAAGCTAATCTAACGGAGCAGAGAGAGAGAGAGAGAGAGTTGCACCACTTGGTTCACACAGGTGTGATTTTTCCCCCACACATGAATTCAATAATCACAACATATATATATAATCAGATTTTTTATTTTATTCGGAATGACGTTTGAATAAATTTTAGGACCACTTTGAAGGGAGGTATAGCGTTCCTTCGAACCTATATAGCTGCTATATTGTTGTTGTTGCCAGCTGTCTTTATCGAATTCACGAAATCCCTGATTCATATGGCAGGCACAGACCCTCCCAAGCACGGTGTTGCTGATTTGCATAAAAATATGTAAATTACGCTGCAGAATAATCTAGACCCAAGTCTCACATTGCCTTTCATCTAAGAATTGTGTCTTCGGGCGACGAAATGAAACAAAAACAAAAACAAACAAAAAAACCATGGGAATAAGTACTGTTCAGACCGCCGCGAGCCATGGAGTTGTTTGTCTCCGTTCAACACGCCCTGTGCGTTACAATTAGTTATTTAATATTCTGCTGCTCATTTTGTTCCCGTCCAACAGCGATGCACTTCCAGGGTGATACTGGGTTGCTAAAAGCCTTGCTGTCAAAACAGGTTAAAATCTGTGTGTGTGCGTGGGTCTGGCGTGGGTGCGTGTGTGTGTGTGTGCGTGCGTGCGTGCGTGCGTGCGTGCCGGGGGAAATACAGGCTTTCTATTCCTGGAAAGTTGCAATGCGATAATGTAATGTATCTCATGATAATAAAAAATCTAAATATTTTTCTAAAATAATATTGTTTAAACAAAAATCTGCCTAATGCCATCCCAGCCCTCCTATATGAGACACAGACTGAGTAGAAAAACTCTCTACAAAAGCACAAAAGAAAAGAAAAAACATAGATATATTTAAACTTCCAACATTTACAGTAACGTTACTATAAATGTATGAAAAGTAAATGTGTATTGTGTGTTCCTCTGTTGTGGGTGACCGACTCAGATGTATGAAACCACAAGCCAAACAACCAGAGCTCCATCCCCCCCCGATTTTCCCAGAACGCACTGGGCTATTTATGTTTTTTTTTCTCACTTTGGCCAAACAAACCACGCAGGCCAAGCCAAACAGACGGTGGCAGGAAACGTCCATGCCTCTTCCAGCATGGCGTGGATGCCAGGCAACACTCGGCCGGTGCTGCCCCTTTGCCAGCCATGTTGGTCTCGCGTATAGCCAGGACACAGCTGCCCTTCAGTGTCTCAAAGATGGAGTGCCACCATTTCTTTCCACCCTAAAACATGATCATGATTAAGTACTGTATGCCTGCTTTGCCTGGTGGGTGGTGATCCACCTGCACTGAAGCCACACAGCTGTAGTTGTATGATAAAGGGGGAGGGGTTAGGGAATGGGGCTGATAGTGTGGTGTCACTATATTACTGTTTACTTCATTGGCCCGTTTGACTGTCAAGGGTTCAGCCTCCAGGAAGAAACCCTAAATACAAAGTGAATACACCATTGCACATAAAAACAACTCCAGGGTGTCTAATGAAGTACTGTCACCTCATACACACATGAAAAACTCCATCTTTAACCCATGCAGGACGGGAACCCCTTTTGGTGTTTTAAGCATTAGGTTGTACTTTATAGCTATTGAAAAATAGCAGATCTACAAGCTCATAGCGCGGCACCGAGTGCCGCACTAAGATCTTGTAGATCTGCTATTTATTTTTTCAAATCATGGAAATGTGTACACCAGTAGGCTTTAAACTCCCGTTTGAAAATCTATTCAGGTGGTAAAGTTTGGAGCCACCAGTCTCCTCCTCAGACCTCAGGTCTTTACTTATTCTTAATGACTTGTTTATACAGTTTAATTTTGATCCAGCACTGAAGTCTAGTTTGTTTGGGGTCACAGTGTGAAGGGAGGGGCACCCAGATGTTTGGGGTCATGTTGATGTTCTCATGTCCATGGGAAATGAAACAAATGTATTTATATATCAGCGAGATGACATCTTACGGTGTCTTCTTCTGCCCTAAACAAACATGTAAGTCCATAGACTTGGCTGGCACATGACGTAATTTTGGAAAGCCGTGCATTGAAGGGGCTAGCGCCCCTCAAAAAACGGGGTGTGCATATTATCGGTTAGACATACAAATAGTCCTACAGCGAGTCTCTGTCAACACTGTCGCTCCCAACATGCATTGCCCGTTACATATCACCCGTGTGGGCGTGCCTTCCGCGTGCGGTCAGGGTTAGGTTAGGGTTTAGGGTAGGGTGTCGGACTCATGACTGTACGACTGCTGGACGGTATGTCTAACCAAAAACATGCACCTCCAAAATTGGCCAAAGATCAGTCCATCTCTAGTTGGCACTGCAGTGGCACAGGGTTCAGTCCAGGCTGCAAGGAAGGAAGTGGACACGGAGACGCTCTCCAGCATGTGTTTGGTTTACTCCTGCTTTCACGGCTAATGTCTTTTCGATGATCTCGCTACAGTAAAAACCCTGCTTTGTTGACCGTGATACTAACGGAAAAATAATATACTGCGGCTGGCTGCTGTTATGAATAGCAATGGGTTCTTTTGTTGGGTCTGCTTCGCACGCACGCACGCGCACACACACACACACACACACACACTGGATGTGCTCCTTTGAGCATTGAAGAGAATAATCTGCATGATTCACGCCTGCTCCCAGACGCGCACACGCATGCAATGCAATGTTATGTCCCTTTGACCTGCAGTCTGTCTTGGTGGGCTACACTGCCAACGACTGGGAACATCGCCTCTGTCGCGGGTGAAAACCTCATGTGTCCAAAACTGTTGCTTCTCTGGATTCTAAATAAAAAACATGGCACCAGTAGCAGATCGACAAGCTGTAGTATAGGATCAAGTATAGGGCGTTTATTTTACCGAAAACAAGGAAAGAAAATGGAAAAACTATGTAGGTTTCTGCCAGACAGCAATGATATGCAAACTCTGAGGGCTGTTGTTTATTTGAATAATGGAGGGACAGGAATGTAAACGTGCCTGTGTCGTAATGACATGACAGCTATAGCAGAGCTGTTCTGCAACCCAGCATCCACTTTAAAGCAACCCTTTTCACATCAGGGTCCATTTATATTTATAACAATTATGTTAGTGTAAAACATAATTGTGGTAAAATGTGTGTAAAATGAAAGCAAATGGACCCATTTGCTTTCATGGTATGCTCTCAAGAGTTAATTATATTTAAGGGTCCATTTAGTTACTGTCGACCAAACAAATAGATGGTTCTTCCTGACTGCTCCACCATCATGCTTGTTAGGTTCCAGTTTAGTCCAGTTTAGTCCAGGCCCAAAACAAGGAATGTAAACTAAACCCTGTATTTCTGTCCGGGGGCTGTCAGTTCTGACCTCGTATCAAGTAAACGGAACACAGAATAGAAGTAGAAAAGAAAGGATACACTCAGTACTTACACTAATGCAACACTGCATTTGTAAAGGTTTGCCATTTCTAGCTAAAACATAAAATAAGAAAATACACCTTGCACAGTTTGACCTTGGAGTTATAACCTTTTCATGCTTTAAAGACATCCTGCAGGCAGAGACTATTTTACATTTTCAACTAAAACTTTAAATTAGGTTTAGGAATCATGATTTATAAACAAATTTGGCAATCCGAAAGCAATCAATTTACCAATGTATAAACATTACAGTATGGCCTATACTTCCAATGCAAAACAAATACATGCAACTCATTATGGTCTGTGCTCAAGTGAGCAGCCCAGCCAGCCGCCCTAATACTGTACTCACATCAGTGGTGGAAAGTAACTAGCCGCATGTACTCACTATACTTAAAGGACAACTTTATTTTTTTTCAACCAACGTTCATGTTTTAGGCTGCTATTAGAGAAAGTAGGAGCTGGAAGTCACCTTTCTTGCATGTAAAGGTATGAGGCTAGATGTGGAGAAGGCAGTGGGTTTGTTGCCTTTGGTATATACTTTAAGTATATTATTCCATAACTTTTGTACTATAGTACAATACCACTATAGTGGTATTGATATGTTTTACTTGAGTAATACATTTGAGGACTTCTTCCACCATACTCACAGCATGACCTATCCTAACTTTACTGTACCATTATCTTAACAAAATTGCATTTTTACCGGTAAATAGCATGTGAAAATCACCCCTATAAAGTCATTGTGCAAATTGAGAAGGAGAGTGAGTTGGCTAGGAGAAGGTCATTGGTGTCTTCTCCTCCCACTCTTCTACCCTGAACACTTGGTTTTGTTGGCCAACCCTCCAACCCTTTCTTGCTTTCTTTTTGTTTTCATGTTTTAGCAAGGCTGCGATATGTATGTAAACAACCAGGGCTGTGTTGTGTAATGCCTCTCGGCTGTAACTGGATGTTGTCTACTCTAAACACATTGTTTTCAGGATGGCATGCTTACACCATAACCATAAACTGGGTGGAGTACAGTTCAGGAATTTGTATAATGCCTGATGGTTGACGTGCCGGTGTACTCAGTAACTATAGCAGATCTACACGCTCACAACATGTCACATTTGCGACCCGTTGTGAGCTTGTATATCATGCTATTTATGACACGCAACTACAGTAAGTTTAAATCAAATTCTAGTAGACGTTGAGGACGTAAAATTGTATTCTTGAAGCACTTTTCAAAACACAAATGACAAGCAATATTCAAATTACATATAGGGCTACAGTTTGTAACTGTCAGTGTCACTTCCTTGTTAGTGTAGGACTATACAATTTCCTTTTTTTATTTACTACCACACTGTTTCAGCATAATGGTGGTCATATATGACATTCATACATTATGTAAACATATAATCTTCTTTGGCATGTTCTGTATGGGTGTGTGTCACATAAATCGCATTATGTTGTTTGATTTGATTTACTGTATACCCTGACATCTTGACATATAAACAAAACTGTGAAAAAACAAATACATGGGAGTGATAGGACTGAGGACATGAGCTGGTGGCCGTGTTACAGCACAGAGATAATCTCCAACGCTTCCTTTCCCTCTCTCTCACTGTCACAGAAACAAATCAGCACCCTTTACTTGGCTTAGCTTTTCTATAATTATCGTCAACCTGTTTGCTGATGTTTGGTACGTATGTCCTACATTAGTAAACATAGCCATACTGTCAAGCAGGATAATATCTAACGGACTGTTTGTGAATTATCACAAATTGTGTGAGGGTATGTCATTTACAAAAAAAAGTAATTAAAAAGTCAAAATACGGAGATAAGAACTTGATCTGTAGGCTACGACAGCAATGATATTATGGCTGCTCATACTGTAGGCTATCCAAGAATATGTCTTGCCCAATTCAATTGGAACATCATTTGATTGAACTCATCATTTAGTAGCTTCAGGACCTCCTTATATTCACACCTAGACTCAACTTGTCTATGCTTCTAACCTGACGGTAACCAATTATGACACAGAAGTATTTGCACTGTGACCTTAATCTCCATTGTGTAACAGCTGATACTGTGGTGGTTGGGGTGGGGTAGGTGGAAGAAGGTGAGCAAGCTACTTATATGTACGTATTTGTATATCTGTTTGTATCTTTGTACTGTATGTTTTGTGTATTTGTGTACAGTATATGCTTTTTTTTCCTGAATTTTGTTTGTTTATGGGTCCCTCTTGAAAATGAGATGCTGCATCTCGAGGAGCTGTCCCTTCCAATAAAAATCTAAAATCTGAAACGTCGCGGTGCCCTGACGTTAGCCCTCCCACTGGGAAGACGCACAACAAGAGACTGAATGCATAATGGAGAGAATATGCAAAAAAGGGAAGAGGGGGGGGGAAAAATCACATCGCAGAATTATGGCAAGAAAGGTGTAAAGTAAAGCAGGATATGATAAGTATAGTGGTGGTAAAACTACTCATATTTCTTACTTGAAAGTATCAATTCTGTCGCATTGCGATGCATTGTGAGCTTGTTGGATCGTCTATTTTCAAATAGCCGATATTTAAATAGGGTGGTTAATGTACGTTTTGTAATAATGATCCAAATGTACAAAGTATAACTATAGTTCAGTCAGATAACTCGCGAATGGACACATTATTAATTATGGAATCAGAATACAAGTGTGCATTATAACACTTTATCTTGGCGTTCGGCTCTGCTGCAACTTCCTCCCTGCTCGGCACAATTAAACACCATCGTTATCGTTATACAATAACACCCCCCCCACCATTGGGAACAGAAATAACAGGGCCCACCGGTGGCGCTGGTGTGGGTGAGAGGCTGAGAGCAAACAGTGCATGACAACAACCTAGGACAAATAAAGAGGATAGAGCACAGAGGTGCGGCCTGCTGGTCTCCTGTGGGAGGTTTGCACATGCTCAGTGTAAACAGGAACTGCGATGGAGTACGTGTTCCAGCAGAGGTGCTAGAATAGATAGAAAGCTCATAACTTGTGTGGTAAATAATAATTATCCATGTTCCTTTGTCATTTCACAAAAATAAAAGTTTGACACATATTCCAGAACATGGAATGTTATGTTATATTGTTATATTTTGTTATATAATGTTATATTTTGTATTGTGTTCTCGGGCCGCTGTGCTGCTCTCCGCTATGTGTGCCAATTATACCCCCTCCTCTCCTGTTGCGTTCTCTTTTCTGGTCTCTGTACCTGTGCGTGTGGGCCTGCACCGTTTAGCTAGTATTTACTATTGCATTTTTATGTTTTGATAATCAGCGCTTTGCCATAGATATACACACATTGTGCCGTATTGGAGAGGCCACTGTGTGCGCAGTGCTCGGTTAGACATGCTCCGTATTTGAGTGCCCCCACCCGCCCCCCTGTTAAAGTCCTCCCGGGGACCCCCCCCCCCGCGCCTTCATAAAACGATGCACTGACTCAACTTCGACTTTACTGTCTGATAAGTCGACTGGGAAAAATGTCAACTCGTTAATGCCCGCACGCACGCACACACACACACACACACACACACACACACGCACGCACGCTGAGGGAGGACTAACTGCTGTTTATTTGACCAAGGGGTGTGCTAGGAATGTAAAAGTGGTGTTGCGTCATAAATAATGCCATTCTGTTTTGGCAGACTTGTAACCAAAGGGTAAAGCTGCACAGCCATCCATCCCAGAGAGACTGCACTGTGGAGGGGTTGGGGTGGAGGTGGGGGGGTGTGTGTAAAGGAAAGGGACAAATGATAATAAAATAATAACAGATTAGATTCTGTGACAAAATGCTGAGCCATCAGGAAAAGTGGAAGTTATATAGAAGGACACACCTCTGTGTCTGCTGCGAGGGGAGACATAGAGGAGGGTGGTCATTTTTTTATTGAATATGTTCTGGTCTCAATTATTTTCACTGGTGCCGTTTGGTCCAGGTCTGACAACAGCATCCTTCACTTTAACTGTTATAGGGGAGAGACGAGGACTTCTGTTTTAAGGAGAGAAAAAGCTAAAACAGTTTGCATTTTTGCAGCACTCGGCACTCGGTGCCGCGCTATGAGGTCTGCTATTTTCGAAAAATGTAGCGCAAATTTGGAATATATATTCTTTCAGAGTGAACGTTTTTAACTCAAATCTTTGATTCTGGGGCGTCCATGGAACTACATATTTTCAGAAGGGTCCGCGGCCAGATTCAGATAATTCTGTGGGTCCTTGACATGAACATGTTTGAGCACCACTGACATAGAAAACAGTTTTTTTCAGAAAACGGTCATGATTAAGAAGGCATTTGTCCTCGGGTCTAAATCCTCAAGATGACAGCGGTACAACGGGGCAGCTCCATTAGTGCCCTGGCGATGACTCACACCGGCCCCCATCACTCCCTCCCTCCCGTGTCCACCACCTATATATATATCAACTCATTACTGCAGCTGATTCTACTAAATGTCTTCTACTGTAAAACAGTTTTCTGAAGAAAAGAAAACATAATGTTGCTACAGTATATCAGTGGTGGTGCTTAATCCTTTTCCATGTTAAGGACCCCCAAAATGACCACCGCCCCCCCCCCCCCCCCCCCCCAATCTCAACTCAGTCTGTTCCAGGACGCCCAGAAGCAAAGATTAGTTAAAAATGTTTGATTTTGTTCCTAATAAACCACCTAACTCATTTGAGGTTTTGGATTTTTTTTCCAAAAAATGTAATGCTATTGAACACCCTTTACGTAAGCAGTGCTTAATTTCTAACTGAAGAGGTGCCGGAGCTCAACTCCCACACACACATGCGTGCGTGCATAAGCAGCCGAAAATCAGGTTGTCGGCAGGTTTGGGAGTATCTTTGGCGGTTATTCTGCCCCAGAGTGACAGCCAGGCAGTGGGTAACAAACACAATTATTTTTATTTGACCCAGATAGTAAGCATAACTATTTTTTTTCCCACCCACACAAAACAGAGGAGACAGTGCACCATGTGCAGCACGCAATCATTGTTACTAATAATATAGTTATTTAGCACACATTTAGCAACTTAACTAAGGCATAATGGCAGCATGGTGTTCTCTGCTTGGGTGCTGGGGGATCTCCTGAAACTGACAAACACTCCAATTTATATACTCTGGCCCTAATCATACATGAGCTACAGCTGGGACAGGGCGGCTGGGACACAGCCTCAGTTGAGTGACAGCCAGGTGAGGAGAACTAGTGTCCACTGCAGCGTAGATCCCAGCAGCATAGATCAGCACTGCAGGGAGGACAAAGTGCTATTAGTGAACACATAGTGATCAGAATGTTGTAAAGTGCACGGGTGTGCATATTTATGCAAGCATATAACAGAGAGCCAACCATGAGAGTCTAGCTGCTAGTATAAAGACCCCATGCACTCCAAAGACAGACAAAGGCTATGAAACGAGGGATAGCCCTTTAGTATATTCTGAACTCACAGGTACAGGTAATAGAGCACCGAAGTCTGACGACAATATCGGTAGAGGGCCCATGAAATCCACAGGTTAATGTACTTTGTATTTGCATTGTAATCCCCATATAGGGGATTTTAGATCGCCTCATATAAGAACTGTGTTTGAAAAATAATCGTGTCATCCCGGCCGCTTCACTCAGGAGTCATATGGATATGAAGACTCAACTGACTGAGAGAAAAAAACTATTGTTAGTGCTAATGAATTATACAGACTGTATCATATATGTGTGACTGACGGTCGTGAACGATACAGAGTCACCTCCCTGACAATAGCACCGAGACAGCTTGTTTATTTTTGGACCACAATGCCTATATGAAACGACTTTAAGATGACCCCATGTTATTCTCCATAGAGAAATTACTGCCGTGAACCAGGCAGAACCAGGGGATGAGCGAGTGACATCAGGACATCGGCGCTCTATGTAGTTTTGCTATAGTGGTTTTGTGGTAAACCCTCATGCTCAACACAAATAACTCAATATCAATCACATGTTTCATCATGAAGGTACTGTAGGTTAATTGGCCATCATGACTCACTGACTCACTGTCAGATAGTTAGATAGGTAAATATGTTTATCTTGCTTTGTCTATTATTAATTGGCAGATAAATACGCACAAAATATGCTCCACGATCACGTTCTTTTGTTTAATGCAGATAGGTTAGATAGATGTGACACATTTTTAGTCACATCTAGTTTAGGTAGTTTTTCTGGACACGATCTATGCTATGCAAAAAATCTGCGAAACACAAAATAACGTGGACTTGATTGGAAAGTGGTTCGATCCCCGGCCGGGTCATACCAAAGACTGGGACCCAATGCCTCCCTGCTTGGCACTCAGCATCAATGGGTTGGATTGGGTGGTCAAATCAACTAATCAAAAGATTCCTGAGCGCGGCGCGGCTGCAGCTCACCGCTCCTTGGCTGCTGCTCACCGCTCATAGAGATGGGTCAAATGCGATTGCGGTAACGTGTGACAAATCGTATGACTTTGCTTGCCTTTGACATGCAAGGCATCAATTATCTGCACATCGGCTCATGTTAATTGTTATATTTCCTTAAAGCAAAACCATTAAAAGAAGGTTGTGATGTCTTCTGGGAAGCAATTACCGATCAGCCGTTACAATAGTACAGCAAATACATTTGCACTATAACAAACTTTCGAGACTTCGCCCTTCTAGTGTTGTATTTCACTCTTCTGGTGAGCCTGCCAAAATGCTGTCCAAACTTTGACATAATACAATATTGGAATCATGCATGCCTCCATTGTTGATTGTTCACGACCGGAAAAGAGAAACGGGAAAATGTGCGTGATAGGAAGAGAAAAAAACCTCTCAAAACAAATAAAAATAAATCAATTACACCCCAAATTACTGCAACTATAGACCGGTACGTGCCCGTCGGCCACCGGCCTATGAGAACGATGCAACTTTGGAACCTAATAATACCTGTTGTCAACTTGCAAAGCACCCGTTTTAACTGTCTGTCTGTGTCCCACATGGAGGTCCCTGCCTGTCTGCCTGTGTCTGAAGAGGGCAAACTGACGTGGACTGGTTAAGTAATCAATTGGCAGGTGTGTGGGGTTGCCATGGCAATCAATTGGCTGAGCCTGAGGCAGAGGCTGGACTACAATAGGACCCCGGTGTTTGCTGAAATATGGTAGGTAATTTGGCCTGTAATTATTACATTAAAGTGACTCTATCTTATTAGGATAATTTGTAGTGACACATGTTACATTTTTGTTTGTTTGTTTGTTGGTTTCTTAGTCAACAGCTCAGAACGAGGCTTCTTTAGAGCCAGAGTATGCTTTCTCAATGCATTCAATTGTGTGCCCTCTTCAAATTATTGTAATGGCCATATTAGCTCATCAAATTACTGGTTATTATTATTCTTCACCTGTATACTGCCTCTGACATTTACAGTATTAATAATATTTGTAAAAACAATTACTTGGAAACATAAAAACAAATAAATATGACCATGTAATTGCAGATAACCACCAAAACACACGTTTTGGCTGACCTCTACTTCTTATTTCGGCTCATTTATTTATTTATTTATTAACTATGCACAATACAAAAATATCCCAAGCTGATTTAGATTCTACGTCAAAAAATCACATTAGGAACAACTGAGAAAAGTTTGGCACACCCGGTAATCAGGTCGTTATAGCTTTTGCCCTATATAGCTTTTTTATCTCAGATGATTTCTCCATAGAATCCTCAGTGGAGGAGCAAACTCTTCTCAGTCTGTAAACCTGTCTAATGGGTAAAGGGGGGTGATCACTAATGACCAATAAATAAAGTATTACGATATGTTTCCTTCGGATATAGAGTCAATTAAAGCCATCCAAAAGAGTCAAGAACTAGGATACTGCATCTTTTCCCCATATACTCTTCCTCTCATCAAATTATTTCTCATACCCCCTTCTTTCGACTCCCTTCCCTACTGTGTTCTCGTGCGTCAAAATGCCGGTAGCTCAGCTGTGTTTAATAGCTACTTGTCATCTTGTCAGTTTGTAAATGCCAAGTGTTGTGTTCAGTTTCACTGGAATGCAGGCAGGCAGGCACGCACGCACGCACACACACACACACACACACACACACACTCACGCACGCACACACACACACGCGCGCACACACACACACACGCGCACCAAACCTCCGACTCCAAGTGGAATTGGACATAACAGTGAAATCCCTGGATGTTTGAAAGAACGAAAATACATCGCTTGGATGCACTGGGACGTATCCTCATTGATGTATCCCAAGGTCATCTGGGTTTCAGGTCTTGCAAGCATCTAGCCCTGGAACATGACTGCCATGATGATTATCATGACAGTCATGACGTAACTTCACCCTATCTTTGGCACTCGCTGCATTTACAAGTTTTCCGTATATATAAACATTCAGATTTCAAATATAAAGTACTCACATTTTGTCCCACGGGTGTTAGCTAGTAGCAGCCCAAACGCTAGCACTGCTGCATCCCGCGTTGTTTAATAAAAAGCATTTTTGTCCGAGCGCCCCGGCTACTTTTTTCAAACGGGGTTCGTTTGGGAAATCCACAGTTGCACACCGGGAGCGCACTCGCCTATTAGTCTGTATTGGCAGGGCGGTCAGAGTACCTATATCGAACACACCGAGTGCCACCCTCCTCCCGACCGATAGGGGCGCGTAGTTGTAAGCCAATGGGAAAATAACAGCTCGGATAAAAATGCTTTTTATTAAACAACGCGGGATGCAGAAATTCTAATCGCTGGATCTGCTACTAACTAACACCCGTGAGACAAAATGTGAGTACTTTATATTTGAAATCTGAATGTTTATATATACGGAAAACTTGTAAATGCAGCAAGTGCCAAAAATAGGGTGAAGTTTCGTCATGACTCTCGTATGAATACGAGAGTCATGAATCATGGCTAGCAAGCATCATGTCGATGCACATACAGTGCAGGAATACACATTTCTGAGTTCAGCAGCGTGCTATTTCCATTGGTGGAAAATGTACTCAAATGTTTTTTCTTAAAGGACCACTTCACCACTTGATCAGCCTATAATATCTTCCTCACTAATGATCATGATAAAATACCACAATTTGTTTCTACTCGGTCTGTGTCTCATGGGAGGGGCTGTGGGCAGTTCAGAAACCCGTCCACCAGTGACATCATCGATGTGGAATCCAAGCTAATAGAAACGGCAGGCTTTCTATTCCTGAAGAGTTGCAATGTGGAAATGGAAGCCATCGTTCTCACGATGATAACAATATATACATATTTTTCTGCATGTCTAACGATGATGGATGGGTTTCTGAACTGCCCACTGCCCTTATATGAGACACAGGCCAAGTAGAGAATAATTGTGGTATTTTATCATGAAACATTAGTGACGGCCAATTATAGGAAGATAGGTTGAAAAGTGGTGAAGTGGTCCTTTAAGTAAGAGTGTCAATACTGCACTCTGTTGGAAGTCAAGGACTTCCATATTAATTAAAAGTAAAACAAACGTATATTGGCATAAAAATGTACATAATAAAATAATAATACAAATAATAATAATACTTATAAAAATAATAATCTTTATTGTCCCAATGGATATTCATCTTTACAGCCACAACAAAACAACACAGTCATAATACAGAAAACATTACACCAAGACAATACAAAAAACCCACTGTACACCGAACAGACCTTTTTCCACGGCTAGTTTCTGTATCTTTGTCCAGATGGCATGAGGTTAAAAAAGCGATACAGAGGATTATCAGTGTCATTTGATATCCAAAGTGCTAGCCGTGTTCATGACCTGCTTGTTCATATCAGAAAGTGTGGGTGTGGGAAGTCTTGGTGATCTTGGAGAGCTGAGCAACACTGCAATACTGGTAAAGTTTGTTTATAAACAGTTTGTTTCTAAAATACCAAAGTACTAATGTATGTCCCATGGTAAGGCCTGGCTCCAGAGGAGGCCCCCGCGGGCTTCCTCAGGGCCAGGTCGCGCATATATTCTCATGTTTTGTCCATGGGTGTGTTCATTTGAACCATTCTTTGTCTGGACCCTCGCCCGGGACCACTTTGCCATGGGAGACCCTACCAGGAGCCACTAGGCTCCAGACAACACAGATCCCGGGTTCATCGGGGCACACAAACCTCTCCACCACGATAAGGTGATGGTTACTTGGAGAGGGATGAAAGGGATGAAAGGGAAGGGGGGGGGGGTTCCTCACTAACTGACTGGGGTCAGGGTGTCATAATTGACCGGGGTTAGGGTGTCACAATTGACCGGGGCCAGGGTGTGTCTCTGCAGAGCCGCGACGGTGTAGTGTTGTCTGATGTGATCCTCACAGTAGGAGGCGTCGCACGTCACGCAGGTCTTGATGGCGGGGCGTGTTTCGCCCGAGCAAACGTCACAGGCCGGAGGACCGCCGCAGCCGCCCGCCTGCAGCCGCCAGCTCAGCACCTCGTCACACCGGGGGCACACGGGGGCACACGCTGGGCCCGGCCGGGACCAGCGGGTGTCGTCGGCGCAGCGCTCGCAGTAACTGCAGGGGACGGACGCGGCATGCTGCCGCAGGACGGAAGGACACGCAAGGCATCTGACGTGGTCTGCTGCAGTCAGAAGACTGGGGAGAGGAGGGTAAAGAGAGATTCACTAGTCAAGATTAACAGTTTATTGAAACAGAATGAGATGAATGCGGAGTGGAGTGAGGAACCCAAGGTAGTGCATGGGGAGTAGACTCAGGGTGGGGGAGTAGTCTCTGGAGCTGACGGTCATCTTTGCTCTATACTCGGAATGAGCGGTTGGTCGTCTCTGCCCCCCCCTGGATTCCTAGAGAATCGAGGCGGAAGGAGGAGGTTGGGGTGGAGGAGGATGGCGAATTTGAAGAATAGTGAAAATAGCCGATCTAGAAGTGCAGTACTCACAACCCATGTTTGGTCTGTCGTGGAGCAGAGCAAAACAACTTGGTTGAGAGATCGCAGGTGTATTTACAGTATACTGTGGTGATTGCACCGAGGATTGGCCCGGGTGATAATGAAAGGCAGGTGAGTTTGATAAGGAGGGAGGAGCTGTTGATAATGAGGGAGGAGTGGTTAAGGTCAAGCGGAAGGAGGTCTCTTCTCCCGAAACTGCGTTGTATAAATGACAACTTCCCTGAATAGACGTATGTTATAGTCAGACCATGCAAGAGACGGGGGCAGAGTTATAGGCAGAAACAATAGAGTCACTGACGTCGCTCGTTCATCCCCTGGGTCTCTAGAATAGAGGGTATGCGCGTGACATCATCGTCGTACCCGGAGGTTATGCGGGAACGCCTACTGAGTGGCAAAGATTACTATACTTTCTGGACTTGACAGCCCCATACATCCAAACAGAAATCTGATTGCATTTAACGACGTTAAAGGACAATTATTATTATTTACAAAAAGAACACCAACAATTAAACAACCAAACAAACAAAAGACAAAACAACAAACAACTATGTAGATGTTCTCACCACGAAGAGTCTGAGTCACCACGAAGAGGGCCACCTTTAAAGTTGGTAGGTATATCCATGGAGAAGTCACTTTCCATGTGGACTCATAACTATAGCACAACAAAAAATGGGGAAAAAAACAGACACAAATAAATAATAATGTATAGCTTGAACAGCTGGGGGCTACATTCATCGCTACAACAAAAAATGCATTACTTATGCATCAGTTTTAGTCTAGTTTATACAACCTGAGGTAATTATTTTTTTATCTCACCATGAGTCGTCTGGATTATGGACCTCTCCATTGAAGTTGCAAGGTAGCCCAATGGAATGGTCACTGTTCATGTGCTCAGAGCTAGGTGCAGGTGAGCAGCACCTAGCTGGACCTCTCCGGTGCAAACTGAAAACCAAACAGATTTACGGATCAACAACCTAATGGGACTAAAACTATAAATGGTGTGTTATTGAAGACCGAGACTTAAGATGTGACTTCACTGTTGAATGATGCTATGAATACCACCGCTTCTAATTATGTTGTACTAAAAAACCCCCCACCTTATTTCATGTTTTTTATAAATATAGGCTTTAATATATATTTTTTGTATAAATGGCTTGTTCAAAGCTGTTATAAACGTTGAGAGAGACAGCCTGAAGAGGTTAGAGCTGTTCTTGTGCTCTGTTGTGTTTGTGCCTGTCACAGTGTGTGTGCTTGCGTGCGTGAGTGTGAGAGAGAGAGAGCTCTCGGTTAAGGTAGCAAGTAAATTATTGGTTGGCATCGGGAGTCTGACATTATTGGAATTTTTCAAATATGTCAACTTTGTTAGCTAGGCTGCCGTAGGCTAGCCTATACGGATTAGTTTAAAGAGCAGGTGCTGCCCTGCGTACATCCAGTTCTTGGCTGCAGGTGCTTGACAAAAGGTAGATACATACTGTATGTACAGAGAAGGAGTGGTCCGCACACAGTCTTTGCTCCAACAGTGTTTATTGTGTTAAAACACCATTTAAAATCAGGACACAACGTTTCGGCCGTGAGCGGCCTTCATCAGGTGATAGTAATCAGTATTATAACCTCCCTTATATAATGGTCGTCACGTCACATGACTGACGTTAACAACAGGGCAGGTAACTTTCAAACACCACAGAGTGATATAAAATAAGTTGAATCACCACCACAACAAGCAAGTTCACAACATTACGACAAAGTTCAAAACTTGCTGGTATTTAGCTTGTTACAGACTGTTTAAATATATATTCTTTTATATTTTAAAATGTTTTTTATATTTTAAATATTTTTATACATTTGAGATTTAGCAATTTTTCATTTTTAAGAATAAAAAAAAAATACTTTTGGTACTAAAAGTGCTTTTACAGTTTTACAAGTCTAACAAGCTAAATACCAGCAAGTTTTTGTCGTAAATGTTGTTGTGGTGCTTATTAAACGTATTCACTTATTCATACACTCTGTGCGGTCACGTGACGTGACGACCATTATATATGGGAGGTTAATATACTGATTACTATCACCTGATGAAGGCCGTTCACGGCCGAAACATCGTGTCCTGATTTAAAATGGTCTTTTAACACAATAAACACTAGCCAGTGCTTACAGCGAGTCTCTCTCTCTGACGCCCTGTGGAAGTCCCTTCCGTAGCCCTCTAGCAATTTTCTCACTCCCGTGCGAGTGTTTACAATTCCCAGCAAATAAACAAAACGACGTAACTACTCACCGAAACAAAGGCTGTATTTTAATCATTAAATAAAATGAATCCAACCAGATCGGCGCAGGCAAAACCCGGAAATGCCGTAGTAGAAGAAATGACTCTGCCCGGTAAATTCAGGATACATTGCGTTATTAAAATGGCACAAAGTGCATTTTAGAGAGAAGCTGGGGACCTGAGATGCTTCCCAGCTTCGAGAATAGACTTTTACCAAGGTCTAGCAGGCTTTGTGTCGGTGAGTAGTTACGTTGTTTTGTTTATTTGCTGGGAATTGTAAACACTCGCACGGGAGTGAGAATATCGCCAGAGGGCTGCGGAAGGGACTTCCACAGGGCGTCAGAGAGAGACTCGCTGTAAGCACTGGACCAGGGCTAAATAAACACTGATGGAGCAAAGAGAGTGTGCAGACCACTCCTTCTCTGTATGTAGCCTACGGAGTAAACAATTGTTCTGTGGAGGGACCGTAAAAAAAAACACATTGACACTCGCAAAGTACTGAGTCGCTCACAGTCGTTCTGGGAAATGATCCCAGAAGATATCAAGTATATCATATCATATCACAGTAGATATTGCCGTCATTGAGACCAACCTGCCATTGTTGATGTGAGAGTTATCGGTGTCCATGGCTTCCAGCACGAAGGGCCGTTCAAACATAGAGCACGATAACTATGGCAATAATATTTTTTGTGAGCCTTAACACTAACCTCACAGAATAGTAACCTCAAAACCCACGACCTCCTGGGCGAAAGCTCTTCACACTAACCTCACAGAATAGTAACCTCAAAACCCACGCCCTCCTGGGGGAAAGCTCGAGGGCTGAGACCCACTAGTCTCTGTGTGTCTCTCTCTATCCCTGTTCACCTCTTCCTGTTATTTTTGTTACTATATGTAGGCCTATATTAACAATTTTTCTTGTGCCTTCACTGTTGTCAAATGTTGGTGGCCTTAACCGATATCGTTTCAGTTAACGCACTCGGTGTGTGAACGGCCCTTCGGTCTTTGCCTTGAATCTTGACAATCAGTGAGGAATACCTGCAGTTAAACGCGTGCACACACACACACACACACACACACACACACACACACACACACACACACACACACACACACACACACACTTTAGTCCACTGAACTATACCATTTAAATAAAATAAAATAAATAAATATACTTAAATAACATTTATATTGTTGTATTTATTCTCACACATGAAAAGGTTACTCACAAGACTTGGAGGGAGGATGAAGTGGGAAGAACCCTGGAGGTGTCTCACCATATGACTCAAGACAAGTCAATGATTGACTGATTTGAGTTCAAGGTTCACGTTACAAGTTTTACAACTAAGGTCTGCAAAGAGGATTAAAATACCCGGACTGGATTCCTGGATCCGGATCCAGATCTTCAAATAGTAAAATCAACAGGAAGTTAACATTTTTTATTAAAAAACAAATATAACCACATGAATGCTCCAGTCTATTTATTGTCTGAATCAACTTTGTTTGTGGTAAATGGTGCATTTATATAGCGCCTTTATCCAAGGCCGCTTTACATAGATTGTGCATTACATTCACCCATTCACACACACATTCATAATACACCGATTGCAAGGTACCAACCAGCACATCAGGAGCAATTTGGGGTTCAGTGTCAAGGACACTTCGACATGTAGACAGGATTCGAAACCCACTGACCCATTGGACGACCTGCTCTACCTCCTGAGCCAGAGCTGTGTTTTTTCACGTACCAAAAGTGTGACCTTGAGAGCTGTTTTTCAGCGTACAATGTAAGTCAATGAGGAGCATATTTTGAAATTTCTACTCACTGGAGCATTTTCTTTTTCATTTTTTTTGTCTTGTGCACATTGGGAGTGACATCATGGCAAGGTAACTGCAGTATACACAACCCAAACCTCTGCAAAAGTGACATACAAATATACAGTATTATGGTTAGAAATACTGACACACCGGGAAAAAAACAGAACCCGCAAACCGGAATACGTTTATCTTTCTTTCTTTCTTTCTTTCTTTCTTTCTTTCTTTCTTTCTTCTAAACCACACCTCTACCGGATCACACGGACCATTTCATAACACAGAACAGGTCTAGTGACATGGCGTTAGTGCGTGTGTGTGTGTGTGTGTGTGTGTGTGTGTGTGTGTGTGTGTGTATGCGTGTGCGTGCGTGCGTGTGCGTGCGTGCGTGTTAGTAGAAGCAGTGGTGCACTGTTGCATGAAGCTGAACCTCCATTAGCGGTGCTCTATGATTAGCACTCATTTCTGCATGTGTTGCTCCGAATACTAATCCCACCCATGGAGACCAATTAACCAACATAACATTATGAATCATGGACGGTAGATTCCAATCCAATCCAATCCAATCAAATCCACTTTATTTTCGTTGCTGTCCGGAGGAAACCTCATAATTATTGAGGGTTTTATTATTTATTTCCATAAATCAGTAGCCTGGCTCCAGCCCCTGAATCGCTAGCCACATTAAAAAGTTATGTTCAGGCGATCGAAATGAAAATTCAGGCTGAGTGTCAGGCTAATAAATCAGTGCTATTGAACACCTAAAACAGACCACCTCTATCCTTCTCAGGTAAGTAATTGACAATATCTAATGTCACAACACCAACTTTGATGAGGCATCGTTTCAAAAATATGTAATTAATTTCCTTAAAAATATTATATTTTTAATTTCCTGAAAAATTTGAGTTATGAGGTTTCCTCCGGACAGCAGAGATATAATATAGCACATTTCACAACTCAGGGTTTACAAAGTGCTGTAAAGAAAGTTAAACATTGACAACGTATTAAACCACTCCGGCTTACCTATTGCCCATATCATATCAGCTTTTTTTTTAAATTTGTTATATATATCCCCAGTGGTTTTTCAAGCCTTTTCATTATTCATTCGGCATTTGAGCCACAGACCACCATTTGATGAGATTTAGTTAGCCTCTCCGACCCCAAAACTAAAACAGTACTGAAAATGGGAAATACTTCAATTTCCACCACAAACAAGTCCAATACGATATTATCGTTTACAGCTCACCTGAGGGTGCGCTGTAAACGGTAACTATAACGAAGGTTACGTAGGTAACCATGGTTATGTGAGCGATTGGATCACTCCAATATATGATAGTTCCGTCCGCAGGCGGAGCGTCGAGCGGACTTACCGATGATCCCGTGCTAACAGCCACGGGAAAATGACGTGTGAGTGAGGCACCGCCTCCCGAGGTTACTTTGCTCGCACACGTCATTTCCCCTTCCTCGTACCCTTTCCGAGGCGTGATAGATCTCCGCGACTATAATTGGAGTGATCCAATCGCTCACATAACCATGGTTACCTACGTAACCTTCGTTATGTAGCGCTATATTGGATCACTCCAATATATGATAGTACACTACCAGATCAGTCGGAGACCTATCAATGAGAACAAGAGCCAGGCCCTCCCAGTGGAAGCGGCCAGCCCCAGCTCAATCACAGAGAGGGGCCCACTGTCTCCGAAGGAGCAGAGGCAACCCCTAAAACGGCTTGTTCCAACCGGTTCTCAGGGACCACATTGACGCGGTAGAACCTGGTGAAGGTACTAGGCGACGTCCAGCTGGCTGAGGCACAGATGTCCGAAAGGGGGACACCCTTAAGCTGCACCCAAGAAGTAGCCATGCCCCGAACCGAGTGCGCCACCACCGTGGGCGGCAGAACCTGCCCCGTGGTAGATTCTGTGTGGTAAGCACAGGCAATTGTATCAACAAGCCAATGTGAGAGTCTTTGCTTTGAGAGCCCTTGGCCCAAGACTCTATCACCATAGCATACGAAGAGCTGATCAGTCAGTCTGACCGCCTTCGTTCGCACGACGTAGGCGTCCAAAGCCCTCACCGGGCAGAGGACGTGAGGAGCCTCACCCGAGCCCTCCCCACTCAAGGGAGGGACATAGGCAGACAGGTGAAGAGGCCGATTCACATGTCCCACAGACAGAACCTTCGGCAGAAAGGAAGAATTGGGTCGCAAAGTAATACTCGATTTACCGGGACCCATCTGGAGACACTCTGCGCTCGTAGAGAGCGCATGGAGCTCCCCAACCCTCTTTGCAGAGGTGACTTCCAAGAGAAACGCAGTCTTCCATGAAAGGTGCTGAAGAGAGGCAGTATCCAGGGGCTCGAAGGGAGGCTTCCCGAGTGCTGAGAGCACCAAGCCAAGGTCCCACGTGGGGACCTGAAGAGCCTTCACTGGGTGGAGGCGCCTTACTCCTTTCATAAAGCGTGACAGCAATGGATGGTTACCCAGCCGTCCGTCAAAGCCATCAGAATGGCATGCAGAGATAGCGGCCATATACACCTTTAGAGTGTTGGCCGCCCTGCCCTCGTCCAGCAGTGACTGCAGAAAGTGTAGCACAATCTGAACATCACAGTGCTCCGGGTCAGCACCACAGGTCGCGCACCAAGTGCGGAACCGGCGCCAACAAACCTGGTATGTTGCAACCGTAGACGGGGCTCTGGAACTCTGCAACTTATGTAGAACTCCCTCTGGGAGACCTAGACCCGACCACCTGCGCCTCTCAGGGGCCAAGCCCATAGCTGGAGGCGATCGGGGCGGGGGTGCCACAGGGCTCCCTGAGCCTGCGAAAGCAGGTCGGGCCTCTGAGGCAACTGCCACGGTGTCCCCGCGACCAGAGACAGTAGCACCCTGAACCAAGGGCGTCTCGGCCAGCGTGGGGCTATCAGAAGCAACCGATGTCCCTCCCTCCCGACTCTGTCCAGCGCAGCCTGGATCAGGGGAAATGGAGGGAAGGCATAGAGCCGCGTCAGCGGCCAGTCGTGAGCTACGGCATCCAGGCCCAGAGGCCCTGGAGGATTTGCCAGTGAGAACCAACTGGGGCAGTGAGCGGTTTCCTGGGAGGCAAACAGGTCCACCTGTGCCCTCCAAAACCTGTTCCACAGTTGTTGCACGACCTGAGGGTGGAGACGCCAGTCCCCCTCTCTCGGTCCGTCTCTGGACAGCATGTCCGCTGCAGAGTTCTGGACCCCCGGGACATACGTGGCCCGAAGAGATGGGAAGTGAGCCTGAGCCCAAACTAAGAGCTCCCGCGTCATCTCGTGGAGACGGCGGGACCTCAACCCAGCTTGATGGTTGATGTAGGCTACAACCGAGGTGTTGTCTGACCGCACCAACACATGCCGGCCTTCCAGATGCCGAAGAAAATGCCGAAGCGCCAGGCACACAGCTCTGAGCTCCACCACATTGATATGTTGGACAGACCATGGCGGACTCCAGCGGCCGCTGGCCGCCATGCCCCTGTACACAGCACCCGAACCTTCCAGAGAGGCATCGGTGCACACCAGTTCCCTGCGTGTCATCCTGCTGAGCGCCCTCCCTGACTCCATTCTAGAAGGAGCGGGCACGCCACAGAGTGAGTGCGAGCACACAGTACTTCGTCACCAGGAGACGACGATGTCTGTGTCGCCGCCGATGCAGCTTGTGGGCATTGAACCAACGCTGCAGCGGCCTGAGATGAAGGAGACCTAAGGGGACCAGCGACGAGGCCGCTGTTAGCAGGCCCAGTAGGCGATGGCAGTCCCCGACGGACACTGTCCGTCCCAGGCGGAACCGGAGGAGAAAGGACAGAATCGTCTCGACTCTCTTGGCGGGCAGACTCGCCCTCATGAGAGATGAGTTTATAGCCATCCCCACGAAGACCACGTCTTGTGAAGGGGACACACGGCTCTTCTTCTCGTTCAGGACCAACCCTAGCTCCTGGATGTGTTTTAACAGGAGGCTGGTGTCCCTGGCTGCGTGCTCCATGGACGGAGCACAGAGGAGCCAGTCGTCGAGATAATTCAATACCTGAATGCCCATGGAGGAGAGGGGCTCCAGAACCGCATCCATGCATTTTGTGAAGGTGCGTGGTGCAAGAGAAAGCCCGAAGGGAAGTACCTGGTATTCGTAGGACTCTCCCTCGAAGGCGAACCGGAGGTATTTCCAGTGGCTTGGATGGATGGGCTCTTTCATGAGCCCACACTAGAAGCTCCCGCGTCATCTCGTGGAGACGGCGGGATCTCAATCCACCTTGATGGTTGAAGGCCACCACCGTAGTGTTGTCTGACCCGACCCACACATGCCGGCCTTCCAAACACTGAGGAAAATCCCATAGAGCTAGGCGCACAGCTCTGAGCTCTAGGACGTCGACGTGTCGGACCATCCGTCCCAGGTGGAACCGGTGGAGAAAGGACAGAATACTTTCACTGCTCTGTCTGTCCTGGCTTGGCCGGCACCTTGGAGCGTAAAGACCAAGTGTGCAACATAGGAGCCCAGCAGCATGGCTGCATTAAGGCGGGCCACAGCGGCCAGGACATTAACGTGCCGTTCAGGAGCTGGTGACTTGTCGACTCGTCGCAGGTCCCAGCAACCATCGTACTTCTCTACGGCGTCTGACAGCCGGAGTGCCCACAGCAGGGAGACTGCCACCGCCGGTGGGGTCTTGCCCATAATCTTCCACACTCACAGGTGGGAAGTGGCCATCCCGGTGCTGCACCGTCCCAGATGGGGGAGGCGATTGTCACCAGGGAAGGAGCCTTGTGGGTCGACGGCCTCTAGCCAGGATGCATAAAGCGAGCCAATAGAGCCCGTCAGGTCGCAGGCTCGACAGCGCAAGGGGAAAGGTTGACTACCTAGTCACCTCCCTACTAGGTCACGCCTAAATGTCGTCGGGATCGGACTCGAGCCCGCGACACGCTGTCGTGCCGGGATACCAGCCTAGATGCCTGGACCACAAGGCCGGCCCAGGCCAGAGTCCTGCCACCACTGGGTGTGCATGCTCTAGACCCAGGCAACAAAGCAAACACAGTGCCCGATGGGCTGTGGCCAGCTCTAAGCTAACAAGCAGCGAAGGCTATCGCCAAAGCTAGACTGTATAAACCTGCATCACACGTCGTATATCAGCCTTCGGCTCATACGGGTGACAGGACAGAAATATAATATGTACAGTATATTATATATAAAGCTTCATCGCACTTATTCAGGCGATAGGACAGAAGTATAATATACACCGTCACTGATGTAATGTAACGTACACATACACATCAGACTTCACCACACACCGTATATCGGCCCTTGGCCTATACGGGTGACAGAAGTCAGATATATAGCATTTAAAGCTGCATCAAACACCGCATATCGACCCCTGGCGTATACGCATAATAGGGTAGAAGTATAATACATAGTTACTGTGTAACGTGCAATATACTGGCAGATAAACCTCAGCACCCACCGTATATTGGCCCTGGCCTATACGGGTGATAGTCTACAGACAACAGTCACCTGTCAGCTGTGCAACACAGGAACACATAAAGCTGTATCACACACCGTACATTCGCCTGTGGCTTATACGGGTGATAAGACATTATATACCCGGTTACCTGTGTAACGTATATAATATACAATATATGCTATATCACCCACCATATATTGGCCTAGCTTTAGCTCATATGGGTGACAGCACAGAAAGAGTTAAATATACAGATAAACAGTTACTATTGAACTCACAAATGTATAAAGCTTTATCACACCGTACGTTAGCCCGTGGCTTATACGGGTGACAAGACAGAGAATATTATATACCCAGTTACCCTGTAACGTATATAATATACAACATATGCTATATCACACACCATATATTGGCCTAGCTTCAGCTCATATGGGTGACAGGCAGCACAGAGAGATAAATATACAGATGAACAGTTACTATTGAACTTACAAATGTATACATAAAGCTTTATCACACCGTATATTGGCCCTTGGCTCATACTGGTGACAGCACAGAAAATATTATATACGCAGACACCCGTGTACGTATAGAATATATAGTATAACCATATCACACACCGCATACTGGCCCTTGGCTCATACGGGTGATAGAATACCAACAAGAGTCAACTGTGCAACGTATAAATATACAAGGCTGTACTACACAGTATATTGGCCCTTGGCTCATACTGGTGACAGCACAGAAAACATCATATACGCAGACCTGTGTATATATAGAATATACAGCGTAGCTATATCACACACCGTATACTGGCCCTGGGCTCATACGGGTGATAGAATACCAACAGGAGTCAACTGTGCAACGTATAAATATACAAGGTTGTACTACACAGTATATTGGCCCTTGGCTCATACTGGTGACAGCACAGAAAACATCATATACGCAGACCTGTGTATATATAGAATATACAGCATAGCTATATCACACACCGTATACTGGCCCGGCCTGGGCTCATACGGGTGATAGAATACCAACAGGAGTCAACTGTGCAACGTATAAATATACAAGGCTGTACTACACAGTATATTGGCCCTTGGCTCATACTGGTGACAGCACAGAAAACATCATATACGCAGACCTGTGTATATATAGAATATACAGCATAGCTATATCACACACCGTATACTGGCCCGGCCTGGGCTCATACGGGTGATAGAATACCAACAAGAGTCAACTGTGCAACGTATAAATATACAAGGCTGTATCACACAGTATATTGGCCCTTGGCTCATACTGGTGACAGCACAGAAAACATTATATACGCAGAAGACCCATGTAATGACGTACGTATATACAATATAACTATATCACACACCGTATACTGGCGCTTAGCTCATACGGGTGATAGAATACCAACAAGAGACAACTGCGCGATGTATAAATATACAAGGCTGTATCACACGCCGTATATTGGCCCTCGGCTCATATGGGTGACAGCACACAAAGAGTTAAATGTACAGTTTCCATGTTAACTTCATAATATGTGTAAATAAGTATAATATACAGTCACTTAGTTGCAATGTATAGTATAGAGAAACTGTGTCACACCACTTAGTAGCCTTGGGCTTTACAGGGGTGACAGAATACAAATAACCAGTTGCTCATGAAACTTACAAATGTACAAAGCTTTATCACACATGATAAAGCCATATGATATACAGACACTTGTGTTAATGATATAGTATAGGAAGACCTTATCACACACCGTTTATTAGCCTTTGGCTTTATACGGAGGGACAAGACAGGACAAAACAAGTAACAATACTTTGTGTAGTGCTTGTGCAACTGCAATGTGAATTAGCACCGCAGCCAACTGAGCTCTCGATCTCAGCTGTGCCTGGTGTACTGCGTCATGTGAGCGGTCAATTTAATACCCGCGCTATTCTGACGGATTTAAATCACCACAGCTCCTCACGGAGAGCGAGTCACAGTAACGAGACGGGGGGAGCAGAGAACGCGTGGCGTCTCCTTCTTTCCCTGGGAGACGAGCTAGCTGCCGAGTGGCTAGCGAGACCCGCTCCGCAGCCGTCTAGGGAAGGCGTCCGTTCCCGAAGTAAGAGCCGTGAGGGACCGGCAAAGCAGACAGACCGTCAGACAAACGAAAGACAGCTAGTCAACAAGGGCAACCTCCTATGACGCCGTAGCGCGAGCGACCGGCTCGTGCCACCGTAGCACGGTGGTGTTTTTATCTAGTATCTTCCAACACACTGATACAAGAAGGCAACTCAGAGAGGAGCCAAGCTGGCTGCTCAAAAGGAGTTATACGCTTCTTACGGTAAATACCTTAGTCCTTACCAATCGACGACGCCGAGGAAAGGAAAGAGGAAGGGGAAATGACGTGTGCGAGCAAAGTAACCTCGGGAGGCGGTGCCTCACTCACACGTCATTTTCCCGTGGCTGTTAGCACGGGATCATCGGTAAGTCCGCTCGACGCTCCGCCTGCGGACGGAACTATCATATATTGGAGTGATCCAATATAGCGCTACATAACTAGTGTGTGTCCACATGTGTGTTACAGAAAGTTAATCATTGACAACGCCTCCAGCTAAACCACTCCGGCTTAACTATTGCCCATATCATATCAGCGTTTTATTTTTATTATTTTATAGCTGGTGGTGACGTAGGTGTTGCATGGCAACCGGATCAATGTTCAAAGTTGCCCTGGAGCTCACCCACAGCGAGTATGCGAGTATGCAAATCTATATTCAAAGATTTGCGTCACATTTTCACGATTTTTCTAAAATAGCAGACCTACTCGTAAAGTAGGTACGTAAAGCGGCACTCGGTGCCGCGCTATGAGCTTGTAGAGCTGCTATTTTGCAATAGCTAAAGTATGACATAATGCTATAGAACACCAAAAGGGGTTCCCGAACAGAATGAGTTAAGTAAATGTACTAGTGTCCACCATGGTGACCTGACCAATGATCAGTTGAGCAAAGATACACCATGCCCAGGAGGCCCCCAACAAACCGCCACCCTACTGACTTTATTAGTGTTTACTTTGGACGCTCCCTCAGTCATCAGTCCAGACGACAGTTGGGTCGTTAACTGCACTTGCGTGACCGCGGAGAGCAAAGGTCCGTTTCTCAATGGATTTGTCATCTAGGAGGGTTATTAAACAAATTGAGCCCTCCATGTACCTCACACAAATGCGGGGGAAATTCAGGAGAGCCCCAAATCCATATGGCCACCATCAAAAATCACAAATTTATTCTGCTTTCAGTAGCATGTGACGTGTCAAACTAAGGGGGTTTCATCATTCTGAATCCATTCCAAGCTTTAGTTTTGCACAAAAAACACTCCTTGGGCTAAAAACAGCCATATAACCGTCATTACACATGTGATGAGGTCAGCACATTTGAGCACATTTGGGCAAGTGTCTATGGCTATAGTGCTGGCACCAAGTGCCGTGCTACGAGCTTGTAGATCTGCTATTTTTGACAAATCGTGAAAATGTGGCTGAATATAATATTCTTTCAGAGCGAACATTCTTAACTCAAATCTTTGCTTCGGGGGGGGGGGGGGGGGGGTCCCTGGAACAACATATTTTCAGATGGGTGCCCGCGGCCAAATTAAATACAGATAATGCTGGGGTTCCTTGACATGAAAAAGGTTGAGCTCCACTGGCATATAGAAACATAGGTTTCTCAGAAGGATTCATTTTTAATCGGCCCCAGTCCTATAATTGGGTTAAAGAGCACTTCCTGGACGGTGCTCCAGTAGGCGCCTATCCTGTTGTGGGTGCTCTCAGGAGCTCCAGCACCCAATGGGAGACAGCGAGCACGTACCCACTGGGAATGCACCGGTCGGACAGTTAAAATGCTTTGTAACGTTGTGTGCAACGAGTGTAGACAGTCTTGTACAACACGTAATTATGAGAGGGAGAGAGAGAGAGAGAGAGAGAGAGAGCTATAGCGAGAGAGAGAGAGAGATTGCTGCCCGCCTGATAAGTTCTCTCAAAGTAAAAAAATCATGAATTGCAATGTGGACAGTAACCCTCACAATGCAGCATTGCAGATGCAGCAGTGGCGCGCCGCGCCCACTGAGGAATGGGAGCAGAGTGCACGCTATATAAACTTATAATATCCACACGTAGTAGTTATCTCCACTGGGAGGCATCCGGCGGTATCGTTGCATGCATGGGCCACCCATGCAGCAGCGCAGCCTCTAGAGGAACCCCCATGGGTGGCTGCGGGCACTTTCACAATATTGGCCCTTATAGCCCTAAAACCTTCCCCAGGGTGGGACATTTCTGTCTCTGTGGGTATATATGTTGTGCCAGTAATATGCATGTGGATGGAGTGTGTGCCCACTTGGGACCTGGGTATATGCATGACCTTCTGTGCCGTGAGGCCACAACAATGGTGTGCGTGCGTGCGTGCGTGCGTGCGTGCGTGCGTGCGTGCGCGCGTGCGGTGGTGTGGAACTTATGGATTCAAGTTTTCAGTCAACACGACTGTTTTCAGTAATTTGGGACTCAGGGAAAAAGTCTGTGATGCATTGAGAGCTTGTAGATAAGCTATATTTTCGGTTATTTCTTTGAGATTATAGAGCATTCGTTTGCAGGAGCCAGAACAATCCTCTCATAAGATGGGGTTGTGATATATTAAAAAAAAAAAAAAGGTTTGCGAAACCCTGGGTTGATGAAAATAATCCGCCTCTCGTATCCAACACAAACCGGTTCCGGTCTGATCACAGCTCTGCCATCACAGATCAGATCCGGGGGTTCGGGTGTTGTTGATATATCCTGTGGGAATATAAAGCACCGTCAACTGCACCACTCTCTATCAAAAGAGAGTATAGAACAGATGTGATGCCAGGCAATCCCCAGAGAGGTAGGTGCAAGACGTGTCACTAGTCTACTGTTCAGCACATGCAACATTGAAATGCTCAGTGTTTTAAGATAGACGGAAGAAATTGCATGTACGTGTTTCGTTTGTGTGATAGTTATTATTATTGTTTTGTCTTTAGTGTGATAATGTTTTGACCTTTGTGCTTTCTAATGTCATTTTAATGGATTCCAGTTGCTGGCGCACGTGCAGTTTTCAGTCACTTCCATAAGAAGTCAGCATCTATGGAAAAACAGCCTATATCTATTTTCACATTATTGCTTTGAGATTGGAAGAACACTTGGAGTGGTCAAATTACGTAGCAATTATGTTCAGAACCGTCTTCCACAAAGTCTTAATAGTCTCGGATATTGCATGATAAAAGCAAAGGTTATAAACCTCGGTTGGCAGGAGGAACGTTCGCAAATCGCACACTTAGGATTATGTTCAGTCTTATTTTTGGCTTTCATTTTCATTCTACATTTCACAAGGTATAATTAAAGAGACAGTGAAAATGCCACATCTCTGGTTGACAACTTGACAAGGTGCCTCTAGAAAATGCCTCTAGAAAATGCCACATCTCTGGTTGACAACTTGACAAGGTGCCTCTATAGAAAATGAAATGAAACTTCACATGATTTAGAGTGTGGATCTACCAAATTGATAAATGTCTCTGCTTCAGCTCCACCACGTTATCCATGAATCTTCCTTTGTTAAATTACGCCCTCTCAATTTTTTAACAACATCCTCATGCCCCCTCTCCATCAAAAGGGAGAATTAGAGACATGAGCTATTTGTTCCCACTTGTCTCTTTGTGTGCACTTGTCGCTGTTGTTTCTGAAAACCTCCCTGTGATTGCTGCTGATAATTACCGCTGCATTGTAGCGTCCCATATTACACGAAATGCTGATTAATGTCTCCTGAAAAGCCACTCGGGGCACAGAAGCAGCAAAAACAGCAATTCATGCAAATGGAGTCAATGTACAAATGGCTTCATATTTCAGGCACAGTATTATAGTGGTTGGACTGTGGAAGTATAAGCGGCTGTCCAAGGGGGGGCCCAGAGTGCATCTCTATATGTATTTCTCCTAACATATCATTACCCATGAATGTGATTCATGACTTCCCCGATCGGCCGCGACACAAACACAATCGTTCCATTTTAGCACCATAATCACGTGGCATTGCTTATTTTTCATGGGCAGGAAAAACAACCCCTGAGCGGGTGAAATTACTCTTTCTCGCATGTGCACCACCACACATAATAAGCTGTGTACTGTACATGAGGTGCAGAATGCTCTAAATGGTGCACAGCTTGCCCAGACCTGAAGATACAGCCAAGATACTGAACCTGCAAAGCAGCATTTTAGCCCGGGCATAAAGTTTTTCGGAACTATGTCTAGAGATATCTCTGTGATCATGGAGATGCAATAACAGTGTTGCCCTTGGACAAGGCATTGAACCCCTACCATGAAATGTTCCATGAGCAGGGCCTGGCTGTAAACAAGTTCTTGAGCTTAGTCCAGTGACCCTGGGTAAACAAAGTACCTTTCCTTTCCTTTCCTTTCCAGTCCTGAATATATCCTTCCCTGCCATCCCCCTGTGCATTTTCATTCACTGTGTATACCCAGACAGACATTTAATGCTTCATGTGTCCCAGAAAAAATGCTTCCAAAAAGATTAAACATGCAGCTCGGCTTCGTATATAGCAATTATGCACATCAGCATTCCCCGGCCCTTCTCATGCCAGTGTATAAGTGTACATTAAGGGAAACTCTTGACAGAGTGAATATGTTTTTTCCCCGGCGCACGGCGGCTGCCCACTCCTCTTGCTGAAGAATATAGCGTTCACTGAGGCCAAGGCGAAGCTGCAGCACGGCCTACAATCTTCACCAGCGACTGAAGGAGGTGATTACACCGTTTATAGACTGTTAGGGCCGCCAGACGGGCGGAGGAGATGTCAAACACATGTACAAGACGCCATGCAGCAATGTAGCCTTTAGAAAATTGTCTATGGCCCTTCATCTCATTCTCCATTTCTCCCTGACTGACTGCCCGATGAAAAATAACCCTACATCTCACAGCGGAAGGACCCGCTTTGCTCAAGGCTATGATTATTATAATATTCCACTCTGGCGAGGAATATTATATTGTATAGCCTTTCAAGTTTAATTTTCATATGGTGTCCTGCAGAGGTTTCACCTTCACTGTTTTTTTCAATGGGGTGACTGGAAGGCTTCTGAGCACAGAACACAATTATACGTTATACTATAGGGAGCAAATTCATACACGGAGTTAACTAATGCTTAAATAACGCTCAATAACGATCATGACAATGACCCTAAACACATCCCAGGACCTCACATCATCACAATACAATAGTACCCCCCCCCACCTATACACACGGCAAAAGTAGCAAAAAAACTAACAAAACATATTCATTTGCCAACTGCCATCAGACTCTATAATGCACACGCATAACTACTGCCTCCCCCAAAATTGCATACGGCCCTATGGTGGTCCTGGCCTTGTGTGTTTATGTCCACTTGTGTCTGTTGCTTTTCTGTCTGTCCAGTAGTTTTATTTATGTGTCCCATTTTGCTGCTGTAACACTTTAAACCTTCCCTTCAGGGATAAATAAAGTATATCTCATATTGCTTCACCATCGCCACTCTGTCCCCTCTCTTGCCTGAGGTGAGTTTCCGAGCCTCAGCAGGAGTTTTATTGGTGCTACTGCAGAGCTGTAATATCACAGCATTAGTCACTGAACCAATGACTGCCAGCAGTGGTGGTGATGAGCTATCATGGATCTAATCCTAGATTTCTGGAGCGATAAAACACGCTGATGGGCGCTTATACTGTAAGAGGTCTGAACATGCTGACTTTTGCACTTGTTTAAAGGCAGTGCTGGTGACATTACACTGTACTTTGAATTGTCTTCCTGTGTCACATTCACACATTAAATACTAATTGAATAACATTCTAATTCAGGGCGTACACTGCACCATGGCCCCTGCACTCCCAGGAGTAAAACACTAAAGTGACAACGTTCAGTATTAAATTCATAGACATTTAAAGTCATCATACATGTATTCAATACAATACGTACAATGCATGTATTCATGAAAGATACACATTATTACAAGACACACGCAAGTGCGCGCGCGCACACACACAGACACGCAGTGCAAATGCACGATGAATGAATGCACGTACGCTAGCCGCACACACAAGCACGCACGCACACACACACACACACACACACACACGCACACGCACACACACACATGCATTAATGCATGGGGCAAAGCGCTGCACATTCAAGTTATTGCTTACTGTCTCTTCCTTGGAGAATATGGCCAATGAATAATACATTGTGTGCATAAACAGCACATATTGACTGGAATGTGCAATAGGAAAACTCGCATTATACTGGAGATTTGGTCGCCACCCTTTATTTCATAGTCACTGACATAAGCATATATTTCTCGATTTAACACTTTTTCCATTCCCAGCTGCCTCCAGCTATCTGGAGGTGAATTTAACTATCATTATCATATTTTCGAATGAAGCAAAGCCTGCAAACATAACGCACGGCATTTCCTGCCACTGTATGCCCAACACCATGCAGCGCAAATCAGCATCAGTCACATATGGATGGTTTTGTTTTTGTGTGCCCAAATGTAGATTATGCCCATATTTATAGAGTGTGCCATCCAGTGCAAATTGTCATTGTTTGGTACGAATATGTTTGTACTGTAAAATAATGAACATTAATTCATGTTCAACAAATTTATGGTGAATTTGCCAGGGGTGGTTTTCAAGCAGGACCTAAACGCAAGGATGTCGGGATCTTAGAAGTCTTTATTCAAACAAAGACCTGCAGTAGCGCAACACTAGCAAACATAAATCAGACTTGGAACTCAGGTGACAGTACAATAATCCAAAAGAGAAACACAACCAAACACAGGGCTTAAATAGGCACAAGATTAACAGCTACACAGGTGAACTCAAATCAAATCAACACAAGGATTGGCTGGGGGAAAACAAGACACAGGTGAAACAAAGAACCACAAATCAGGGAAGGTGAGACAAGGCAGGAAACTACTACAAAGGAGGACAGGAAACACAAAAGCATATCACTTCAAAATAAGATTCAGGAACACCACGGGAGGCAGATCCTGACAGAATTCATGTATGAGTTAATCGTTATTTGAGCGTTATTTAAGCGTCACTTATGTACGAATTTAGCTCCCTATAGTAAAAAAGTATAACTGTGTGCTGTGCTCAGAAGCCTTCCAGAGATCCTAGCAGCACATTGTTACCCCACTGAAAAAACAAGAGATATTCCACAATGAACAGTGAAGGGTGAAACCTCTACAGGACACCGTATGAAAATGAAACTTGAAAGGCTATACAATATAATATTTACCAGAGTGGAATATGGGGAGATGGCAGCGTATAGCCTTGGGCAAAGCAGTGCTTCCGCTGCGAGATGTAGGTTATTTTTCACCGGGCAGGGAGAATGAGAAGAAGGGGAGAAGAGAGAGGAGGGGAGGGGTGGTTATAAAGTTAGAAAACGCATTATGAAGACAATTGGATGGTGTGAATTATCAGCAAACAACCTCTGCTCCCTTTAAATAAATACGCTCTGATCAATTCCTATCCAAGGAGCATGCCCACATTGTAATGACTATTGAGGTCATTTAGTGCATTTATTTCCTTTAATTATGTCGATACTGTGACAATTAGGAAATCATCAGATGAGTTCAATATAAAACAATACAAAAGTGTCTAGTACTGTACCTCTAGTCTACGGCCAAATTAATTAACCCTGTCAATTGAACTCTGAGAGTGTACAAATGGAACCAAAATGGACATGTTATAGGGTCCATCTGGTTCCATTTTACACTCTCAGAGTTACAGAGACCCATAAGGTTCCATTTGGCTCCTAACTATCTCAATCTAATTTAGACAGAGACCCCCTGGAACTCCCTCAAGTGCCCCTAAGGGTCCCCGGAACCCCACTCTGGGGGGCACTAAAAACCACCATCATGTCACACGTATGACATGTATGTACAATTCAAGCTATTTCAGCCACACAGACAGAAAAAAAAGAAAAAGAAAAGGGCACACATTTTTCCTCCTGACATGTTTTTCTCTCTCTCTCTCCTCAAGAGAGTATGAGAGAGCCAGATCCCACGGATCATTATGTCACGAGAGAGGAGGAGTGTGGAGGTACAATTCTGGGTCAACATTGATTAGCATTTGTATCTCTCTCTCTCTCTCTCTCTCTCTCTCTCACTCAATATGTATATATATATATATATATATATATATATATATATATATATATATATATATATATATTGTCTACTGGCCAGGTGCCTCGCTTTATTTTGACAGCCAGGGGGGAATCGATCAGTATAGCGTTGTGTGTACCGAACCAGAATGCTCCAAAAGGTTGCACGAATGATGGGAATCAATGGGCGGTAAATGTCAGCTATATAGCGCCGTGGCTCTTTAGCCACCCAGCAGAAAACACACAGGAGCTCCTAGCTATCAGGAACATACTGTTTCACGGAAATTGAAGTCTCGACCTATATGATCGTTCTGCTCTCCCACCGTCCTGGGCTACTGCAGTATTCATTGTAAATGTGCTACTCCATGAGTCAATCATACTGTACAGTACCAGCCAGTGGTGGAAGAAGTATACTCACGTGTTGTACTTACAGTACAATTCCCAATACCACAATGTAGACACATACTCTAGTCTATTACAAACAATATAGGCTGGTATTCCAAAGAACAAATGTGTTCAAGTCCTATTTCACAAGTTTTCCAAATGTATAAAAATGCTTTTGAAGATAGCAGATGTATACAAGCTGCACAACACGTCGCAAAGCATTTCAGTCAGACAACTCAAGGAGGATGTAATATATATATTTATTGAATATAAGATAATCAATGCAATATATTTATTATGGTTTGGCGATGTATTGGATCTGCTTTTTAGGTACTCAGGATCAAGCGCATCAGTCCCGACCATAGGGACTCTGAATCCCCCCGTACCTAAAACAGTAGATCCAAAACGACAGGTGGTAGCTGGGGTGGAGGTGGGTGAGCACTTTGTATACGCAGCGCACAGTATACAATAAGCAGCAGCAAGCAGAATTGAGCGCAGGTTGTATGACAGCAGCACGCTGATACAGCGGCAGGGGGCAAGCAAGAAGGCAGAGGAATGCAAACCTCTGGTTCAAGTAGCCGGTATGAGAGATGGGGTGAGCTGTGATTGGCTGAGTGAATCATGTGGATTAGGCTGCGGTGGCCCAATTAACGGCCGGCGCGCTGACTGAGGTTCCCTGACTGAACTTGCTCTGCGCATGTCTACGACAGGCACAAATGCTCATATATCCTATAAAAGCATTGCAAATTGATCTTAACCATTTGGGAACTACAAGTGCTTGCCCACTTCCAACAACCCGTGCCCAGTTAGGCCATATCTAAACCTATTTGGGCCCGGGATGGGCTCGCCCAGTTCCAACCCATGCCAAGCCCATATCTATAAACGACATCATTTACCCTTTTCAATCCGACGTCATGGTACCCAAGTAGCCCACATTGAAAAATCTAATAACATGCTTGATGAACTAAAAAAAAAAAAGCCCAGAAAACTACCAACAAATATTTGTTGTAGATATAAGTGACATTAAACATTTCGTTTTTCAGTGTGTTAGCTTGCAGTACTCAGTCAAATCACATATAACCACATGGAAAGCAATAAAAACAACAAAAACCTTTATTGTTTGACTATGGAGGCAAGAGGAGGAGATGGACTGGAGCCTCTACTGTCAGAGTATGGCTGCGGCTCAGGTGCTGCTGTGTTGAGTGATAAAAATAATAGGTGATTATACAGACCTCCAAACCTTAAGGTGTCGAGTCGCTTGAGAGGTAGTGCCCGTGCATGTGGTGCACCCGCCAGGCCAGAGGCAGCTGCTTCTCAGAGAGCATTGATCCTTGCAACCTGGCTACTCCTCCCTCATTAGTGCCATTACCTCGGAGGGGCTCAGGGAACCCGATCCAATTGGACTGCTATAGCCGGTCAGCCATCTGAGGAGAAATGATAACAAACAATAAACCCCCAGTTTCTGGGCTAAGGAGCACGTCCTGGGGGCATGCAGGCTGATTAGAGAGCAAGCAACAAGAGTCTTGTTTGGCCAGACAGAGAAGTGAAGTCTCACAAGTTGGAAGTTCAGCCCGGTCAACCGGAAGAACGCGTGTGTGTGTGTAAATGTAAACACTTTGATGCCTGTTCGTGATGTATTGAGCTATGCCTCGCTGCCCTTCAGGGTCTTTTGTAGCTGTTTCTCTGTACGGAAAAAGATGAGGTGAAATGTTTCAGTGTTTTGTACAGCTTCAGGGGCAAATACGGTTTTGAAGTGAATAGTGAATAGAGTACAGTATACTGACCTTCACGTCAGCATGGTAGAGGCGGCAGAGGTACCCAAGCACAGCAGGTTTGTGTGTGTGTGTGTGTATGTGCGCACGTGCGTGCGTGAAACGTGTGTGTGTGTGTGTGTGTGTGTGAGTGAGAGAGAAATGCTTAGCATCAAGTGTCACATTCATCGCAAATCAAAGCACCAGGGAATTGAGGAGTTTCTGGTTTTACGGAGAATTGCCTTTAAAAAAAAACCTATTACTGTTGGGACAGTGCAGAGGAGGCCAGAATTGATACATAATACAATCTATAAGTATACCTGGGCCATATCCATATCAAATAAGATCTATGGGTGTCAGCTTCTGTGTGTCAAGTACATAATTTCCCAGAAGGTATATATATGCTCTCTGCAGTGAGCGTGGCTGACAGGCGAGGCTATATACTGCTATAGGGTTTTATAGTATACCACATGTGATGTGAGAAGGGGTTTTCATATCTCAAAGTGTGGCTCATGTGCTGCTGTATGTGCAGCCATCGTCAGAGCTTCACTAGTCAATTTGTGCGAGCTGCCTCCCCCCGCGTCCTTTGATCTGGGATGATTCATCGGTTAAGAGTCAAGACACAGGATGGGGGAGCATACTTTGGTCCAACATGTCGTTGGTTCGAAGGAGCATGAATTGGTCCGACTCGGGATAGGGTTGGGGGGTTATAGGTTTAGGTGTTCTGCCCTGTGTGCTTGCGGTTATGGTTAGGGTGAGGGTTTGGGGTAGGTAGTCGACTGTACCTACTGTATGTCGGACCAAAGTATAGTACCCCACAGGAAGAAGAGAGGGAGAAACAAAACTGTTGTTTGCAAGGTCTGCAGGTACTCAAAAGAAGAAATATATTAGGCAGTTGTATCAGGGATTTATTTCAGTCCTTTTTTTACACTGCCACCGTTATGAACCGATAATTTAAGAATAATTCATACCAGCCGAGCAGGTCTGGTCCTCTGTAATGCTGCTTTATGAATAATGCATTTTCATGAAACCAATTAAAGACCATTATTGACAATTAAACAGCATGTGTTGCCCAGGGATGCATTGCATACACGTTGGATATCACCCCTCTGGTGTGGAACAAACATTTGAGCATTTGTAAGTTAATCGAGTGTGTGAGCTATATCACAACGCGTCAGTAGGCTACTGTGCAGGATATTAAAATAGGCATTATTTCATGCCAGCACAGAACGATAATGCTCCCATGGAAGCAGCACAAATATTCTGAAATGAAAGCGATAAAAAAAAAAGCATTGATGTTTCTCTATTATCAGCTCCACACAAACAAACAAACAGCATCTGTGCCATGTACCAAGAACAATGCACCGCGTGTCAATGTACAGTACGGTATAGTTTGACATTCAACAATAATTGTGTATACAGTAGGGCAGCTGAAATCAGGAAGATAAATGCTTTAGCATCTCTTGTGAGCTTTAGATATAATGCATAGATTACAGTCCGTTTTGTCTGTTGGTTATATACCTCTGGAGATTAGCAGCATGATGCAAGAATAATGTTTTGCATCCCAAAAGTGACACGTACATGCAAGGTCACAAAGCAATCACACAGTAAATTGCTGTGTGGGTTAAGCAACGAACTATTGTGGTGTTGTTGTTGTGAAACGCTTGAGATACCTAACAACCGCGTGCACCCACGTCTCCCGGCTTCATAGAGCAGCTGTTTAGAGCAAAGAAATTATGGATATTGCCAGAAAACAAAAACATAAGACAACTAGAAGAAGAAAAAAAAGCTCCTCGGAGCACAGGCACTTTAACCCATTCTGACCTGAGATCAGATTCATACGAGGTTTCCACTGGACACACACTGGTCTGATTAACCCATTCTGACCTGAGATCAGATTCTAAAAATGTCAGTCGTTCTTCGATTTTTCAAAAATAGCAGACCTACAAGCTCGTAGCGCGCCACTCGGTGGCGCGCTATGAGCTTGTAGATCTGCTATTTTTCAATAGCTAAAGCATAACATGATGCCGACACCAAAACGGGTTCCCGGTCAGAATGGGTTAATTTATTTATGGATGCAGATTGCCAATCGTTGCAGAATCTTCATTTCCATTCCCCCCCTTTTTGCTGTCACTATGCTACGTCAGCTCGCTATCAAAAAGAGTGGCAGCATTTTTGTATTCCATCAATTTTCCCCTTCCTACTTTTTTTAAAGTGTGAACGTTGCGAGACCAACCATGTATATTATGCATGTGGTGATGTGGAAAGTCAACTTCAACAAAGAGAAAAAAAACCTCCCCTCCAGTGCCAAGCTGGGACTCCTGTACTGCGTTGACCCTATAGTTGAGGAGAAATAGAACTGCGCGTGGCCACAGTTAGCAGTGGACCCCAGAGTAATAGCTAGCTCATGATTATGAATTTATGCCTCTGTGTGTGACCACCTCTAAACGCACTCACGCGCGCACACGCATACGCTTTACAGCCCTGGAGCTCTGCATCTTAAAATTCCATGCAGTGTCGAGGTTCCAGGCAGCCACAGTCATGCTGGTGCGTCTCTCTCTTTATCAGGCTGGCTGATTTAAGTGTTGCACCCTCCATGGGACTGTCATCATGCATACAGTATAGACTCCTTCACAGGACCTGTACCACACACTGCAGGCAGCATGGGGGGGGGGGGGGGGGGGGGATCTTCAAGCCCCGTCACCATCCTTTGTATTAAAAAAAAGTGCAGTCTCAAAACACCAGGGTCATGATGATGAAATAGCTTGTTCATAGTTCTCTATACACGTCACTCGGTTTGTTATTCCGTTTGCATCATCATCAAGTCATGGAAATTCTTAGAATCTTTTAAACTAGAGATGTCCCGATCATACTGCATCTGTATCGGCCCTTACTATTTTGGTCATATCAGGTCATATTGCATGGTATCGGGGGGAATATGCCAGTCTAACCACCGATCCAACACAGGGACACATATTCAGCAATGCACATTTGAGTGGGGAGTCTGCTATAAACACAACATAAAATATATATAGCTAGATAGCTACAGTATAAACACAACACGAGATCATAACACTGGTATCAGTATTCGGCATCGGCTAACACAGAAATTGTGGCATCTAAGATCTGGCAAGGGAACACAAGGAACTGAGGGTTTAAGTAGACGCAGGATAACAATACACAGGTGAACAGACCTAACAATCAACACAGGGATTGGCTGGGAGACTAACAGGACACAGGTGGAGAAAACTAGTAAGGTGAGAAGGAAACAGTAACTAGGGAAAACAGGAAACACTATAGGACATCACTATACATACTGTAATAAAAGGTATTCAACATACTGATATCGTGACAGGTTTGTCTTTGTTATATCTTGTGTACAGGTAGGTTGAACATTATTGTGTACAGGACTGCAGCAGCATAGACAACATTACCCAGCAGACCCCTATTTTAAAATGTATGCCAAGGACCCCATAAGGGAAGACTTTTGCAGCTCTAGCAGTCAACCATTTTAATTTCAAGGACCCCCAGTTTGATATGCAACAGGCTATACGGGCCACCATTTAATGACATTTCTATCTCTGAGACCCCAATGTATATTTTAAATGCAATGTTAATTTAACTCTGAGAGTGTACAACGGTTCAATTTGGTTCCATTTGTATACACTCTCAGAGTTACAGACCCATAAGGGTCAATTTTGGTTCCAAACTATCATAAATATCTCAATAGAAGAGCAGTGAGACAAAATACAACCATATTGCGTAAACATATACTCTACCACACGATTGGACAAAAATCACATTTGATTAGCCTAAAGAATACATATTAATGCAATTTTAAGTGGATACATGTTTTGATAAGTTGTCAGTGACACTCTTTGGCATGTGTCTCTTTTCTGACTCAGGTGCAGATTGTGGGTCCACTCCTGCTCTGGCCTGCCATAATGTCACCTGCCTTTCTCCTTTCTGGTCTACTGGGCATGAGACTGTCGCCATCGGGCACAAAACTTGTAGCTTCATATGTCATTATATTTATTAGTTATGTAGTTTTATTTTTATAATGACATTATAATGGCTTCTGCATGCATATATTATACCTTGTATTTCTATTAACTATTCAAGTAATTTGAACATGTATATTATTTACAATAATCATGGAGAACTTCTGTGTTCATGCTTCAGTGCAGGTGGATCACCAGGCAGTCTTAATTAACTGGTGGGTGTGTCCACACAAAACATTTTAACAACACTTCAAAAAGAAATCTTCCTCCTTATATAATAATACCTGGTGATCATGTTTTAGGGTAAAAAAAACAAACAAACAAAACATGGCACTCCATCTTTAAGACATTCCGGGGCGGGATTAACGTTGTGTTTTAAGCATTGTTATACTTCAGCTATTGGGGTCCGCCTGACGGCCCCCTGGTGGCCAACGTGAGTGACGACAGCAGCCTGAGTGGAGGATCCAACATGAGCAGCAAGAGCACCTTCACGAACGACGTCATGAGTGGCATGCAGACCCAACGGGAATCAGACGGACAGCAGAAGGTCTGCCTATGGCCCACCATATAGGCAGGATTAACCCATCTGGGAAATACATTGGCAAGCAAAGTTTAGTTTTTATTACCTACACCTGAGGCCAATTCTACAACGTCTTCTAAATCCTGACAGTTTTCTGAAAAACCTATGCGTGTATGTAGAAATATACTCAATAACATATTGCAGATGTGCGAAAAGCATGAATTATCCTCCTTCGATCTGCAAAGTGTTTTGTTTGTTTCATAAAAATCCACTGTAGACTTGTTATGAGCTACTTAATTCCCGTCAAGGAGTTTGGAAGCACTCGTTTTTCGGTAAAGCAACCTCCTGCTGCCTCCTACATTATGTGCAAATTCAAAACAGGTGGTACGCACAGCTGTTGAGTGATATCCAAAAGAGCACTACCAAACTCTGACACTTAAAGTAAAAAAAAGAAAGTAGCTCATGTGATGTCTAAGGTGGAACAAAAACTTTGCAGATAGAAAGAGGATAATTCAAGCTTTCTGTACAATGTTAGTGCATGAGTGTGCATGAGTTTGACCAAGCTTGTATAATACATATAGGACTTGTTTGTTTGGATGAATGGCTTTATTCTGCCCCAAACTTTCTGGACAGAATTATAACATTTCAGAGTTCCTATATGACTCCTACAATTTAATTGGAAACCAAGCAAAACATAAGCATTTACCTTGGGCCTGAGGAAGAAGTGAGTGTCTGGCTGGCCCTCAGCAGAGGTTTTAACCCATTCTGACCGGGCACCCATTTTGGTGTCGGCATCATGTTATGCTTTAGCTATTGAAAAATAGCAGATCTACAAGCTCATATCGCGCCACCGAGTGGCGCGATACGAGCTTGTAGGTCTGCTATTTTTGAAAAATCGAAGAACGACTGACATTTTTTAGAATCTGATCTCAGGTCAGAATGGGTTCATCAGACCAGTGTGTGTCCAGTGGAAACCTCGTATGAATCTGATCTCAGGTCAGAATGGGTTAAAGACTTGCTGCTGCTGGTCCCACACAGCTGTTCATGATCAGGACTAATGACACCTGTCATTATGTATGGGAAGGTTTTGATCATAAAATGTACTGACTTTTGGAAAGATAGCCTGGTGAGAACACACGCACACACACACGCATTTCTAGAACTATAATTACACCAACAGATGAAGTACTCTATATATCATATATTCTGATAGAAAATGTGTGTTTAGTAAAATATTATATTAGTAAAATATCTCCACTTTTTCACAAACTATCATATGGATGATGGCATTCTCCCTGAGTGAAGGACCACACACAGCACTACGCGCGATATCGAGGAATTAATTAATGCTGGTGGGAATTGGGTTTTAATTAATTTGTGGAATGATCCTCTTGATTTCCTTGATGTGGATCAACAAAGAATGGTTTGAAAAAAAAAAAGAACAACCAGCTGCTCACAGGAGATATAAATGTAAGGTAATTGTAATCAGTGGTGGAAAATGTACTCAATGTTTTTACTTGGGTAAAAGTATCAATAATACTGGACAATAATAAGGACTATACTCCGTTACAAGTAAAAGTCCAGAATTATAAATGTACGTGAGTAAAAGTACAAAAGTATTGGCATGGAAATGTACTTATAGTACCAAAACTACAAAGTACTCACTATGCAGAGTGTCCCATGTCAAGTTTTCAAATACAAATATTTTGAAAATGTTTTTTTTTGCAACTGAATGGCTCGAAAAGGAAAATGAAGAGTTTACATAAACTTTCCTTAATGATTATATCTGGTTTCAGTATTAATTTATGATATATTTTCTCTATTTTTGCAGTCAGTTTGTAATGGGGGTGGGGAGGGGGGGGGTCATGAGACATGGCCAAAGCATTCTAGGTCCCCAGACAAAAATGTTGAGAACCCATGCATTATAGTGCGTGCTATTGAACACCCTTTACGTCTGTGTGTTCGGCCAAAACCTCCTAAATCCATTGGATCCTCAAACTGTCTGCATGCCAAACCAGCCTTAACTCCACCCGTTTATCCATCTAGTTCTTTCATAACGCAATGCTATACAGTATAACACCCTTTGCGTCTGTGTGTTTCTATATCAGTGGTGCTCAATATTTCATGTCAAGGACCCCAAAAATGTAATAGGCCACCGACAGATTTGAGTTAAAAAAATGTTGACAATATAAAGATTTGAGGCACATTGTAACACAACTGTCTTCTCCAGACCACGAATGCATGCATTTACTATGGTGAAAGAAATGCAAATGCCAGTATAGATAAAGAGCGCAGGGTTGCGCGGCTTGCACCCTGAAAATAGCTGATCTACAAGCTCTCAAGGCGTCGCAGCACGACACGTTGTGAGCTTGTAGATCTGCCCAAAAGTGCCCTCTTTTTTTTTTTTTTTAAATTTTTATCCCACGATTTTGTAACCCAGTTTTCTTTTCACCCAGTGCCAATTATCTAATGTAATCCTGGGCGCTACACTTCCTCTGCCAACCTGGGGGGGCAGCGGACTGACCTCATGCCTCCTTCTATGCATGAGGAGTCCAAGCTGCTTCTTTTCACCTGACAGAGGGGAATTTCCCCGGCCGGACGTAGCGCGTGGAAGGGACACGTTATTCCGACCAGTTCCTTTCCCCTCCATCAGGCGCCCCGGCTGGCCAGGGGGAGGTAGTTTTAGAGACCAGGATTACAGCATGTTTTTGTGAGGGTATCTACCCTAGGGGACACGGGGAGAACATGCAAACTCCACACAGAAAGGCCCTATCGCCAACCCCCGCCTCGGGTAAAAGTGCCCTCTTATGGGATTTATAGCCCCTAGCCTCTCTAACACTCTCACGTCCCAGCTGCACGTCCCAGCTGGTCAATCGACCAAGAACCTTCAAAATGACCTTGCACAAGGGCACCCTCTATATGCACCCTCTGTTCTATAGGACGTGAGAGAGGTTTGAAGCCCTTGTAAACAACATGAGTCTTTTAGGTCTTAACATCAATGAGGGCTCAGGACTGGAGGCTATATACTCGGAGTCCATCTTCAGTGTAGTATCAGAATGTAGATCGAGAGTGGGAGCCTGATTAGGGAAATTGTGCGTATATGCCCAAGAACGGTGGGAGGTTTTCTGTGTGTCCTCTGAGATGCGTCGTCTCTCCTTCAATTCAAGACTATTATACTCCTTCAAGGCCAATACAACCGCATTATAACGATCTGAACAAAGGCGCTGTTGTAATCTGATCGCCCATGGCTGTGTACTTGTACCTGAGACACAGTGTACTTGATGTGTATTGTGTCACAGTGTACTTGTTATGTATTGTGTACTGCCTGAACTGTAGCATATACTTTATAGTTAGGCTACGAGAGACATCTCGGTGACAGCAAGGTCAGCCTTGCTGCAGTATAGGCACGTTATTATGTCTGATGTCTTGTGGTCACGTCATTAGGATCCAGCACTATATATATGTTCCTGTTTGTGTAATACACTTTGTGAACCTTTAGCGTGATACTGTCTCGTGTCGCGTTATTGTTCTCCCGGGCCCGCCGCCGCTGTCGCCGTACCGAAGGTATACTTCAACCGGATTGTCACACACCACCCAGCCGGCACACACTGCCTGTCTGTCAAACCAGACGACGGTCCAGTATAAATTAGAGTTTACAACAGGCGCTAACAGTGCACGCGTGCCCTGGCCATTAAAGTGCACGCCTTTACGTAAAGACGTTATATGTATCTAAAGGCTGTGACACATTGGGGTATAGACATCTTTATGTAAGCTGCCACATAACTTCTCCACAAAATGTGAAGATCATTTACCGTACATGTTCATGGTGTGTGGTGGCTGTAGAACTGGATAATGCATGTGAACTTTGTACTTGCCCAGCTAACATTTATTAGCCTGCCTTAAACAACCATGCAGTGCACAGGAGAAGTCATATTAGCAGATAACATTGCTAGACTGTTGTAGGTGATGGATGCATGCCCAATTTCACCATTTTGTGTCGAATCAGAATCAACTTTATTGTCACAGTTTGCAGGTGTAATTTACAGTGGGTGAAATGTGTTATATATTCTCGTTTCCACTAAAGAGAAAGGGGGCAAGGAGAAGGGAGAGAGATCAACATAATACTATTTATACTATTATATAATACTATTATGCAGGTTTTACAGGGATGTTGTGGCTGTAATTGTTTGTGAATTTGCATTCCAACTTCAGCCGAAAGTATATAAACTTCAAAGGTTGTTCCTCCTTTCAAGACCTTCACGACCTAATCGTATATGTTTTATTCTGTGTTAAATTTAGTTTAGTTTAGTTTATGTTCTTTTAGAATAACATGTGAAATGCAAGGTCACCTACATTGTGCGCTATAGTATAGCACACTGTTCAGCAGCTTACGACGCTAATTTCCAATTGTTTATCATAATGTGGGTTTTAGTGCTCCGTGAGAGAGTGCTGTCTTTGGAATAGTATAGTACTGTATTCATTGTACCAACAAAACAGAAGGACGTTTTAACACTTGTGTCAGCTGGAGTTCTTTCAGTACTGTGTGTGTCTGTGGTTTTACCACCCTGTAATGAAGGGTTGTGTGCACTCACACAAGGTTATACTGTAGTGCTGAGGAAGTGGTATAAAAGCATAGATAATAATGAAAAGATCTGAACCTTGATCCATATGGAGCTGCATGTCCATTTACTACTCCCTCTCACACACACACACACCATGCAACTTCCAATCACGTTGAATATACTGTAGAGGGAGTGAACATTTCCATTTGAATTTAATTCACAGGGTTTTCATTGTGGGTCTCTCTCCCTCTCCAAATGGCAGCACTTTGGATGGATCCATCGGCGACTAGGTCTATGTTTCACACTACAATAACTCAATTACTGACACGGAGGCTATGTATTCTATCATTATCGCCATGGCAACATGAGCTGGCGGGTGTGTGTGTGTGTGTGTGTGTGTGTGTGTGTGTGTGTGTGTGTGTGTGTGTGTGTGTGTGTGTGTGCGTGCGGCCGAGAGAGTGATTGCCAGTTTGTATCATTGCACTCTGAGCTTCGCCGGCTGCTTCTTGTTGTGCTGAGAGGAGTTTGTGTGACAGTTGTGTGTTTTTGTAGAAAATGGAGGGCAAAGGGTTAGAATTTAGCTATAATACCGTATGAGTATGTGTGTCACAATGAGGGGGGGGGGGGGGAGTACTGTATATACAGTATATATATATAATGTTCCTCAGATTATTGCTCCCTGGAACAACACATTTAGATTTGTCCTTCCATTTAGGGCGGCTGTGGTTCAGGAGGTATAGAGCAGGTCGTCCAATGTTCCCTGGGTTGGCAGTTCGACTCCCAGCTCCTCCTGTCTACATGTCAAAGTGTCCACTGAACCCTACATTGCCTCCAATGAGTTGGTCGGTGTGAGCTTGCCACCATTGCTGTGTGAATGTGGGAAGTGAGGACGCTTCCGTCGACTGTTCGCCACTTCACCTCCCAATGTATGAATGAATGAAACATTGTAAAGCGCTTTGAGCACTTGGAAAAACGCTATAAAAATGCAATTCATTATTGTCAATTCAGTAGATTGTCAGTGAAAAGGGGGGCATTTGCCAAGGTGTCATAATGTTGATTCTATTCAGACTCCCTGAAGTCATAGAGTTCCTCTGCTAGAAAGGTCAAGGAGTGACACATATTTTAGTAGCAAAGAAAGCAGTATAATTATCAAGGCTGAATAAAACCTGGGGAAAACATGCTTTTTTTCAGGTAAAAAAAAACAGTAATGCGTGAAGAGTTGGAATGAATGAAAAGTTTGAGCACCACTGATATACAGTATCAAGGTTACATTTTGTGTTTTAGAAGACATTTGAAGAATCTTACAGTAATGGGTGAAAGCCACTGAATGTTATCAAAATACACGCGTCTGATAGAGGTTACGGTGCACACGAGCTTGAACGAGATAGAAAACGTGACCGAGGCGGCACAAAAGGTAATTTTATGAGAGCGGATGTGTTGGTGGGTTTAGTTGGGTCTGTTTACAACATCTGTGACCTGACAAGACAGGGTCTGTGTCAAAAATAATACTCGAGCAGTAATCTGCCTCAGTGACACAACTTGTGGGATACAGTATACAATATTGTCGACAATTAGTCAGTAGCCTAACATACGACGTGTAATATCATTGATGTCAGGAAGAAACCATATCTCCATCTTCTATTTTTATTTATTTATTAACACCCTATACTTTATCATACAGCATCACACAGAAGCATCAAAAGTAGCAGATCCATTATTGTTGATTCTTGAACAGTTTTGGACATATGAGGTTTCCACCCGACAGAGACGATATATTAGACGGCACGACACAATACCCTAAGGATAAAAAACGGATAAAAAAACGGATAAAAAAAAATCAACCCCGGTAAAAAAAATAAAAAAAATAAACATACAGTATACGGACAAATTATTCGGTGGCAGTGTGCAAACGTGATTGACATAATGTGAGGAAGACTTAAAGGAACAGGTTGGAATAATGTGTTCCTTTCACGCACTACGTCGCGAAACTCCCCCCTGTCAGGTGAAAAGAAGCGGCTTGAGGGAAGCATGAGGTCAGTCCGTTGCTCTCCCCAGGTTGCCAGAGGGAGTGTAGAGCCCAGGCTTATTAGATAATTGAGATTGACACTTGACAAATTTTAAAGAAGAAAGGTCCAAAAAGATCCCTGAAAAATAACCAAATTTTAAATTTATGAGCCCCGCATATATGCAGGCCCCTTTGATCATAAAACCCATGGCTAATAAAGCCTATTTACGCCACTGCTCTTTGCCCCAGGTGAAGGAGTTTAAGTAGGGTCTTGTTCAGGAGTGAGGGGAGGACAGGGAGAGGGAGATCAGTCAGGGAGAATCGGATCAGAAGGGGTGGTATTGCAGTCGTTGTACCACACTGTTGGGACGAAATGAGAGAATTAGGCTCTCTGTCTACCGGGCAATCTTCGTTCCAAAGCCCTCTGTCTACCGACATCACATTAAATGTCTGAAACTTTTAACCACTTGTCTTAAACCCTCAATACTTTAGTAAGCTTGACCTTTCACTCTGTACTTTAGTATGCTCTACACCGAACCTCATTGCAAACAAAAATGGCTGATGAAAGCTCCCAACGTCTCGCAGCCTGAGGCGTTGCGAGCTGGTCATTTTTGGGCTAAAGTTGTCCTCAGAATAGGAATGCTATAGGATCCAAGTGGTTCATGCAAAAATAAAAATTAGACCTGTGACATGCATTAAGTTCAATATGGTCTTTCTTCTTTTTCAAATACTGACTCAGACTCAGACCACGGACTGATTTTGTTGTCCAGCTTTAAACAAACTCTATTGAAGATGCAAAGCTTATCTCTCGCTTTCATGCTGTAAGGGGAAATGAACAAACAGCAGCTGGACATGTCCAATTCCAAATGCATGGCATTTGAATGAATTGTATTTATTTGTATTTGCTTCTTCAAAGTGCATCTGGTGTACAATGCAAAGTACCTGATTGTACATATTGCTTTTTGTACTGTGGCAAAAACATGTTAGCCTCCCTGCTCAGATTTTTCAATACTTTTTTTTAGCAGTGCCAGTCACTCTACTGTGCATATACTGCATGTTTGTTTGAATACCACCGCCCACACATTGAATTATGTGTTTTGTTTGTATTTGTTAAAAGCACTATATTCTGCAGTTAAGTGATTATATTTGAGTCACGGTCCACCATTTGATGAGATTTAGTGTTTTGTTATTGTTTGATATTAATCTGTCCACAAGTCCATGCTGTATTGATGTGGTTTCATAGTGTCACACTTAGTGCCTAGTGTGGGTAGTATGAAAACCTGGAAAATATGTAGAAAATAACCTCCAGGCAGTCCTTGATGGAGAGATGCTGTTTGTCTTTATTCACACAGACCAAAACAAAAGTATTTACAGAGACAAGTGGCCCTAGCTCCTTCCACCTCCACAGTCCTACTTTGACTGCCAGAAAGTGGGAGGCCTTCCTACATATAAAGGCTAAGCCCCTCCCACTGGAACATACCACCCTGAATTGATTCCACAATTACACCAGTACTTCATAATGTCCAGGGACAACACATATTATTCATCACATATTATTATACATAACTTATATTATTCAATCAATTAACCATATCATACAAACAATGAGAAAGCAGGGTACTCTAAACAAACCCTCATACTGTTGGTAGGTTCCCCCACACCCCACAGCTGATAGTTGCTCCCTACCATGGAGACAACAAGCAATTAACAATCAAGAGTCATCCAATATACACACACAGCCCGAAATAATATAATTCTCTGCAACATACACAATGAATAATAATTCAAACTTTAACCCATTTGTGTCCCGACCCTCCTGTTAAATTATAAATAAATAATCAGAATGTAATACAGGTCGTTCATTATATCATCAGGGTGAACTGCAGGTAGGATACATTGGATGTTTAAGACATTCTAGCTGATAATACAATGTTGTTTTACCTCTGTAAACTCACCGTGTTAACAGTAAATGACCTTGAACTGTATTTGAACTGAGACCATATGGTCTTGACAAAGCATATATGTTTCACTCAATTGCATATAATGAACACACAATACATGGGAGCTCAATACATAATGTACACAATGACACACGGAATCCAGACACTAAACCCAATCCGATTCTACAAATGCCTTCGTAATCATTGGTTCTCAAACTCTTCAGTGTTGCGGTCTGCAGACCCCTATCTGAAAGGGTTTTGTGCCAGGGACCCCTAGAAGAGAAGACTTCAATATATTCAATAACACTTAAAAATATACCATCTAAAATAGCAGATCTACAAGCTCGCATCTGTGAGCTTGTACATATTTTTGTTTACCCCACATGGAGATAAATGCCTAAGCAATTATAACCCACAGCAGGACCCCCCAAATCTAAATAATTTCAAGGCCCAACATCCCACAGAGGACCTGATAGGCGTAAAGCTCCAGCAACACGGAAGGCTGTGGTTGAGCAGGCAAGGTATTCCTTTGATAAATGGCCACCTGTGTTGTCCTTTACAAATTTACTGACTTATTTTCTTTTTCTTTTTTCATGCTGTACACAATTTTTTATATTTAGTGCTACAACAGTGCCTCTTCTCAACCTGGTAACACCTACTTTAAAAAAACAAAAACGCAAAAGACTTATTATGCTCAGGAGTTGTTGGGCCACCACCACCACCATGCACGTTGGGGAATGGATGAGGGCAGAAAATACCTCGCTGTGCTGTGAAAAGACCTTCAGGGACACAAGGAAAATAAGAGCGATCGCAGGGGGTTGTCCTTGAAATGAAAGGAAGTATGAATTATGTGAGCAAAGTACACAAGTCATCCAACTTTATTAAACACCTTACCTTGCCTTCAGTTGGTGTTCCTCTGTCTCTCTCTCTCTCTCTCTCTCTCTCTCTCTCTCTCTCTCTCTCTCTCTCTCTCTCTCTCTCTCTCTCTCATCTATCTGCTGTTGGGCGTGTGTGGCCACCTGAACACATTAAGACCTGAGACCGATTCTACAATAGTCTTAAATCACTAGCTGCACATTTCCGTGATGTGCTTGTAGATCTATATATGTTTTTTTTCCTCAGCACATGCTTTTCGGGGAGCTTTATTGTTTCCGTCAGTCTTTTCCTCAGTCAGTTTTATCAAATGTACGTATACCATCCTGCTTGCTTCTGAATCGTTCTAAACATTTGCATCAGGGGTGGCAGTGGCTCAGGGGTATAGTGACCCGATGGGAACCTCAAGGTTCCTAGTTCAAACCAGTTCAAACTCCCCCAGAGTTAGTGTCGAAGTGTCCTTGAGCAAGACACTGAACCCCTAATTGCTCCCTAATGTGCAGGTTAGTGCATGGTTTCCTCCGGCATTGGTGTGTGTATTTTGTGTAAATTGGTGAATGTACTACACAATCTCTGTAAAGTGCCTTGGATAAAGGCGCTATATAAATGCACAATTTACCATCCACTTCTCTCTCTCTCTCTCTCTCTCAGAAATCCTCTCTCCTCTTCCTCATGCTTTTCCAGAGAGTAACATAAGATCCCCGTTTTCTCCTCTCACTTCATCCTTCCTCCTCGGTCTATTTAAAGGCCAAGACTTGCAAGACAATATGACGACGACCGTTGAACTCTTTCTCCCGTTTCATAAATTGCAGGTTTCATGGCAGTTAACCTCGCTCCGCCCCCTGAATGACCTCAGCCCACCAGTAGAGACGGGGGCCCCCAGGGGACACAGGTTCCGCCTCCCGTCTCTTTCATTTCAGAGTTGGCCCCCGGTGCATGGCGAGGGCGTGCCCCTAAAACAACCCGTGGTTTGCCCTCTTCTCCCTCCTTAGAATACACAAAACTTCATCCGCCAGCGGCTCCAGCGAAAGCAGGACCTGGAAAATAATTCTGTCTATACCGTCTACTGTCGGGTGGAAAGAAACCTCCTATGTCCAAAACTCAGTGTTGGAAAAAGTACTCACAGTATCAATATTGCAATGTAGAAAAGAATACTTGCAAAAGTACTAAAGTATTGGTATCAAAATGTATTTAATGTACCAAAAGTATAAAGCACTCATTCCTCCATTATATGCAGAATGTCCCATTTCACAAGTTCAAAATGTTAATCTTTCGAAAATAGCAGATCTACAGCAAAAGTAAATAGATTGGCTATTTTCAAATGGCCGAAAGGTCTGAAGTGGTTATGTTTGGTATTAATAATCAAAATGCAACTAGTTTTTAACTAAGAAGCAGAAGTGAAAGCACTGAAAATCGAAAATACTCAAGTAAAGTAGTTACAAATACTTCAAAATTGTACTCACCTACAGCACTTAAGTAAATGCACTTTACTTTCAGACCAACGCCAAAACTGTTACTTTTCACTTTTCAGCATTAAAAAAAGTATGAGTCACTCCGGTTCAGTCTCTATCCTTTTAATACTCTATAGTCTCCCCCCTCATCTCTCTCCCACCTTTCCTGTCGTAATACTGTAGAAATATATCAATAATGGCAAAAAAAATATCTTTCAAAAAAAGTTAGAACATGGAGATAAGAGGTTTCTGTCCTGACAAGCGGCAGTATGTTTCGTATGAATTCAGATTGCATGCCAGTCCAGTCTACAAGTGGCATTCCGTGGCCCGAGCCCGGAGCCAGAGTGATGTATGTACCGCAAGCCATTATACATCTGACCAACATGCTGAGGTTAAGCGTATATACACACGGCCAACAATCGCCTGTGTTTTCTAATTAAGATCTAAAAACGTTGAGCCTTAAACTGTTCCATTGGCGATCCTCCCAAACCAGCTCAACTCTGTAGCTGCGGGGGCACGTTCATTTATTTATCCAAGTCTATTATAGAGTATGCGCGTGACATCATCATCATCAAACCCGGAAGTTATGCAGGAATGCCTATACTGAGTGGCTAGAAACTACTTTCTGGCCTTGACAGCCCATGCATCCAAACGGAGAAGTCATATCTGATTGCGTTAAACAACATTAAACAATGCATGTTGCTTTGCCACTCGATGTGCCATTCACTTTAAGCATGCGCATACCTTCTATTGTTTAAATGTTCAATGTTGCGATTTGCCTTTTTTCTTTTTTTTCTCCCTTCTGTTCAACATTTTTGAAAATAAAGACAAAAAGCATGACGCATTCATTATCTAAGACAGCTATTGAAACTTCAAGTCCCGTAAGACTGTCAAGGCTGAGGGATAAAAGCAAGCAAACTATTTAAACAACAGAATAGGTTGTCGCTATTTATATAGTCTGACATTTGCAACGACGTATATCAACGTTCAGCAGCAGTGATTGATTTGAGGAGTTGTCTCTCTATCTTGCCTATAAGACCTCTGAATGTTGTCCCCTCTCGAAGCCACGAAGTGTGAAACCATCTCAAATCCCCTAAAATTGTTTTTCTCTGCACCATTAGATATAGCCAGGGAGACGGGGGGAGAGGGGAGCACTAGCTCTGGTCCATAGCTCTAATGCCTTCATTAGAGCTATGTGTTACTCTTCTCTTCCTGCACTCGCAAGAAATGCAGACCTTATTTCCTCTGTTGCGAAAATAAAAAAATAATGTTTTACCTACTCACCAATAGCCTACAAAGGCAGCTTGTGTTATTAGAAAGCCTACTTTCCTTGGTGGACGCACTCTGAGCCCCCCCACCACACGTATAAAATGCACTTTTCACCAAAAAGTGCATTTTATGTCAATGTGGACATCACTGTCAACCACCTGTCTACTGAATGTTTCATCCTATTCCTATTGCATCATGGGAGGGAAAACATAAGCAGTGGTTCTCAAAATAATCATATATTTGAACTGGGGACCGCCCCCCCCTGACAAGCGCTCGTAAATTGGCCTATAGGCATTACATTTACCAGTAGTTTAACTCAGTTCCACAGATACATTTGTGAAAATATGAAAAATTGCCAAGATTGGCTATTCTCACAATGTTTGCCTCTTGCTTATAGTTGACAAGTTGGCCACTTTGGTTTTAGTACGTAAACAAACACAAACAAAGTTTATTCAGACAATATAGAGCATCATCAGAACTCATGCTGTGTTTTTATTTTAATTTATTTTAATGAAAAACCTCCTGTTGATTTTGCCATTTTTTTGAGGAAGAAAACCCGTATTGGATCCGGATCCACGGATCAATATCAATATCAATGTCTAAACCCTGGAGCAATTGTTTTTGATTTCTTGTCCACATTTGGAGTTACATCACGGCAAGGAAACTACACAACCCAAACCTCTACAAAAGTGGTCTTAGCCTTTAATTAAATCTACAACACGAGCCCCCGGGCCTGCACAAAGTTCACACTGAGCACAGCACTCTCTCCCATGGCAGACATGAGAGCGTCAAAACAACAGCTTGAAGAAAAAGGAGACATTCACATTTCCCAGTGCTGCCAGTGCAGCTAACAGAAGACACATATTAAGTGGCACTGTGTATACATTTCCTCTTCTACCCCGGATTTGAACCTGGTTTCCTGCAAAAGAAAATGCTGTGGGCGCTGCTGGGTGTGTGTTCTCTCCTCCACGTCATCATAGCGCCCACAACCTGGACGCGGTTGGCGAAAGGGTCTTTCTGTGTGGACTTTGAATGTTCTCCCCGTTTCATTTAGGGTAGGTTTACCCCCCCAACTGTGGGAATTAGGGCGTGGATGAAATAGCTCGTAGCGAATGAGTGTGAAGGGACTAAGGGAGATGACCTGGAGAGGCAGCTGATTTAAAGAAGCAGAATGAATTACTATGGGGAATGAATGAGGGGGAACTATATAGAATAACCTTCTGCATTCCGTGCCTCAATGAGGCTTAACGCTGGATTAGTATAGGCAGACCTTGTGCACGACTGCCTAATGTGACAAACAAGTCGCATGCTTCCGATTTAGATCTAGGTTCTCCTGAAATCAGATTTGAATCAGATTCGAAACCACCTCAGTTGCATTCGTAAAAATCGGATTCCATGTGAGATGATGAGATGAGATGAGATATACTTTATTGTCACGCGAGGGGAAATTTGTCTTGGGCAAAAGTGCATTAGTATACATCAACGCTTTTTAAAACAGACAGACAATACACACAAGACAATACACAGTAGCAGCAAAGTACAAGTCACAAGAGTATCACAAGAGAAGTGCAAATTGCAATAAGAGGAGGTATAATATTTAAAAAAGTGTCTCGTTTGTGTTTAGACTTTAAACTAATTGGATTCCAACCTGGATGTCGCACAGATCTGATTCAGGCTGGATGTGGCTGCCTACAGTATGTATAAATGGGACCTAATTGATGTTTTGTTGTCTTAATTATAGGCCTATACACATAATTATATGAAATGTGTGGATAGCTCTTTGGGTGCTGCTACTTGTATAGCACAATAATAATAATGATCAAACCGATCATGGGTTTCGAAAGTCTTCACGGACAGCCCGGCCCCACACACCATTTCCTGTTTACACCACTGCACTATCAGTAACAAGTGAGGCATTTGTCAGCGGACGCACCTCATCGCCTCGACTCGGAGCCTGAAGGGGAAGATAAAGTGGCTTCCCCGGTGGGCCTTGCCTCGTAATAAAATGGCAAGAACGCAGAATGAATGATGGCAAACCCTCCGTGATCTCTTATGAGGAAGAATACCTCTCTATACTGTCGCCTGGGCGCAGCTGTGTCCTCTGACATTGATAAGATAAGAGGAATAACACATCCCATCAAGATATGAGAGAATGACAATTTCTCTTTTTGGCTCTGCTGCATTACAAAGACAAACAATTACCCCACTGTTTGAATAACTACATTGTTCTATTGGAAAAAAGAGATTAACCTAAGCTATATAGTTTAGGTTATAGCCAGGTTAAGGCTATAGCCAGTGGAGACTTGGAAACAAGACAAGAAAATGCATGCAACTAAACAAAATCCATTACGGTATGTGAATAGTAATACCCACAGACATACCCCCCAAAATCAAAACATGCCTTTGTTTTGCTTTCCATAATACTACATAATTCTACAGACATGTCCTTAAGTTCCTACGGTTACTTTTCAGGATTCAAATTCAAAAATAGACAAGCTTGAAACATGTCGCTTCGCGCCACATGCCGAGCTTGTGGATCTGCTACTTTTGTGTGACACTGCAGTGTGATCAAGTAGGCGTCAGGGTAGTGTTGTACCCTGCCTTTTTGTTTGTGGCTTACAGATCTTCACTCCTATCCTATCCTGGAGACCTACTTTTTCACGCAACAACTCTATGGTATAATGCCATAGTTCAATGTTGAAAATGAGTGGACCACGTTGCAGGTTTCCACCCGACAGAAGCACTTTGTTTTTACCATGAGAACTGAACTGCAAACGAAGGTTGTTGTTATCACGTTGCTTCTTCCCTGTCCCTGTCCCACCGCCGTCCTGTGACACCTACTCAGTCTAATGTAGCCTGAATGCCAACACTATTACAGATACTTCAACAGCAAACAGTTAGTGTAGCGTGCTGTTCTGAGTGCAGTGGTATTAAACATTTACGGGAAAAAAAAGCTTGGGGGCAGCATTGCCATGTCATGTTATTATAAGCCACTTTGGGCTTCTTTTTCTATAAAATGCTTGTAAAAATATCTGTACAGTAGTTGCGGGTTGCATTTTTGTTTTTCGGGGGGCTTGTCCTATATTGTCCACCAGTTGACTTTGAGGCAGGAGTTGTAGTAGCCACGGGGTAATTAGACGGTTGATATTGCTCTTGTCTTCATGTCTTTATGTATGTAAATTGTCTTGTTCTTTATTATGTCAAACGTGTGTACCTACTGTATGTGTTCTGCATACCTGGCTGCTGGGTCGCAAGACACATTTCAGTGTGAACTGACAATAAAGTACTTTATCATGTCATATTCTTCTTCCCCCAACCAACTCTACCCAGTGACTTTTGATTATAATTTAACCCATTCTGAACGGGAACCCATTTTGGTGTCGGCATCATGTCGTGCTTTAGCTATTGAAAAATAGCAGACCTACAAGCTCGTAGCGCGCCACGAGCTTGTAGGTCTGCTATTTTTTGAAAAATCGAAGAACGACTGACATTTTCTAGAATCTGATCTCAGGTCAGAATGGGTTCATCAGACCAGTGTGTGTCCTAGTGGAAACCTCGTATGAATCTGATCTCAGGTCAGAATGGGTTAAAGATCCCTTTCGGAAAGGATCCCCTTTGGTTTAGTTGTGATATTGCTGTTGCTTGTTAGCCTGATTTGAGTTTTGCAATAAATTATCTTTTTGCACAAGCTGCTGCTTCTCATTTACCATAATGTTATATGGGTCTTTCCCCCTAGACTTTGCCCCTAGACACTAAGGGGCTCCATTTTCGTCACCGCGAAACCCCTTATCTTTGTCTTTTTTTGTACTATTTTTTGCTAAACATTTTTGAATACCGGTAGTTAAAATGGCCTAACTTCTATGATGTCACTGAGCATCATGAAGGTACTGAAAGACCCATGCGCCCACCTCAGACATCAGCAACATTATGAAAATTACAAAAATATAATTGTCTGTGTGAAATGTTTAATTGTTCTGTTAAACACGGTTAAACAACTGATCCACAAGTACAAGTTTATAGATTGGCTATTTTCAAATAGCTCATACATGTTGGCTTAAAGTGCTCATGTGGCCTGTAGTCGCTTCTTTTTTGCTTGTCTTCCTCGACCTCGTTGCTTATTATTCCTGTCACAAACACTGGGATCTGCAAGAGCGATCAGTGCAAGAATATTGTTGTACGGAGTAGGCGGATGGTGGTTCCACTCAAATCTGCTTAATTAAATCACAGCCCATGGACTTGGAAGGAACGTTAAAAGTTTATGACCCGTTTGCGTTTATGATCGCAGTTTTCATGCTCAAGTGTGCCCTTACACCATACGGCCAAGTGCTGTGTTCTGACTTCTGAGTAAGAAAAACACACGAGTGAAATGCTGACACAGCTTAATCCTTGCAGTGTGACCTGCTACGGTAATGTAAGGTTTTAAGCTGAGAAAGCCCTTTTTGTTTCTTCCAAGAGCACAGGAAATGTATATTATACCATGCAACAGTGTTTTCTGAAGAACAAACATTGTATCCTCTCATGCATTTTCAGTGTTTTCGCCTGATTATAAATTATACAGCGTTGCACCAAAAGCTTCAGTACACAATCTCATCATAATTTTTTCAAAGCACTTAAAGCTTCTATACTTATTGAACTAATACTTGATCAGGGTCGGCTCTATAATTGGCCCACCATTTTTCCCCTCTACGCCAGCGGTGTTCAATGTTTTTCAAGTAAATTAAGGACCTCTTAGCTGTGAGAGAGATGAAGCAAATCACCTGATAATCACCAGTAGGTTACTTATCATCACTTGAATGCAATCGAGCCAGCAGGCTTGCCTGGAGCCAACTGGCTGTGATTATAGGAAGCCTCTAAACTTGTACTTTAATTGTGCTCATTTTTCCCCCTACATGAAACTTCTTTGCTGGAGATTGCCGACCTACAAGCTCGCGACGCGGTTCAGGGGTTAATGAACAGAAATAAGAGTGTGAAAGTGGACCAAACTTGACCCTATCAGAGTCAAATTAACACAGGCGGTTTTGCTGTGGACAATACAGGTATATGCCATTGGGTAATAATAGAAATCTGATCACACTGTATATCATGCCGGTGGAAATATGATTGAATGATTGAGTTTCTTCCGCATAATTAATGTCAACGACCTCTCCAGAATCAATGGAAGAAATCTCTCCGTGACCTTAAGCCTTGTCATGACTGGCCGTAATGACTGTCATTAGTCACCTTTTTATCTTATTGACAGGCAATTTATCATTGACTCCACTAATGTATGTTTTATAACCGGCCAATATTCATTTACTGGATATTTTACTAGTTTGGGACGGATGGCAAAAGAAGGGCCAAAAAAAGGTTAGCAGTGTTAATTTCTTGGACTAGAACTATAACGAAGAATGCTCGTCGACGTTGACTACCTTTTCTCACTAGTCTAAAACGACATAAAAACTATGCTATGATGACTATAAAGGCCTATATCAGACCCCAGTTTTAACTTTTAAGGTGACCACCGAATCGGTGGTTAGTAAAAAAACAAACAAGAGAGATGTGTTTGGGTGAGCGGTGAGTTGTTTACCACTGCGGCTGTAGTTCATGGTGGTCTACTACTACTACTTTCTGAACTGTACAGTAGGCTATGCACTGGAAATCCCAAAGAGAAACAAACATGTTAAGCAATCCCTCGAGTGCCTCTTATAGCTTTGTAGGACTGAGCGAAAGAAATAACTCTGTCTAGAAGAAAAAAGAACACGCCATTATTTTTAACCGAGGTCTCAGCCTGCCAGTGCTGTGCGTCGCGTCGCCACTGAACGCATGTTCATTCTAGGGAGTATAATTAAAAGCGGTTCACAAGTGCAAATTTGGCAGCGAGCGCGGCTATATACGAGCAGTCCCGCGGGCGAGGCTGGAGGCGTCTCATTACAGGACGAGGGCAGGAAGACGCTGAAGCCAGACAGATTACCACCAGCAGAGGAGGGAACAAGTCATTTATTAAACGAGTGCGGGGGCCCTTTTTACTTCACAAGTGGCTTTCCAGCAGGCATCAACAAATGCCCCGGGATTCCTATTAATGTGGTGAACCTTTGACACAATGAACACCCTTCACGGTTATAACACCCACAGTGTCATGACGAGGTCTGCGTTAGATTGAGTTTAAACTTTAAACTCGTCTGGCAACACTTATGCTGCGTAGGGGTGACATGGGAAATGAAGACGGCTGCTTGAACAGAGAGGCAGCAGATACATCCTTTCATTTGATGCAAATGGAAGTGGTTTACTTCATATTTAACCCATTCTGGGTGGGAACCCTGTGGTGTTTTAGGCATTATGCTATACTTTAGCTGTTGAAAAATAGCTATGAGCTTGTAGATCTGCTATTTTAGAAAAAAACGTGAAAATGTGGCGTAAATCTTTGAATATATATTCTTTCAGAGCGAAAGTTTTTTACTCAAATCTTTGCTTCTGGGGGGGTCCCTGGAACAACATATTTTCAGATGGGGGTCGGTGGCCAATTACATATATTTTTGGGAGCCCTTGACATTAACTTTTTTGAGAACGACTGACATATAGAAACATATTTTTTTCAGAAAACTGTGTCAGAAAATGTATTTCTCTGCATGGTGACCAGCTTCATATCAGTTCACCAATTCATATGTTCCTGTCGTTTGCTTTTAGATCTTGAAAGAATCCCCCCGCCCCTCAAAAAAGTTAACACGATAGAACTTATTTTAAAAAGTATATATAGATTATGACTTTGATGGTCAGGGAACAGGCATTCCATTCATCCCGGGTCATTGTCATTTTAGATTTTAGCTATATATATTTTTGTTATTGAATAAAAGCTTATAGCATGGCACGGGAGCTTGCAGATGTGCTATTATTGAAAATGAATGAGTAGAGAGCCTTGGGAAGCAGAAGATCCCTATAGTTCTGCTTCTCGGCCCCCGGAAATCGAGTGTCGAGGTGTCCCTGTGAGGAAAGTCTCTGAGTGAAGCCCTATTAACTGCTCCCACTTGTTCATAAAGCGAGGGGAAACTGCACTGCTCTTGAGGTTTATATCCAAACACTGTGCTCTTTAACCCATTCTGAACGGGAACCCGTTTTGGTGTTAGCATCATGTTATGCTTTAGATATTGAAAAATAGCAGATCTACAAGCTAATAGCGCGCCACCGAGTGGCGCGCTACGAGCTTGTAGGTCTGCTATTTTTTTTAAATCGAAGAACGACTGACATTTTTAGAATCTGATCTCAGGTCAGAATGGGTTCATCAGACCAGTGTGTGTCCCAGTGGAAACCTCGTATGAATCTGATCTCAGGTCAGAATGGGTTAAGTATAGAAATGGGCTGGATATATAGTGGCTATACACAGAGATATATAGGAGACAGGTTGATTGTAGTGAAGTGAGCAGATAATCTTATATCAATCTGTCTTTAGAGGAAAAAACATAGAAACTGCACCAGAGGCATGAGATATTAGACCACTGGGGTGACAAACGGAGTGTTTTTTTCCCTTGTTCAGCAAAACCGCTCCAGTCGAGGCGAGTGCATGCCATGGTGGTACACAGTCATTTGTTTCAAAAAACAGCTCAGTGGAGCATACACACAGTGTAAAGGAGTGATGGAGTGGCGCTGCAGCGGATGGCTCAGTCGAAGGGATTACACAGTCCACAGATCCATGACAAAGCTGTCTGCTATGTGACTTTAGAGAGATAAGGAAATCAGAGCTCTCAAGATGTGCTCTGTACTGTACCCTTACAGTCGAAAATGGCCTATATCGTTGCTGTCGGGCAAAAAGAAAAAAGCTCTTATATCCATATTTACTTGCCAGCCCTTTGGGCTTATATACTCCTTGGGCTAAAAAACAGCCATAGCCAATAGCCACTCTCAATATCTCCACACTCCCAAGCGGTGGTAGGCTATACCGGATCCCGGTGCCCAGAAGTGCAGCAGCATGTTGCGCAAAAGAGCATGAGTGATTTTCGGCCAGTTGGCTCTCACGCCGATGTGAAGTTTTGAGCAGCTGCGGTCATGGCCCACATAAGGAACAACATCGACAGCAATGTGGGGCCGCACCATGCAGTATATATGCCTACAGGAAGAGCCGCTCTACTTCAGACGGAGTGTCGTCTGTCATGCATACTGCTCTCACCCATCTGGGGGTGGGGTGGGGGGATGGGGACGACTCGTATGTCAGGTCGCCGTTTCTGGATTTCAGTTCTGCGTTTAACACCATCATTCCGTAGAGACTCTTGCCAACAAGCGTGAACCCCTTTCGGTTTTTTAAACATAATTTAGCTATTGAAAAATAGCAGATATATGCACGCTACGAGCTTGTAGGCCTGTTATTTTTTAAAAATCGTGAAAATATTTATTTCAGAAAACTGAAGAGGATTTAGAAGATTTAAAAAAAGAAATTTTAGGTCAGGCCTAAATGGGTTAACACCAAACCTCTGCAAACGGGTCCTGGACTGACTCACCGACCGCAGTCCGTCAAGATCCACGGCACCTCGTCATCTCCCAATCGTCCTCAACACCGGTTCCCCCCAAGGGTGTGTCCTCCTGAGCCCCCTGTTGTATACACGCTGTTCACACACATGACTGCTCAGCAAAACAACAGGGCATGTCATATTGTGAAATTTGACAGACGACACGGTTGTATAGCGGGACAGATATATCCCACAATGATGAGTCGTCGTATATATCGGCAGGAGGTGACAGACCTATAGTGGACTGGTGTGCAGAGAACGGCCTCTGTATCAATGTGTGGGAAAAACGAAGGAGATGATTGTGGACTTTAGGAGACGAGACCATGCCCCTCCAGGCCTCTGTTCATAAATGGAGCTATGGTGGAAACAAGGGTCCCTAGCTTCAAGTACCTCGGGGTGGACATTTCAGAGGACTTGAAGTGGACCACAAACACCTCAAACATCTTAAAAAAGGCTCACACAGTGCCTCTCTTTCCTCAGGAGGCTGAGACAAGCTATAGCCTCAATACCTCATAGTGCTGGAGGCGTTCTACAGGTGTGTGTGGTGGAGAGGAGAGTACTCTCACATTCTCCATCGCCACCTGGTGTGGGAACTGCTCTGCTGCTGACAAGAAGGCACCGGTGAAAAACGCCCAGAAGATTCACCCACAGCAGTCTCCCTTCCATCGAGGACATCTACACCAGCAGGTGCAGGAGCACTGCTCCCCTCAGGTAGGAGGCTGCGCTCCATCAAAGCCAGCACTGAAAGGCTCAAACGCAACTTCTGTCCGGAGACTGTCAGGCTACTGAACTCTTAAAGGTAGAGTAAGTGATTTCACATAATTCAAATATCACTTATTTTTTTGTTTTGTTGTGATAATCCTCCCTACTATAGAGTGTGCTGACCATATAATGAGTTCCTCCCTGTCCCCAGTTAACCCCTGGGGGTCAAAAAACCTTAGGTTTCGTTTTTGGTTCTCTATCCTGATTGGATGAAAGGCTGGGTCCCAAGGCAAAAACGAAACCTACGGTTTTTTGAGTGAAATCACTTACTCTACCTTTAAGTCAAATAAAATGCACTTGAGCTGTTTTAATTTATTTTTAAATATTCTGCTCAGTTTTAATGCACTGCACTTTGGTATTTTATGCTTATTGTTCTTTTATTGATAGGTTATAATATACACTGCTGGTGTACAAGCATGTGAAATGACAAATAAAGTGAACCTTGAACCTTGATTATCCAGCAAGTTAAATTGCCCACATTGGAACCAATTAATTCCAACACAGTGTAGCTCTCCCCTACCCATTGGTCTGGGGACCCACAGCGTCCCCAGCGGGAATCGAACCCAGGACCTTCTAGCTGTGAGGTGACAAGAACAAGAAAATCAATATTGTTGACATGATTCATTCATTATCTTCTCTGTTGTAAACTGACAACAAAATGTCCTTCACATCCCCCGCTCCTCCCTACAACCCCTACAGATGTATTCTCTTCAAAGCTGTAATCTACCCTTGAATCAATATATACAGGTATATATAAAACTCATATCAACACACATGTGTTTAATGGCCGCCTCAATGCTTTTCCAATGGAAGTCACATGGATGGACCAAACATTTGCGTTTAATAGTGGCCTCAGACATTTTACGAGCGTCATGGGGCTCTGAGTTTGTACTGATTGCTTTTACTGGATTTTATTCTACGTAGTAAAAACCCAGAGTATTAACTTTAAACTCTGAGCGCAAACAATCACCGCGGCGGAAGGAGTCGTTTAAAACGTCTCCTGCCGAAAAGCTGCCGTCGTGCTGACGGGTCGGAATCCGTTGTCGAAGAACTGAACATTTTTGGTCTTTTGCTGACCTCGGTAGCCGTCATTATCCATGTGGTGGTGACGAGGGGGTTAACACTCCACTGTAGAGTGGACCTCTCTAGTCTGCTACTGGTGTGGCCATGGATCACACACACACACACACACACACACACACACACACACACACACACACACACACACACACACACACACACACACACACACACACACAACACTCATGTCATGTTTCAGGGCTGACTACTGGTGTAGAAGCAGGCCTAAATGAGCCAGAGACATTTGCCTGTCCCACATTTGAACTAGATTACCATATTCTCAATCTCAACTCTCAAGTCCTATTACAATCGATCAATGCCTTGCAAAAATGGCATTTGTGTTTTGTTTTGGTACGAGACTCCAGTGTTTTAAGTGATCAGATCTATGAAAACAAGCCCAACATCAGCTATTTTCATCTTTCAATCTTGAAAACATGATCAAATAAGCAAATAAGTTACTTCAGAAACAAGCCCAAACAAAAGCAACTGCTACTATGAATATTTAAGCGACCTTACTGGAAAACAAGCCCAACATTCCTTACATGGCAACACTGGCAACACTGCAGACCAGTGCTGCAGTGTTCTCAAATGAATGAATGTAAAATGAATACCGTTCATCACAGGCAGGCCCATATCTGGGGGCCTGGGTGGGCATGCATCTCCCATGGCAGTGTCAGTCAGCTTTGTTGTTTGTATTCATTTAATTTCCTTCCCATTCCATAACTGTCCCGCATGTACGTCCCTTAATTGTCAATATCAAATCCCTCCCAGATTGTGAAATTAGTTCCGCAGCAACCAGCTTGCTAAATAAATAGCCTATACTCAGAAGCCTTACAAGATGACTTTGCAGAGTAAATGATCCATTTAACAGGTTCTGTCTATTCCGACGTGTTCCACACTTCATAAGCAACCCAAACCGACGGGTTGCAATGACGTGTGTACACGTCCTATAGCGCATCTTCAATGATATCAAACGAGAGAAGAATATTCTGAATTTCTTTCTTTTTTTATTGAGTGGGATGTTTGTGTGAATGGGTGAACGTAATGCACAATCTCTGCAAGCGCCTTGGATAAAGGTGCTACAGTTGTCACGTTCCGGTGGTGTGGTGAGGACCCAAATGCAGGACAGCAAGCAGACAGAGTTCAAGATGCAAGATGGGTGATTTATTATAAAATAACTGGGAAAACAACACAGACACTGAACTGAACAAGGAGTGACACCAAACAATGACTGGACAAGGACTGACTGGGGAACAAGACTAATATACACAGGAGGGCTGATTAGTGATTACACATGAGAAACACCTGGGGAAGACAACATAGAACCACAACAACTAGAACATAACATAGAATTACAAGAGCTAGACAGGCAGAGTCTGTGACTGTGACAACAGTATATGCACCATTTACCATTTGCCTTGAGAGAAGAACACCTAACAATTCCAGTGGCCGACCCATCTGCCCAAGCATTCATTCTCGCAATTGGAATTAATACAAAAACGCAATGAGATTAACCATGTTGGGTCAAAAGGGACTACAGAAAGTGATGTGTTAAGACAGAGAACGTGAATTCAGGGTCGTTTATTGCAGACTTCTAGGCACAAAAGGTATAGAACGAAGAACTCCCGAATGACAGAATCAATAATCATTGCTGCCTGTCTCATGTTAGTGGCCTATTGTGTTTTACTGTATTATTTTAACCTGATTCTTGGGCAGTTATGAAGGCGGTTATATCGGTGTTGAAATGTCACCTTATTTGCTTTTGGGGTTTGTCCAAGCCCTTCTAAGGATAATGAGCTATAATTTAGCATTCAAACTATATACACCAACCATAGGCCTACACATCTCAAAGATATTGAAAGTGTCAGGAGAAAGAGGGGACATTTCTCATCTCACAAAGAAAAGTAGTCTAGACCATGTCATTTGAATTCAAAGGGGGGGGAATATGGCCTATCATTGGATTTTGTAAAAGCTCTTTGGCTATGCAGCAAAACCTCAGTGGACAGTCAGTGCTGGCTGCTTTTTGGTCCAGTAATGAAAAATCCCATTCCAAAACTATAGCAGTGTCACCTTCTTTCTATGAGAAGTTGATCCGTTACGCTGAAGTGCTTCCTATTCGTATTATGCTGTATTATTACTGCAAGGGAAGCTTTTCAGAAAGAAATGTCACTGCTGGAAGGCTATCGTCTCCATTGATGGGAAATAAATGAAATGCAGCATCATGATTTGATTCTTAACCCATTCTGTACGGGAACCCGTTTTGGTGTCGGCATCATGTTATGCTTTAGCTATTTAAAAATAGCAGATCTACAAGCTCATAGCGCGCCACCGAGTGGCGCGCTACGAGCTTGTAGGTCTGCTATTTTTTGAAAAATCGAAGAACGACTGACATTTTTAGAATCTGATCTCAGGTCAGAATGGTTTAATCAGACCAGTGTGTGTCCAGTGGAAACCTCGTATGAATCTGATCTCAGGTCAGAATGGGATAAGGAATTGTATCCTGCGTGGGGGAGATGTAATGTCGCTACAACCGACTCTGAGATGACATGATGAAAAAGTGCAGAGGCATTTACTGGCATGCAGATGACTATAGTTGTAGGAATAACTTCAGGCAAAATTGCTATATTGCATTATTATTTTGTATCCGTTTTTATATTGATGTTGACGTAACTGTAATGTGAATTAATACAATTTAATGTTGTATTTTTTTTTTGTAATATGTCTTTCGTGGACCTCGGTAAGACTATAGCTGATTGCCATGGCATCAGCTATAATGGAGATCCTTTTCGAATATTGAAATAAATGTTCCGGTATTATCATGTTTGAAAAGGTCATGATTCAGTCCACAATTATTGAGAGTGTTGAGCATCTTGTTTTCATCACGAACAGCATCCTTTCTTTTAAAAATAATGCATGGCTGTAATGTGAGATTATAGCCCTGTATTTTTCAGGCTTTTCCAGTTGTTTTTCAAATGATTTCATGAAGCGTTAAGTACTGGTTAAGATGATGAATCTAATCTAAACAGACACACACAATGAAACAATAATCCAAAGCAAGGAATCAAGGATGTAAGAAAACTGACATAAGGCAGAGACCTAACAATCTATACAGCAATAAGTCAAGAACCTAAGAATATGACAAGAACGTTCTGTTAACAATCTAAGGAAAGAACCAAATAATTCAAGGCAAGTTCTATCTAATAATAGTATGGCAATAATGTATGGCTGTCATTCAATGATATGTTGTTGTAGCTGTGACTACGTTGTTGTTGTTTTTTACCGTGTTATGTAAAGCACTTTGTGACTATGTGTCTTGAAATGTGCTATATAAATAAATTCATTATCATTCATTAAGACAAGCATGCATGTCAAAACAGGACTATTTCCCCTTATTTCCTCTTTCCTGGTAGAATTAAATAAGCATACACGGTCAGGCTAATATTAATTAAATGCATGGTGGAGCAACATGTCCTCTAACAGCCTTGACAGATTTCAAAGCAACAATCTTTTATGATGAAGTGTTCTAATGACAGCCGTTGGGACGTACGCTATATGGAAACATCCTTCATAATACACTTTCCTTCCGATTTTCTGTTCTCCCTTGGAGCTTAATTGTTGCTGCTGCTGCTGCTCCCCTAATGCGCTCATATTCAGTGTGTCAGTGAGTATTGGTCTTGTTCAGTCAGGAGAAGAGGCAGTGCCGTCGCTACCTATACGCGCAGTACGCGCTGTGAGTAGGGCAACACGCCGAGGGGGGGCAAAAAGTGCCGAGCCGACCCTCAAAATAACAATTTTCTCTGCGGCTCCGCCGCGTAATGACGAGCGGCTGTGTGTGCGTCCTGACAAACAGTAGGGTAGAGTAGGGCAACCAAATGGTCAGCTACGGCCCTGAGAAGAGGATCTTTTCCCAACAGGACAGACAGAGGCTGATAACAATGATTATGTTTGGGGGCATGCGTCCCTGATACAAGTACTGCCTATTGTGCATGAATTCGCTGCCGATCAGGGACTTTTCAGGGCTATACGAGGCTAAAATATCCAGACTGGTGGGTGGGTGAGTGGGTAGGTGTGCGCGTGTGTGCGTGCGTGCGTGCGTTCAAAACCAGCCAATGTGCAAGCTTGAAGAATATGGAGAAACTATCTATGTAGGCCTACTGTACATCTGCCTCCACTTTCCACTGCTATTTTAACCACACCTAATGTGTAAATCATACGACACCGCTCATACAGTGATATGACCTGTTTCTCTCCGTTTCCTTTCTCCTTCATTACTGTAAAGATGCAGCTGGTGGGAAATCTGGAACAAGATTTTCACCCACTTTTCACCATCTCTGGTAAAAAAAAAGTGGATACACACCTGTGATGCAATGATATGCAATGATATCAAGTAAAGATTTGACTGTGTGGTTGTGATGACCCGGCTCTTAGGCCATAACGAAAGGAGGAAGACACACGGCTGTTTAAAAGTGAACCAAACTATATTTATTTACAATATAAACCACAACTTGAAGCTTCAACATGATACGGGGTGTGTTAATCAGTGAAATCAGTAGTGTAGGTGGGTGGTAAATGTAATGTGGGGTGTTGAATGGTGCAAACTGCAAAGCAAAAGCCAAACTATCTAGTGTTGCTGCCGTCTGGAAGAGAGAGAGAGAGAGACTAAGCGTGGCCAACGCCCAGCCATTTATAGTGCACCTTGGGAACACTGGCCAGGTGCTCCCAATGCACCTGATTGGCAACTCAGAACCTGTGGGAAGCCAACACAATACACACACAGTAGGCCAACTACAGGGGCTCATGTGGCAGTGGTTGAGACTAGAGAGTACCAGAGACTGACTCAGAGAGATCGCTAAAGGACAAGGAAGGTGACGTGGCTTTTTGTGACAGATTTAATAAGGCTTGTCATGACTCAAGTCTCGTTAAAATGGCCGAGAGGGTCATTTAAGGGTCATCCAGACTTCGGTGGTTAATTGCCTGTGGGGCCGTAATGAAACTTAAAAAAGAGTGTTGCATATTAATGCATGAATCACATTTATGCATGAATCTATATCTACAGTTACTGCATAGTTGCATAGCAAAGCAATAACTGAGGCTCCCATGACTACCATTTCATTGTCCTCAAAACCATTAATACGCCAGACATGTCCAGAAATGAAATGCTTGGTTTAAACCGTCCGTTCTGGGGAATACTTTGTGAATATATAAGCAAAAAGGGCTTTTACAGCACATAGTATATATATAGTGCGAATAGGACTCTACATGTTATTTTACTTATTAAAATTCTATTTAACCAGGTACTGTAGTTCCATTGAGAATGTTAACATGAATAATTCATACCTACGCTCTATGATGTAAAACATGAGACAATGTATCTTGCCCTATATTCAGTGAACTGTCGTGGTCTTTCTTCGTGCAGTATTCATATTCATACGCTCGTCTCAACAAAGGAGCCAGAAAGTTTCGTCTCAAGGTGACACTTTTTGGACAATATTGCAGTCGAAGGTCACTGGAAACGTGGGATGTTGTACATTGCTGCTGTATCAGACAGCCATATTCATACACTGGTCTTGTTGACTGTTAACAAGATTTGTTAATACAGCATCACAATCATTTTAACCTCTTCATCCATTCTTCTCACCTCCTGTATTCCCTTCTTTTCAACTGACAGGGGGGGAGTTTCCCCGGTTGGACGTACTATAATATAGTGCAAGGAACACGTTATGCCAACCAGTTCCTTTCCCCTCCATCAGGCTGGTCAGGGAGAGGCAGTATAGAGCGCCGCAGTCCCGCCCCCTTTCAGAAAAGCGAGTGGCCCAGGAAGTGGAAGCCCCATGCATTCTCCCATCGGCACTTTTAATATAATTTATTTAAAGACGGTTACGCCGCGGACAAAGCCAATTCGGATCGTGACGAATCATGACAATGAACACAATATTTTGGGCCGATCAAATAATTTATAAGACGAAAAATAAAACAAATAGTGTTGTCTCCTGACTTTCTTTTCTTCTTTCTAATGATTTGATCGTCCCAAAATATTGTGTTCATTGTCATGATTCGTCACGATCCAAATTGGCTTTGTCCGCGGCGTAACCGTCTTTAAATAAATTATATTAAAAGTGCCGATGGGAGAATGCATGGGGCTTCCACTTCCTGGGCCACTCGCTTTTCTGAAAGGGGGCGGGGACTGCGGCGCTCTATAGAGACCAGGATTACTGCATGGTTCTTTTGTGCGAGTATACCTACCTTATTTTATATGTTGGCTATTTTTTATTTATATATATATATGCCAGTAGGACGCCCTGTGGGAGAGACCTCGCTGAAACAACAGAGCTTCTTAATACGGCACAGTTTTAGAAGCAGGAGTTAAACTATTAATCTGGTGCCAGTGAGTGAGGTCAGATGTATAGAGTTGCTGGCCAGATCCATGCAGATCTAGCATGTCAAACCTATACTGTATACAGTATTTAACCCACACAAACCTGGACATGCTGATCGACGCGCTGCAAAGCTCAATAACCCTGGTATAGCTCTATAGACAAGCTAATGCATCGTGTGACGTGACGGCCTCATGTGTTCACTGCCTCCTAATATAATCCTCAACCATTTGCCTGTCGTCAATGAACAAACCAAATGGGTTGTATGATATCATGTATACTGCATTGCCTACCTAATGGCACTCTAATGTGTCCCATGCACCTCCCTGACTGCTGCGTGCAACATTATAAAGAGGCGTCCAAAGGAAGGAAGAGAGAGGGATGTCTTGTCACCGTTACATCATTTATTTGCCAAACGGTTTCCTGTTTCCGCACAAATCACTTCAGCCACGCTGCTCTCTCTAGTCCCCCGTCCTTCAAATGCGCATCCTATCAGACTGCTGTAATTATGCCATGACAGGACCGATTCCCTGTCCCCATCCATCACTCCTATACGCCTCTTCGCCCCATATAGCGCCAGTTCCGCCCCTACCCCCCCCCCCCCACCCCCACCCCAGTCGACTTCCATGATACATTGACAAATTATAAACAGATCCAGTGTTCAGCCCTTCATGTCTAATGCCAAGATTTCCCTGGCATGTGTCCTATCGACACAGTACACATGTGTGTCTGGAAGCGGCCTATTTTTATTTTATGTTTTGTAACCCTTTGTTGCACATTGGTTCCAAAATGGTGGGCTGAGGTGCAGGTATAGGTGTGCCTTGAGACCAGGTGTGACAACCACAACTTCTTATTGCCAATATATAGAACTGAGGAATATAAATGCATTATCTCTTTTGTACTGAAACTCAAATCTCCTCCACATACATTATAGGCTAATCACTCCGGCTGACTCTTGAATTAATAGATTAAACATCTTTTTGATAAATGACTAAATTATGTTCAACAAGGTCACCTCTTTATTGTCTATATTACCTTTAAACTAAAATGTCAAGTCCCTCCTTATCTTCCTTATTTGAGCTATCAATTGGAAGTTTAATCTGTCAGACAATAGTATGGCCGATCCCGTTGTGATGAGAAAAAATAGAATGTGCAAAACCCATCTTTTAAAAATGTTCATATATTCAGAGTCGGAGAGATATGTCTCCTAAACCAAAACCAACCCATTTTTATGTTTTACCTTTTAATTTTTGAATTGACCTCATTCCTTTAAATGGGGTTATGTAAGCCAGTGGTTGAGTGCTATATTACCCTGTATTCCTGATAATACATTTCATTTGAACTGGAGTGCCTCGTCCAGTCGAGGCCAGTGTTGTTTTCCTTGACCAAAACCAAGACGAAAAATCTTTGTCGACTACCTCGTCACTTTTCAGTGACGAAAACTAAATGGAAGCTATGATGACTAAAACTAAGACTAAATAATATACTGACAATTTCATCAACAAATAAATACTAGACTAAAATGTTAGGAAGGGACTAGTAGGACAAGAGATCCAGTATAAGTCGATATTTAGTCGACTAAAGCTAGACTAACACTAAATGAATTGCATTTTTATAGCGCTTTTCCAAGTGCTCAAAGCGCTTTACAATGGTTCATTCATTCATACATTGGGAGGTGAAGCGGCGAACAGTCGACGCCAGCGTCCTCACTTCCCACCCCCAATCCAACCCTTGATGCTGAGTGTCAAGCAGGGAGGCACTGGGTCCCATTATTTAGAGTCTTTGGTATGACCCGGCCGGGGATCGAACCCCGACCTCCCAGTCTCAGGGCGGACACTCTAACCACAAGGCCACTGAGCTGACTAAAACATTCCAGGTGACAAAAATGTGGCTAAAACTAAATGAAAACTATTCAAGAGACTACGACTCGTGTTGTTGTAGCTTTTAATTCACCCCTGATGGCATCCTGCAGGGTCCGATTTAACTGGTGTTTGAAGTCTGTTCCTTCATTCTTTACATCCTCTCCCAGTGTTTCACGTAATGGAGTTTAGTTCTTTCTTCATATAGGACAGGACGGATCGCCTTGATCTCAGCATTTTATATAATCCGATACATTTGCTTCAGCCATCGTGCTATAGGACAATTTGCATGACGCTGCTATATTGTCTTTTTTTCCTATATGGCTATTTCCTCGTTCAAATGAGACCTACTGCGATGATTATAGTGACTGTTAAATCTGATGATTCTGCGGATCAAGTGAGTAGAGGAGAGATGCTTAAGCCTGTCATTATCTGTCCAGAGAATGGATATATGACTAACAGGTGAGCCTGGAGGTTTTGACTTGGACACAAGAAGTTTGGAAACCACTCATTTACCATTTACTCACATATTCACCTCCTTTATAGACAGATATACTGTATCCTACTTTACTCCAAGGTCGTTCCTCCCAAGTATTGACTGAATTAAATTGAGTAACATCGTTATGATGCTCAGGTGACACGGGGTGAGATTTATACGGGGAAGATCACAACTTAAAATAGTATCTCGGCATTTCTAAATAGCACGGGTTTGGGTATCTTCTCTCGATTAGGCATACGATGCTATTGACCAATGTAAATGATCTCCCATCCCTGCGCCCTTTAATTAATCCCTTTTAGTCTGCAATTACAGAACAACATGCTGAAAACAGATCGATACCGCCTGGGTGGATTCAAAGGGCAGGCTATTCTATCCACGGCCCCGATGTGTAAATGAGATGAGGAAAGCATGCGCTTCCAACTGCAGCTGAATCCAAACTGCTTTGGCATTATTATTAGAATGATTATTGTTTTTGTATTTATTGATTCATGAACCGATGACATCTTTTACTGTTATGTGAACTGAAACATTGCTTCTGTGACTGTCAGGTGGAAACGCGACAGAAACTAGGCCTACTCATTTTCAGGATTCAAAATCAAAAGTAGCAGAAGTAGCATGATCTATACATAAGCTCAAAACGGCGGATATTTAAAAAACGAGTTACTGTGTGGGGGAATTAGCATTTAGCAGACACCTTTTTCTCTCTCTCTCTCTCTCTCTCTCTCTCTAATTAGCAGGCAACAGTGCAACACTATCTCTCTCTCTCTCTGTTTCTAGCACAACAGCGCCACCTTTGCCCCTACTGGTACTCATAGGGACAGATATAGGGACATTGCTGTTCCTTGGAATGGTTGCACCACTCACAAATATGTCTGTGTGACGCTGTAGTACAGTCAAGTAAAGTGTTAATGTATGAAAAAAATGAAAAGTTAGACTATATGGAGATAAGATGTTTCTGCACGATAGCAACAATGAATTTGTTATATACCTAGAATAATATATAGGGGCCAAATTGACTATATTTCATACAGTTGCGTAATGTTATGACATGCCCCAGTGTATGCTTAGATGCCCTAGCTATTGCACACTAGTTAGGCTATTAGCACGCACGCGCGCACACACACACACACACACACACACACACACACACACACACACACACACACATATACACAGAGAGAGTCGAATGAGTTGCTCAGTATTGTGTTGGGAAAGGAAAGCAGGGAGGTAAAATAAAAAGCCATCAGCACCATGGACAGCCACCTGACATACGGTACCGTAAACACAAAGTCGATCAAATCAACAAATAAACCAACCATCACTCGAATGTTTCACAACAGCAGGTGAGTTGCTGGGGAAACTGTTGAGGGATTGTGCCTGTCAATCATCGGGCTTAAGTGGTTGTTATTGCATTTGCAGATGAATTGCATTCATACTTTATTATAATCTTCTTGGCTTTGTATAGTCATTCAACTATGTATTTGAATTCATTCACAGAAGTTGCAAGAAGCTGTAAGACCAAAGACGGCCACGTCTGTTCCATTCATCCCTGCATTCGAATTTATTCACGGAAGTTGCAAGAAGCTGTAAGACGAAAGACAGCCACGTCTGTTCCATTTATCCCTGCATTATTTAGGCACGGAAATGATAAATGACCAAAAGTGGTCATGAGCATTTGTGCCTGTCGTAGACATGCGCAGAGCAAGTTCAGTCAGGGAACCTCAGTGCAGTCGCTGCCGGACGTTAATTGGGCCGCCTCAGCATCACGCTCTCATCCACATGATTCACTCACTCCATCTTCATACCGGCTACTTTAACCGGAGGTTTGCATTCCCAATCCTCCTCCTGCTTTCTTGCTGCTGCTGCTATATCTGCGTGCTGCTGTATAAAAACCTGCAGCTCACCCACCTCCACCCCAGCTACCACATGTCGCTTTGGATCTACTCTTTAGGTACGGGGCATTCAGAGTCCCTATATGGTCGGGACTGATGCGCTTGATCTGAGTATACCTTAAAAGCAGATCCAACACATCGCCAAACCATAATAAATAATATAGCTCATCTTATATTCAATATATATATTCCATCCATTCTTGAGTTGTCCTGACCTAAATAATGATTTTGGAGATATCCCAGAGGCCCTTTGAAAATACTGAGCTTCAAATTCAGGCTCACTTATCACCATGCCGTACCCTAATTGTAACCATTTTGTAGAAGGAATAATTCATGTCTCTTTGTGAGCAGCAGTCATTATCCTGTTTGCTCAGAGGCACAGCAGCACATCCCCAATTCATTACCACAAATACTCCTGATATACAACATCAATAGCAGAGACAAAATGTTTTGGTTTTCCAGGCCAAGGATCCCTAACGGCGGGGCTCCACGCACGCACGCACGCACACACACACACACACACACACACACACACACACACACACACACACACACACACACACACACACACACACACACACACACACACACACACACACACACACACACCCAAACAAACTTAACAAACAACAAATTGGATTCATATAACTTTTTCAGTCATTCAACCACCCTCGCCCAATATTTGCCACTGATGGAAACACAGTGAAGCGTCAAAACTACAGGTCACATAATTATTTGCACAAAGAGCACAGCGCAGGTTTATGATTGCTAATCTTTTAGAATAATTATTTTCAAAAGGTTGTTTGTTTCTACCACTCCTTGCTTTGCCATTCGAAACTCTTATTCTATTGCATCACACAAGGCTATACTGTAGCCCCCAAAATACCTCCTTATTGTGTTCTATATCCATTATCCACCAGATTGTGCTAGCATGCATGTATGCCCTTTGTGTATAAGAGTCTATAGTGTTGGCGTTTTTTTTCTCTCTGTGCAGTTGAAAAGGCTTTCAGACGGCTACATTAATTATAAGTTATCTGGCTAACTGGCTTGAATTCCCCATAATAGCCTACATCCTAAAAATGTCAATTGAAAACATTTCTTCAGTCTTCAGGGAAATTGCCTCCCTTAATCTTTGTATATTGGGCATCTTGAACAATGCCTACACAGTGTCACTGAACAGGCAGTGGTGTAAAGTACTTCTACTCCACTACATCAGAGGCAAATGTTAAACCTAAGCCCTATATAGTCTTCAGCTACAGTATATGAAAATAGCAGCTCACAATGCGTGCCATTTTCAAAATGTTTTTTATACACGTTGAATTTGTAAAATGGTACATGCTGCATTTTGGTACATTAAGTATAGTTTGTTACTTTTGTACTTAAGTACATTTTGAATACCAGAGTTTTACTTAGTATTTTTACATTGTGATATTGATACTTTTACTTAAGTAAAATATGTGAGTATAATTCTTCCGCCACTGCTAGTGGGTGCTCTGAGTGCTAATGTTGCTGAGCTCTGATTGGCATAGCAGCATTAGCCTATAGGAACTGAACTGTGCTGTGATTACTGATTAGTCTACCTTGTGGGGACAGAGCTTTAGATCAACCCTGTTCTAGATGGCTGTCCCCTCCCTCGCCGTCAAACCACGAGAAAAAAAGAAAAAGAAAAAGTGTGTGTGTGTGTGTGTGTGTGTGTGTGTGTGTGTGTGTGTGTGTGTGTGTGTGTGTGTGTGTGTGCACGCGCACGCGAGCACACGCACACAAGCACGCACACACAAATGTATTGTTCCACTACATTTTGTAATGATAATTGTTAAGACCATGCTTAGCAGAGTTCAGTGATGCAAATTTGCATGTGAAGTTGATAAACAGATATAATTTTCCTTTGCAATAACAGTACTGAAATAAACTTGAAGGGCATTATTGGGAGACCTATAGGTTAACACATTACTGTTTTGTGTCAGTAATCAGCTTTCAGAGTGTGCCTGGATTGGCCCTTTTGAAACAACCAGCCACAAATCATGAACGCAGCTTGCAATTTACGTGAACTCACAGACTACTATAGGCTGAGGAATATATCCCACCCTTTTCACATTGGCCTCATATCTTTCTCTCCGCTGTGTCGGACAGTCGAAGACTATATATATGAGGCGGGGGGGATGCGCCTATTATGAGTCTCACTACAGTATACTATTTACCCTGGGTGCGTGCGTGTGTCTGTCTACGATGTGTGGCCATCCACTACACATACAGTACTATTTGACCTGGGTGTGCGTGTGTCTACGATGAGTGGCCATCCACTACACATACTAATTACCCTGGGTGTGCGTGTCTCCACAATGTGTGGCCATGGCATCCGTTACTACATGTGCCGTTAAAAACACAGCTGAAACATGGAAGTGGAGGCTGTCAAATCCCGCAATTCCCTTCTGCCCATTGCGTGGCACCGTAACTGTACTGTACTGTATATGACAGTACAGTGCTGACATAATGAAGTGACATTATTCCGGTAGAGTGTGTCAGCCCTTCGGTCGCCCGTCGCCTATATTAAGGCGTCTTACTGGTCAGTATAAAGTTACTGAGTTACTTTTGAAAAGAACTAACTATAGTAACAGTAACTAGTTACAGGTTTTCAGTAAATAACAGTGATCGTATCAGCTTTAAGTAGGCTACAATACTCAAGTGTATAGTTATACTGTGGCAGTCCACCACTGCAAGTTTGAATAATTCTCACATCACGTTTGAGATACCTATAGCTGTCACGGTATCTCACAGAAAGGGTCCAGGCTATAGAATCTTTTTTCTTTTTTTTATATATATTCTTTATCCCACGATTTTGTAACCCATTTTTCACCCCTGTGTCAATCATCTAATGTGATCCTGGGCTCTACACACCCTCCGCCAGCCTAGTCCCCATGGGGGACAAGGGGAGAGCAACGGACTTGAACTCATGCTTCCTTCATGCCTGAGTGTCCAAGTTGCTCCTTTACACCTGACAGGGGGGAGTTTCCCTATAGTTGGACGTAGCGCGTGGAAGGAACACGTTATTCCAACCAGTTCCTTTCCCCTCCATCAGGCGCCCCAGGTGGCCAGGGGGAGGCAGTTTATGCTATAGAATCTTGTGAACATGAGGCAGAATATAGGATCACACTTTTTGATTGCCTGTGAGTTTGGCCTTTTTCTTCCTGCTCCCGCGGAAACCAGAGAAGATCTTCTTGACCACACCATCACAGAGTGTGATGGCCAATTTACTTCCCCTATGTGTCATCTCCTCAACCCTGCTTGTCTGATGTCAGGAAGGTGTAGTACGGAGCAGACATCTTCGTTGGAAATGGATGAAGCTGATCTGCCGTCACCACAGATACGAGTGGACAGGGGCAGCTGTCACAGGAAGAAAGAAAAGGTCAAGCTTTTCTCGAGAAGTGTGATCGTCCGAGGTTGGGAATGTTCACAGGTTTCTGTGGTGATGACAGGCTCCAGAGTGTGTACTGTATGTGTGTGTGCGCACGCACGCACGACCGTACGTGTGTGTGCGTGTGAGAGAGTGCGTGCGTGCAAGAGAGAGAGAGCATTTTAATGAATGTTCTATATGCAAGTGGGAGATGCCATGTACACTGTACTATACAATGTGTGTTACATAATAAACGGTATACTTTTGCTCTGTTTTTGTGAAGCCCTGTGAGAGCTTCATATAGATTTAGAGTTACTATTCAGCTTTTTAGTCAGCCTGTATAAAGGCATATATATCTAAATGACGGAGCGGGTGCGCAAAGACCCGCCCGGCAGCACTGTTTAATGCAATGTAGCCTATTTGTGCGAGTGGTTGAATTACTTATGACAAAGTTGTCAAAATCAACAGTATGTATGACGGTATAGAGTTTCAAACTAGTGTATTTAGGAAGAAGTTGATCAGGTAATAATAAAAAAAAAGAAAACTAAATGATTGAAACAAAGAACTAGTGAATTGTTTGCTAGCGTGCTGCTTGTTTATGTTATGGATATACATATATACCTACTGTACAACTTTGTCATGAATAATTCAACAAAAAATAACTCGCACAAATAAATTGCATTAAACAGAAAAAACTGAAAAAAAGTACAAACAGCGTCCATCGTCCCTTCCTGAGAGAAGGAGTGGGAGGTTTACTGCCTTATCTCAGATAGGAGATATAGGAGAGACTCGCCCAAGACAATTCCACAAAGCACACAGTATAATAATCATCGTTGTTTATTGAACCACCATTAATCCTGGTGGAAGGTTTTTATACAATTTATAGCATTCCGATTTATGGTCCGTCTAAACAAACTATTAACTATTCATGAACTTATTATTTTTCCTAGAGTCCCTTTCCTACTATATAGTCCAATGGGCTTTGCGATCGTGCTTAAACTCCTAACAGCTTATTCTAAAACCTGAGCATGTAACTAATGTGTGTATGTATGTGTGTGTGTGTGTGTGTGTGTGTGTGTGTGTGTGTGTGTGTGTGTGTGTGTGTGTGTGTGTGTGCGGCGTGCATGACAAGTGACTGACAGGGTTGAGCTCGCTGCAGAAGGTGTGCGGAGGATTTATGTCACCAGTGGAGACAGATAATGAGAATGACTCGTATATAAATTGCATTCTCTAAATAGCAGCTTCTGTAGACTCAAACATTACGTTTGGCAGTCTCTCTCTCTCTCTCTCAATGCAATAACCATCCATTTCCACAGGGTTATAATAACATAGAATGAGACCTATAGCTGTAAATCTCCTATAATGTAATGAGAATCAAGGCAGTAGTGAAGTCAGCGTTATATACCATGATATCCATGTGAAAACAATGATGATACCCCCTCCTCCCCTCACCAATATTATATTCCAGTCTATTCCAACAGGAGGACTCGGAAAAGTCCAACGTGTCAAATGCTTTGCAACCGTATATGAGAAGTGACATCCACGGATCTCAACCGGCAGCCTTTGATGTGCTTTTGAAACGCACTTCAAAGTGGCGGAACAGAGCAGAACAGAGAGCAGCTCTGCATTGATGTCTTACAGAGAGAGAGGAGCGTCTGTGAAAGGAGGCTTCTCTGTCAAAGAGCCCAGCGGTTCCTCATATGACGGTTAATGAGGTGACATGGACGGGGCTGCTGTCAAAGAACATCATGACGGGTAATGAGCAGCCAGGCTGCAGCTGCTGTCACTGCAGGGCTCAAGTGGCACCATTATTAAGGGAACCCACCAAGACATCCGGTTGGCGCAGGGCTTAAAGACAACAATTGTTTGATTTCCTACATGTAATTCTTATAAACTCAACCTTAATTACTTTCTGGCAAAACGTACTGCGTGAGTGTGCATGACATAGATAGAGCTGGCTGACACCAACATGATGGATATCACCTGTTTGATTCCAATTAGCTGCTCGTTCCTCCAAACACACCTGCTTTTAATTACAGAGCTGCTCCGTTTTGAATCTCATTCAGACGACATTAAAGGACGGTGAAATATACAGCAGGGCATGCACGATATGGACAAAATGTCATATCTCTGTATTTATGCGATATCGATATGATATACGATATATCACCTTTAAAATGTCACATTCTAGTGTTGCAACATTGAAAACCAAAACATTATCCAAAAAAAACTGCATACTAACAAGTCAATATCACTCACGATCTATCGATGATATCGATATATTGACAATATTGTGATACCGTTGCCCTTTTGCGATACTTCGTTCTCAGACTGAAAACATGTGAACAAGCAATTTATTTATTTTTTATTTCCTCCATATTGTTTTTCCGACTATCCTTGGGATTGTGGGTGGGGGGGATTGATTATTTTTATATTTTATATGTCTGTTTAATACTTGCCCCTCTGTTGCAAAAAGCCAGAATAAAATATTTTGAAAAGAAATCAATGTGACGATTCGTCAACATCTTTTATACATGAAAAGAAAGTCCCTGCATAGGGGAACCTTGTGTTGGAATGTGTCAGGTTTAATAACTGCTGTAACATCAATGAGACAAACACAGACATGAAGAACCGTTATGAATACTAAAATATCATTTCTGTACAAACAGATGCAATAGATGGCCCAGGAAGTTTTAAAGTGCATCAAATGACATTCCACGAGTCAGGGGTATTAAAATAAAAAATACGACTTCCCAGTTAACCCTGAGGCACTTAGAGTAAAAGTAAATAATTTGATTTTTTACGGCTTTACATTTCGCCAAGACAACATTTCAGTCAAATGCGAGTGATGTTTCCCAAGAAGGGGAACATTACGTTTTGGTTCGAGATTGTAGTCGTCGATAACAATTTGAATGGGTAAAGAACCAATGTTATTGCTTTTGAGGGCCTCCTATGCACAGCTTTGTGTGTACTGTATGTGTGTATGAGCACGGAATGTGTTTGTGTGAATGTGATGATCTGAATGTGATGCACTGTACGATGATGTATAAGAGCGCCCCTCACTTCACACTTCAAGTGTGATTTTCATTTACAGAAGGCTTTTGGGGTCAAACCCCAAAGTGGGAGCAGACAACTAAATCGAGGTAGCATTTTATTTCATTGTGTTATTTCGTATTACAGATTTTCTTATAACATTTATCATTGCATTAACCAGAACAAGTTTCAATCCGTGCATCATACAGCATGCCACATGGACATGGATGGAACCGGCATCGACTTAGGAGCACTCCCAATCAATGCCCATCATAACACTGGTATGAATTAAAGAATAATCTACAATGAATGTGGAGAAAATATGCGTAAGCAACTGAATTCATGGTTAAATGCCAACCCTAGTAGGGGTGGCAATTTCCGTCCCCATGGGGCCACACATGACACCACTGATAGGCAGTAACAGGGACTACATGGGGGGATTATAATGATGACTAAATTGGAACAGAGATCGTGGAAAAAGTGGGAACCACGATATCATTAAACTAGAAAGCCTGCACTCAGTATAGAGTGCACACCTCTGCTATCTCAATTCTGTCAAGATGTGCTATTTACACATTTCATCAATACATTTGTTCAGTAGGTGGAAAGCGCCTCTCCAGCACCTCGTTTTGCTTTATTGGGCCAATAATGTGTAGGGTTTAACTCCTATGACCGCTGTTATGTGAATCCATTATTTCTTCATGGAAAGCCACACAAACGGGCAAACAACCCCTTTGGGCACTCAAAAAGTTAATCAGTTCTTCTCTCAGTACAGTACAGTACAGTACAGTACAGTACAGTACCCAAGTACCCAAGACCACCCAAGTATCCCCGGTCAGAGAGATTGTGACACCAAAGTAGCTTATAAACAATGTGTTTATTCTCCGTTCACCATGGTTTTTTGGTCAAGTACGCATGGCTGGAGTAGTGGGTAGACACTGAGCTCTGCAGGTGCTGCATGTTGCCTGTGTGAAGGCTGGAGACTGAGTGAGGAGTGTGGGGTGAGTTGCTGGTTATATGTGGCACACCGAAACTGTGATTGGTCATTGAGTTGAGTGGTGTGATGGCAGACACCTGTTTCATTGTGGATGCAGGGGATGGGTAATGTCCACCAGAGGCTGCCAGTCAAACAGCATGTGATAATTCACAACACTGACAATATCCAAAATCACATACAATATCCAGTCTAAAATCATGAATATTGATACTAGGGATGTCCTGATCACGATTTCCGATTGCGTAATTGGATCGGGACAAGCATGCCACAAGTAGGCCTTTACTCATTTTAGTTGTAGGATTTGATTTTCTTCTGGCCGTCCCATGCTGATTGATATAATGAGCGTCACGCTTGGCACAGACATGTGCAGAGCAAGTTCTGTCAAGAAACTCAGTGCAGTTGTTGGCAGCCGTTAATTTAAAATGTCATTTTCAGACAGTTTTTTTAAACTGGAAGTTTGCCCTTCTCATCCCTGCTTGGTTTTGCTGCTGCTCATGCTGCTGCATGCTGCCACTCTCACCACTGCTGTCTTGCTAGAAAATGCCGCTCACCCTCCACCGCCCCAGCTACCACCTGTTGTTTTGGATCCGGTGTTCATCTGGAGTCCCTTGCTTTCTCAGAGTACCTAAATGCAAATGCAAAAAAAAAAAAAGAGTTTGTAGCTTCTATACCAGAAATATCGCCAGTCGAAAGCATGCTGGTCTCTCAAAATTCAGTAGTATGTTGAGAAACTATGTTCCATTCAAATGATAATCATTTCATAAGGGCACATCTGAGAAGCTCGGTTATACCAGAGAAAGAATTATTGCACTTTGTTTCACTAAAGATGGTGGTGAGATTGATGGGTCCCGGAAAGGGAGCTGTCGAGGCTAAACCTCCGGGTGCGGATGGAGGATTGTGTTGACAATTTAGGCTCAGCAGCCTTCGCCATGAAATTAGATCTGCTTAAAAGGATATTGGCAAGTTCCGTTAACACGGCGGCGGGCCTCTGAGATGTCAGCCTTCGTGACGCCAGATCATTTCCCTCAGTATGATGTGATGGCCTTTGGCATGTGTAATGCTCCCCGCTGCTTTTCAGCGGCTGGTTAACATTGTCTTGATTTGATTTTTTTTTTCCCTCAGACTGGAGCGAACATATCGTGCTCCTCTATACAGTCTTCGAGCGGTTGGTTAAAGCCTCGTTAAACTTGAATTTAGCCAAATGTGAATTTGTACTGTATGTGCCCATGCACCCAGGCCCCCAGATATGGGCCTGCCTGTGATGAACGGTATTCATTTTAGGAGGCATTGGTTAAAGCCTCGTTAAACTTGAATTTAGCCAAATGTGAATTTGTACTGTATGCCCACCATGCACCCAGGCCCCCAGATATGGGCCTGCCTGTGATGAACGGTATTCATTTTAGGAGGCAAATCATGGATACATGAGGAGCTGAACACTACTGACATTAAGTGACGAAACTACTAACTAGCAAGGGAACTGAACAAACAGGGGAGTATAAATAGACACAGACTAACTAGGCACAGGTGAAACAAAACTCAAAATCAAGACAGGGATTGGCTGGGGGACTAAGAGGACACAGGTGGGAAAACAAAGACTAATCACAATACAGGTTAGACAAGGCAGGTACAGAACTACAGGGGCAGACAGGAGCTGGGCACAAAACAATACTACAAAGTGAAAGGTACACAAGTTAAACATAACACGTCACGAACCGTGACACATTCATTCATTTGAGAACACTGCAGCATTGGTCTGCAGTGTTGCCAGTGTTGCCACAGTAGCCTACCTAAATGCAGATCCAATTCATTGCCAATACATATATTGCTCATAATATAATATATTCTGTAATATTCACAATAATAAGGTGTTTCCTGTGCCCTTTAAGGAATTATTTGCAATGGTCAAAAATCATAATTTAAGGAGGCTGTTGCGAACAGTCCACAAATTCAGTTCCACTGAGTACAATCAGTTTGGCCAGGTAATAAGAACGACATCACTGCGAGAAAACAATCAACCACATTTTCGCCCATAAGTTTGCTTTGGAACTTCTCGCTCGCTCATCCAACATATTCTAACTAGCCGAACGTCGCCGCAGACACCAGTGTGAAACATTGGGTGTTCATTATTTCTTTAATTGAATGACTGTCTTCAGATCCATGCAGCAAAATTCCATTCGTCTAATGTTCAGAACTCAAAGCAGCGCGGCATCAAGTATAAATCCTTGGTATTGCAGGAGAAAAATGGAGAAAAATATATACTTTATTTGAAGTATGCTGCCAGCTTAAGTGCCCTACAATTTCTCTACCACCCCTTTTGAAGTATTTCCGTTGTGTCCGTTAGCATAAGCAACCCACAGTCAGGAAAGACATAATTGGTCTGACCTGCGTTGGCGGTGTTGGATCGGTGTCTGTCGGTCTCTCTTTCTGACGCAAACCGTGCCTCTGCAGTGGAAAGCGGACTTGATCATTTATTAAAGGCTGAGTGAAGATGAAAGGACAACGGGGGGTGGTGGTGGGGGGGGGGGGGGTGATGAGGCACCTGTTTGGAGACCCGATGTGTTCATTTGGTTGTCATGGGAACAAGAAGGGCAAGATAACGAGTGCGGAGAATAGTATTTGAGAGAGAGAATCAAACAGAGGTTCTATTAGGCTGTTCCATGTTGCCGTTTCTGGAACATTCTGACTTGTGCTGCTATGTGTGCCAGGATACAATGTTTAGATCAGGGCTTGTAGATCTGCTGTTTCAACACAGAATAGGGATGCTATACAGGCTTCAAGAGGTTAAGCATCCTATGGATTGATCATTCTCACCAAGTTTCATGAAAATGTATATTTTGCAGACAAACAAACAAACAAACAGGCTGAAAACACAACTCTGTTGGCTACACACTGCTTAAAAATACATAAATAATACATAAAATCCTTTTGACCCTTTTTCTCCCCAATTCAGCTGCTATGCCAATTCATTCCTCCCCACATTTGTGTGTTGTGTATACACTGCTCTAAATTTGCATTGACACTTGCCCTCCCAATTCAATGTGATTGCCATTCGCGAGGTAACGATTCGGGCCAAATCCAGATGCATCGCTGAATCGATTATTTTCGACACCACTAGTCACTGCTGTTGTGTCCTATATACTGACTCACCTGCCAGTGAGGAGCCCCCACCGGGAGGACGTATATATAGAGCCTTCGTCCTACTCCTCCCGCCCAACACTCCAGGCTCAAGCCCAGCCTGTAGGATTGCACACTACCACCAGGGACGTGCACCCCACATAGACGTCGAAGGGGGCTCTCTGCACGTGCCTGACCACCACTAGTAAGTAAGTAAGTGAAGCCCATTGCACACCGTCTGCGACCGTCTGCGGCGCGGCGCATTGCCGCCTGGAAAATAGAACTGTGTTCTATCGGCGCGCCGGGCGGCGCGGCGCGACGCGGCGGACGGAGCCGGTGTGCGATAGGTTCATTGAAAAGAATGGAGGCGGCTGTGTCCGTCGCGCGGCGGACGCAGCCGGTGTGTGGTGGGCTTAAGTAAGTAACGTTTATTTATAGAGCACCTTTCACAGACAATTACAGTCACAAAGTGCTTTAACAACAATACAATTAAAACAAGTCAATAAAACAAGTCAAGAACTAAATCACTAATAAAGTAAGACAAAATAGAGTTGAAAATAAATCAATCAACATTTAACATTTAACCAGGCCGGCTATATGGACATGATGCCGTTTTATTCATCACAGGCCAGACACTGTGCGGCAGACAAAGAAACTATAACATTTCCAACCTGCCAGGTTTCCATTATAGTCCTTTATTGTAAACTCCATGTTTGACAACTGTGTTTTAAGCATTATGTTATACTTTAGCTATTGGAAATTTGCAAATCTAAAAGTTATTTTTGAAAAATCGTGAAAAGGTGGCACAAATCTTTGAATATGTTCAGATTAGTGAAAATGTTTTTTTAACTCAAATCTTTGCTTCTGCGTTGGCAGCCGCCCAATACATATATTTTTGGGGGTCCTTGACATGAAAATGTTTGAGAACGACTGATATAGAAACATACTGTAGGTTTTTCAGAAAACCGTCAGGATTTAGAAGACATTGTAGAATCGTCCTCAGGTCTAAATGGGTTGAGCATTGATCCCACTGATCACACACAGGTAACTAATGTAATTAATCAGGGTTGAACTGGTTCCGTTGTTAGTTAGTTTTCCCAGCCTAATGTTGAACCAGTTCAGAGTGTTTCCACTGAAAATGAATTGGTTCAGAACCTAAAAGTTGGTTCGGAACTGGAACGAAACAAGGGCCACCGGTTCCGCGAAAGCACCAAATACGGTTCCAAGAATCTAGAACGGAACTATAGCTCTATAGAACCAAAGTTCTTTAGGTGGAAAATGGGCCGGAATCGCTCGCCTTCAAACGTCGCTACGAAACGTTGCTCAAGACGTCGCTCAAAATGTTGCCCATTACAAAACATTAGATGTGCAAAATGAAACGACACATTATACCTCTTTGTAACCAAACTATAGGTTGTTGCCCCGGGTGCAGTACTGAGTTTAGAGTACAGTTTTTGGTTTAGACTAGTGTTATGGCTGGCTCTGGGGCCATAACGAAAAAAAATATTTTATTTCATACTTGTGAAGAGATAAGTAATTCAAGCAATTAAATTAAAGTTTCCAACTTAAATTGGCAGGGAAACATACTGCCCAAAACTTAGAACCAAAAACAAACAAATGAACAAGGGTGTTCTCCTGCGGCCGCCCCTGCAGCCTGTGGAGAAATGCAGATCTGTAGTGCTGTGAGAGCAGGTCTCTTATATAGTGTTTGGGGAGGACACTGGCCAGGTGTCTCCTCTTCCACTAATCATCTCTGGCTCCGCCCTCCAACGCTGCAATGGAATGGTTAAAGGCACAGCCACACATACACAGAACTCCATATAGTAGACTAAAGGCCCAGGGGGCCGTCACACTAGTCATTGGTTAGACCAGTCATTAGTCCTACAACTACAACCTATCTCAAACCCTCACCCTAACCCTAACCCTAACCTCCCACGGGGCAGCACACCTAAACCTAACCTTAACCCATGTCTAACCAATGACTAGTCTAAACTAAGTATGCAAAACGTTGCCCCAAGAACAAAAATCGCCATAAATCTGACAACTGGCAATTACGGCAGGACGCTTGATTTTTCTAGATTTAGTGTCAAACAAATTTCACGCATGGGTCCAGGAAATTACAACGACCTGCAGCCGTCTCAGCGTTGAATATGACAGGGCTGGGGCTGCTGTATTAACATTAACATTAATGATGGCAATAAATCTTCATAACAGCTGGCGCGTAGGCTGCAAAATGAATGCCATATTTTTTTTTTTCTCTCATGAAGTCTTTTTAACGAAAAGTCCACGCTCATGCACTTCAGGGGGAAAAGTCACTTAACCCATTCTGACCTGAGATCAGATTCATACGAGGTTTCCACTGGGACACACACTGGTCTGATGAACCCATTCTGACCTGAGATCAGATTAAAAAAATGTCAGTCGTTCTTCGAATTTTTCAAAAATAGCAGACCTACAAGCTCGTAGCGCGCCACTCGGTGGCGCGCTACGAGCTTGTAGATCTGCTATTTTTCAATAGCTAAAGCATAACATGATGCTAACACCAAAACGGGTTCCCGGTCAGAATGGGTTAAATTGATTTGGAGTGTACGATGGAGCTGCTGGCATCGTGGACATGCAGCGTGCCGTAATTCATCAACGTTAGGATGTAATTTGCCACAGGAGCCCCTGAGATTATAGGAAAGAGGTAAAGGAGGAGGCTAAAGCTGCCAATTGCACTGCACCACCGTGTGCATGATTAGACACATCAGGGTGGGCATGGCCGTGTGAGTGTGTGCAGGTGCTTGCGTGTATTTGCACACACACATTTTGTGCATGTTTGTGTTGTGTGTGCGAGCTTGCTGTGTATGACTATGCGATGGAGAGACATGAGGAAATGTGAATAAGCAAGCACGTACCCACTCATCCATGTTTATACACACATGCCTGTGTGTGTGTGTGTGTGTGTGTGTGTGTGTGTGTGTGTGTGTGTGTGTGTGTGTGTGTGTGTGTGTGTGTGTGTGTGTGTGTGTGCGCGCGCGGCCGCGCGCGTGTGTGTGCAGCTGCTGATTGATCGTGTCAGCTAAACAGCGGCCCGTGATCCTTTGCCGCTCTCATAATCATCCGTGACATTACAGCTCAGTAGCTCACATAATTGAAGTCTCCAACTGCTCAGATTTTAAATATTCATGTGACGCGGAGTAACAGCGAGCGCCTTGTTTTCTCCGTTGACGGCTGACTTATTTCGACGTCGTATTCCACAACGACGTTTCTCCTGTGGTGTCGTGCGCGAACCACGCGCCATGCCTCCTCTCCCCGCTGAGATATAATACAAGCATCACATCAAGTCAGTGTGCAGTAAATAAATACATGGATAAACAACATTTACAACATTGTACGCGGGCTCAATCTATACCTGTTGAGCGCTCATTTCAAAATGCCAGGTGTATGGTCTTTGGTACGATTGTATACATTTTAACCTAAAGCAGTAAGTAGGCCTAAGTAAGTAAGTAAGCAAGCAAGTAAGTAATTACATTAATGGATGAATGAATGTTAAGTATGTTATATAATAGATGAGAGGTTTTTCTGCCCGACAGCAATGGCATACTGTATCATCTTCATTCAGATAACACTCCTCCTAACATTGTGGCTCTGAACCGCCGATCTCCTTTAATGTTGTAAGTGTTTAATATTTAGTCATCACAGCAATGAAATGATAAACAGCAGGAATTGGGTGAACAGCTGTGGATGTGGAGGTAAAGGGGGGGGGGGGGGGGATGGAGGCTATGGCACCCTGAGGTTCGCATGTTATCCAGTTTGAGCTCCATCTGGACAGGCTCTCTCTCTCATCTCTCTGCTGGGTGGCGCTTGGACATGGATTATCTCAGCAGAAGAAGTACACGTTTTGAGGGTTTACAGTATAAGTGGTATATAACACGCCAAGATATAGAAACAAAAGGGTTTTACATTTTCAGTTAACATTGAAGCCGACCGACTAGGCTTGTGGTTTTAAATAGAGCGCTGGAGTCCTGACGTTACTCGCTCATCCCCTCGATTCCCCCGGTTCACGGAAGACATTTCTCTTTGGAGAATAACATGGGGTCATCTTAAAATAGTCTCATATAAGCACTGTGGTCCAAAAATAAACAAGCTGTCTCTGCGTTATTGGAGAGAGAGGGAGAGAGAGAGAGAGAGAGAGAGAGAGAGAGAGAGAGAGGAAGGGGGCCTGTCTGCGTCCGTCTGTCCACATGTACCCAGAGCTCTTAATGCTGTGTATTGTACTGGTGTACTGGTTTCAAAAGGTTCTGTATTCTATCATAATATGTGGTTTGTGAAGTACCACATCAGTGTTAATTTTAACAGTAAATGTTTTAGTTTTAGCTTAGTTTTAGTTGAGTAAATATAAGATTTCAGTCAACTAAATTTAGTCGACATGCACTTAATGCATTCTGGCATGGGGTTGATGGCGTTGATGCCTTCCTGCATGATTTATACTTAGCTGTGTGCCGGAAATAGACAATCTACGAGCTTGCGTCGTGAGCGTGTAACTCACCGCTTAGCGTCGATGTGACAAAACAGGCATGATCGAAGACAGAAGTGCCTTGTCACTGCCAGCCCCAATTCTCCGCATACATCATGTTACATGGTGAATATTGCATATGTACAGATGTATATAGGCGAGGCCCACCATCTGCTTCCTTGAAAGCTACTACATGGAATGCACATCTCACGGTTCTGTGATGGTCTCTAGCTGTGGTTTGGGGAATGGGTGAAAACAACGGTATAGGCCTAAATAAATATGTTATGCACAAGACGCGACACAACAGCAGCATGTAATAGGCGGTTTTGTACAGTCAGATGGTGACAGAGCTGAGAACAGACCGGCTCATAACTTTTTCATGTAACGTTAAATGAAATATAATAAACATGTTACACTCACACACTTGTTTGCATGGTTGAGAATGTGCAGTATATGATCAAGCAGGGCAAAAAACTAAACAAAAAACCCCCAGAAAAAGTAAAAAGATAAGAGGTTTCTGCCCCACAGCCATGATATGAAATAAGTAACTGAAAATGTAGCAATAGTCTCTTCACTCAGACAACACTCAGACTATCATTGTTGCTCTGAACCCTGCAGGTCTTGTAACCCTAAGGTATATACAGGGGGATTGTTCCTTTAACTGTGTTGGCGGGCTGAGGCTGGGACGAGGAGCATTATGGGATATCTTGTGTTTACTTTCTGTTCTGGTGTGCAGGGAAGCGGTCGCATTATTGAAAGGAAGAGAGATATTACTTTGTTTAATCCGGAGAGGAGAGACACGGTGGTTATATTGGGTAGGACCACTACCAGTTGACCTGTAGTAAGTCTCATGGTCGGGGGGGTAGGACCACTACCAGTTGACCTGTAGTAAGTCTCATGGTCGGGGGGGTAGGACCAAGTCTCATGGGATTTGGGATTTGTTTATAAACATTTTGGTATTTGTTTATAAACATTTGGGATTTGTTTATAAACATTTGTGATTTGTTTATAAACATTTGTGATTTGTTTATAAACATTTTGGGATTTGTTTATAAACATTTTGGGATTTGTTTATAAACATTTGGGATTTGTTTACAAACATTTGGGATTTGTTTATAAACATTTGGGATTTGTAAGTCTCATGGGGGGGGGGGGTAGGACCACTACCAGTTGACCTGTAGTAAGTCTCATGGTCGGGGGGGTAGGACCAAGTCTCATGGGATTTGGGATTTGTTTATAAACATTTTGGTATTTGTTTATAAACATTTGTGATTTGTTTATAAACATTTGTGATTTGTTTATAAACATTTGTGATTTGTTTATAAACATTTGTGATTTGTTTATAAACATTTTGGGATTTGTTTATAAACATTTGGGATTTGTTTACAAACATTTGGGATTTGTTTATAAACATTTGGGATTTGTAAGTCTCATGGGGGGGGTAGGACCACTACCAGTTGACCTGTAGTAAGTCTCATGGTCGGGGGGGTAGGACCAAGTCTCATGGGATTTGGGATTTGTTTATAAACATTTTGGTATTTGTTTATAAACATTTGGGATTTGTTTATAAACATTTGTGATTTGTTTATAAACATTTGCGATTTGTTTATAAACATTTGTGATTTGTTTATAAACATTTTGGGATTTGTTTATAAACATTTTGGATTTGTTTACAAACATTTGGGATTTGTTTATAAACATTTGGGATTTGTAAGTCTCATGGGGGGGGGGTAGGACCACTACCAGTTGACCTGTAGTAAGTCTCATGGTCGGGGGGGTAGGACCAAGTCTCATGGGATTTGGGATTTGTTTATAAACATTTTGGTATTTGTTTATAAACATTTGGGATTTGTTATATATATAGTCTCTAATGTTGTACAGTAAGTGTTTGGACCTGGTAATATTTAGTCACTCATCACAACAACAAAATGATAAACAGCAGACCTGTGGGTGAACATCTGTGGATGTGGAGGTAAAAGGAGAGGCGGGGGGGATCGGGGGCTATATTATGGGACCCTGATGGTTCGCAGGTGATCCAGTTTGAGCTCCATCTGGACAGGCTCTAGTCTCTCGTCTCTCTGCTGGCCGGTCTGTTTGGACCGTCGACTGAATTGTCTCGGCCCGAAAAAGAAGCGTCTTTCCGCCAGAGCGCGCCTTGCAGCATGTCCTCATCATCAAAGTCCTGCACCGCCGTCATGAAAAATACAACAGATACAACACACAGCACAGGGGAAGCTTTCAGCCCCCGCCGCCTCGCGTTTAACCCATTCTGACCTGAGATCAGATTCATATACGAGGTTTCCACTGGACACACTGGGTCTGATCAACCCATTCTGACCCGAGATCAGATTCTAAAAATGTCAAGTCGTTCTTCGATTTTTCAAAAATAGCAGACCTACAAGCTCATAGCGCGCCACTCGGTGGCGCGCTATGAGCTTGTAGATCTGCTATTTTTCAATAGCTAAAGCATAACATGATGCTAACACCAAAACGGGTTCCCGGTCAGAATGGGTTAATATTTCATGGCCTCCTTCGTACTTATTTTAGTGGGAATAATTGATCTACAAAGAGTGGGCTGTACCAAGCGAGGATGAACGAAGCGCTCTCCTGCAGAGAGAGGGATGCAATTCTTCTTTTAAAAGTTCTCACTGGTGGAAAGTAACTAAGTACATTTACTTAAGTACAGTACAGTACAGTACATTTGTAAACGTGAAATGAGACATCCTGCATAATGAGATGGCTACTTTTACTTTTCTGTACTTTAAGTACATTTTGATGTGCCAATGCTTTTGTACATTTTGAATTCCGGACTTTTACAAGTTGTAACAGAGTATTTCTATATTGCAGTATTGATACTTTTACTTTATGTAAAATATTTGAGAACTTCTTTCCACCACTGCTGGCTCTAAATGCACTCAGGCTCTGCTGTGGCTGTTTTATTCAGTGCCGAGTGCTGACCTCACCTCAGTAAACTGTTTTTTTAAATACATCCAATTGTTTTCTTGAACTGAACGCCGAGCGTCTGTATTGATCTGTTGTTGAGATACCGTGTTGTTGCAGAGATTGTGGGTTTGTTCTACGTTGAGGTGCATGGCGTTTGGTTTTGTTCTGGAAAGGCTGCAGCATGACTCTGTCGGGAAAACTCACGAGACCAAAACTGGTATAGTTTTCAGGATAAACATTCAAAAACAGCAAAAGTATAGCAGATTGACAAGCTCGAGGTGGATCTGTTGATTATGCTTTTGTGTTACGCTACAGTGAGATCAAGTATAGGGTGTGAAGTTACCAGGAGAAAAACTGTTAAAATATGGAGATGAAAATGTCTCTTCCTGAAAACGACGATATCATCAAGTGCTGATGTATATTTTTAAAGACGTCGACACATTTTGCATGTTTTTCCTGGCTAACTGTATAGCGCCATCCTTCCAGGCCAATATTTACCAATAATAATATTATGCCATTGTATCAGTAGTGTGAATAATACTTGCACATCATGGTATATTTATTATATTTACTGTTATCATTGTACCTTTTTGCTGGAAGCAATACACAATTGATTGATTCGGGGGGGATACGTGTAGTGAAGCTTGTATTGGTTCTGTTGGCTCAAAAGACACCCACATGCACAGAGCCGAGATTCATCTGAAACATGAAACGGAATCTCATTATTTCCTCAAGCCTAAAAACAATTTTGGACAATGGACGATTTTCATATACCTCTCACATTTTCTACTTCGGATTTGTTATGAAATATGTATGCATTCACATTTGCTGTTTATTAAAACTGCAGTCAGCACTTTATCTTCGTGTTTATTTCTATTTAAGTTTTTAGTTTTTACCATATTTTATGGTATCCCTGTGGAGCATTATCGGTATATTTCTTTGCATTTAAATTTAAAGTGATTTTTGTATGTATTATTCTGTATAGATGTACATTTGGTGAATACCGTATGTGTGTCCCGCATGCACTTTGACACTTCTGCTATTACTTACTTCCTTGCATTGTCTTTATTTCTATTTTTATCATATCTATTATTTTCACTGTTATTTTTATTATCTTGTTGTCATGTTTTAAATAAACATTGTCAAATATATATTTTCTAACATTTTTCATCTTTTCAAACCAGAACCAACTTCAAGCTTAAGGCGGGTCCCACATACTGTAATTGCCAAGGTGGGGCCCACCTCAGGTCCAGGTAGAACCCACTCAAAGCCCACATTGCCAAGCCCAGTTAGGCCCCACCTAGGGCCCATGTAGAACCCACTGAAATCCCACATGGGCAAGCCTTGTTATAGGACACACTAGGGTCCCACATAAAATTGCCTAGTTGGGGCCCACCTAGGGCCCATGTAGAACCCACTGAAATCCCACATGGGCAAGCCCAGTTAGGGGGTCCCACATAAAATTGCCTGGGTGGGGCCCACCTAGGGCCCAGGTAGAAACCACTTAAAGCCCACACGGGCAAGCCCAAATGGGAACCATCTGGTGCCCGCTGACAAGCCCACTTGAGGCCCATATACTGTAGTTCAGCCCACCTTGAAACCATAAGGGGCCCATGTCAGCCCCTCATAAATTGCCATGGTGGGGCCCACCTAGGACCCAGGTAGAACCCACTTAAAGCCCACACGGGCTAGCCCAGTTAGGACCCACTTGGGTCCCACATACACTTTCCAAGGTGGGGCCCACCTAGGACCCAGGTAGAACCCACCTGGGCAACCCAGGTGAGAACCATCTGTTGCCCGCTGACATTTCCATGGGGGTCCCATAATAGTTATCCCACCTGGCTCTCCCACATAGGCAGCCCAGCACCTCTAAACCATATGGGACCCACGTCGGCGTGCTGGCTGGGTAAGGTCATCCCGGGCCAGAAGAAGCTGTATTCATTGATGCACGATAACAACTCCGGAGAGCATCTTGGCCAATTGTGAATGATTTCTTTTCAACAAAACCCAGTTACTGATTTGTAACAAAATGAAAGAATAGAAATAAAGAAGGAAAAAGTCAATTTATAGGCAATGTTGGAAGCCAAGGAAGCAAAGTTTAGGTGAAACTGTGTTTTTTGACAGTGTAACATGAATGGCACTTTCCAGGAGGAACACAAAAATGAAAATTGGAGAAAAATGGGATGTTTCGGAAGGAATTCAATAATGTGGGATGCTTGTGGCGCTGGGCAAAGGAAATGGAATAGCCTACCTCCGTGGCATATCGCACTAAAATCCAAAGGCGGATTTGGCTAAGAAGACAAATAAAGTCAAATGGCCATTTATCACGTTGAAAGTTGTAATGATGACTGGCTCATATAGTGGCCTGTGGATCAACGCAATCATGTTTCTACAGAACAAACAGTGTTGTGACTGTGTGTGTGCGTGCGTGCGTGCGTGCGTGCGTGCGGTATGATCAATCTTATCGATCGATGAACTTCATCAGGAAGGGGAGTTAAGCCAAAAAAACAATAAACAATTGTTTCACTTCCAACGACACATTTGTAGAGTGTGATGGATGCAGACGGTGTTTCTGTGTGATACTGGAGACACAGGGCGCAGACGATCGATAACCTCAGAGAGAGGGAGTCAGGGCAATCTTTGTCCACATCTCTTCTCTCTCTCTCTCTCTCTCTCTCTCTCTCTCTCTCTCTCTCCCCCCAAGCAGTCCACTGACTTGGCAAAGCAAGCACACATCTCTTCCTTGAAACCTCATCTCTCACGCATTATGGCTGTATCACTTTACTGCAGTATAGAACATGTTCTGTAATAGGCATGTCTGTGAACTATAGACTCTGCGTTTAACAGGCCTGGGGCCGATTCTACCAGTTAACCTCACACTTAACATATATTTTTTCAACTCAAAATGTTTGGACAAGATGTGTAGGAGTATTATTAATCATACGTAGAATGCAGAGTTAATCCAGTAAGATAATAGGGGGTTCATGCCGTGCTCAAGGGAGCTGCGCGCCGCGCATACTATACTCAAGGGGTTAATATGCTGCATTACTATGTGGGTGTATTCAGTGTGTGCAAGTCCCATACGTCATTCGCTGATGTGGCAGTCAGCTGACCAATTGGGCGGGCCACTTTAGCTCTCTAGACTCCTGCCTTCCTTCAGCCTTCTGCTATGGTTCCTGGTTGTTGTCAAGGAAACTCTGAGAAGGAAGTGAAGTGGTCACGTGACTGGGCTGCGCCATGACACTTTCATGGACACTTCCATGGGAGCCAAACTACCCGGAAGTTTGGCAGAATGCACTGGAGTCAATGCTTTTGTAAAGTAATCACTTCTGGAAAATAACAGACGACATGTTACACATTATTGTCTGCTGTGTTGTTATTCGATGTGTACACTGTGTACTTTTTATAGAGGTATGGCATCTAAAGAGCACAAAGTACATTTCTGAACGCACCAAGTATCACGACACTTCCCACCGTTTCCTGTCTGGCAGCCAAATATCGCGATACTTCTGAGTCAGAAACGATACCTGCTGCTGTTTAGATCCTCAGATAAAATTATATACTGTGCACTCTGTGCACATTGAAAAGTAAGCGATTAGAAAACAACCTGTTATATGTCTTCTGTTATTTTCCAGAAGTGATTACTTTACAAAAGGTCTCAATTGTTCATGAATAATGTTTGTTATGAGCTGGTCCAGCCGGCTCCATTCACTGCCATGTATTCATTGCACTTCCGGTGTGAGTTTGGCTCCCATCAAAGTGTCCATGAAAGTGTCATGGCGCAGCCCAGTCACGTGGCCATTTCCCTTCCTTCTCAGAGCTTCCTTGGTTGTTGTTATGTGATGTTTTCTCCCACCACCACCCCAGCACCACCGGTGGGCTCTGTTATTTCTGTTCCCCATGGGAGGTTTATTGTATATCTATCTCCCTGCTCTTAATGTTTAATGATGGTGTTTAGGGAGCAGGGAGAAAATGCAGCAGAGCCGATCGCCAAGATGAATACCATATGCACACTTGTATTGTCATTCTATAATAAATATTGGTTAAATCTATCCGTGAGTTGTCTGACTGAATTATTGTGATTTTGCCACTCAGTCAGTATGAGTGGGGCGTGTCCTGGTGGAAAAGTGATTTATGTGCATACTCTCTATTTACTATGCAACTACAGTATGGCATATTAGGAGTCTTACTAGTGCCTGTGATTCTCAAATATTTTATTAGCAATATCATGAACCCCTTCATTTGGTTACATTTGTGTACACACTCACTCAAGAGTTACAGACCTGCTATGATCATTCAGGGCTATATAGCTCCGTATATGTTTCTGGTAATGTTATTGTCACTGAATATGAACGTTAATTCCCATCTCCACACAGTGGGGAGGGAGATAGAGTTGAGGAAACAGATGGATCCTCTTTGTAGTTTGTATGTTCGTCAAACTTCTCTCATTAACGAGGAAATGCAATCAGTTCATGCAGCATCTGTGTTTACTTATACTTTCACCTGAGAACAATAATTGGGAATGATTATGAATCATTTTATTCGTACACGTTGAATTGTTACGTGTTATGTTATTGTTTATATCTCCGTGGACAAGCTGCTCAAAACAAATGGAATTGTCCCCAGAGAGATGAATACACTTTGATGTTGAAGTTAGAAAGAAAGGCTCCATTCAGCTGCCTGGCGCGGTTAGATACAATGAGCTGAAATACAACTTCAACAATAACCTGCAAAACGTGAGGAAGTTTCCAAGGACACTGGGATGACAGGTGGCCTCAGAGACACGTTTATTTTAGATTGTGTATAGCTTTATTCATTATTTCTCTGCTATTCTCGTACTGTGTCATGGGCCCGGTCCAGACTCCAGAGTTCCTAAACAATATAGGAACGATATACGTGGACTCGTGGATATCTTGTTATGATACAGACAACGTTTTTATGTCGGTGTTCTTTGGGTATTATTATTGGTTCAGTATACTGCAGACCACGAGTCAGTGCACAGGCTTAAAGCATCATTTCAGTACAAATCCTTGGCAAACGTCAATTCAGGTCAGATATACTGTACTGTAGCCTAAAGTAAAGGTAACACACAGATGAAAAGTTGCTATAAATCGACTGGGCGCACTGATTTAATGGATTAAATAACCCTGGCCAATTAAGTTGTTTATGAGCGAAAGAGGTGAGTGTATGCAGTTTTTATCAACCAATCAATCACGTTGAATTTGTATGGCATATTTCATAACACTATTCATAGCACATTTCATGCATCAAGTGCAATTCAATATAATAATGCTTTCAAATATTTAAAGGAAAATATTGAAAAACATAATAAAGTAATACATGAAAAATATATTTTTTTAAACACAAAAAAATTGTATTGCAAAAACCTAGATAAAAGCCATGCTAAAAGGTGTCTTAAGCTTTAAACGTGTAGACAGATTGACCAGAGACCCACATAGAACAGTTAACTGCAGGAGCCTGCAGGGTACTATTTCAGTAATGATTTAAAAACCAATAGGATCTTTATGTCGATTCTTCTAAAACTAACATACAACATCCAACATAGCGACGGATGCTACTGCATTCTGGACACCTTATAATCAATTGACTGCTTGTTTCGTGGACCGGGCAGGATGAGCATGCACTGCAGCTCTTTATAGTATCAAACTGTATAACCACTTGGAACCTGCAGCCTTTTGTGCAGTGTTCATTTTTGAGTGGTGCAACCACTCCTACATCCAGCAATGTCCGTGTACCTGTTTGTTTGTTTGTGATGTAGGTGTATGAGCACGAGTGGTGTGCGCATGCGTGAAATTGGAACGAGAGAAGTATGTGACATGGCTGCCACCTGCTGGACGCAAATCCAACTTCTGACTGCCACGGTCTGTGGGGGTGATTTTTTTCCACGATATTTAGATTTTTTGAATAGCACACGATTTAGTCTAAATGGCCTATCAAAAGGGAAGCGAGGAACGCACACGTGGTTTCCTGGATCAACGACAGGTCTGCTACATGTCTGCTCAACGCAAGTGTAAAAGAAAAAGCTAAACTGAATCCAGGTCTGGTGAATCGTGGGCGACTCGAAACGAGCACTCGCGGCAACAAACTCACGGGACGGCGCTCACGTAAATACGCTTGCGTTGACAACGCAAGGTCTCATTGTAAATGAAATATAGGCGCGTTAAATCGCTTCACGTTTGAAAGGCCCTTTGGTCCTATTTAGTCTAATGAAAAACCTTAGTCGACCTAAAGGGCTCTATTCTCGTCCATGCTAAACCCCTTATCCCTATAAACTACTTTAGGGATAATAAAAACTAACATTTTTGAATAGTTAAATTATGGCCGATCTACAAGCTCACAACGTGTCGATAATAGTAGTAACGGCGGCGACGAAAATGAAGCCCTAAAGCCCCGTTCACACCTAGGAAGCTAGAAAGAAAAAAAATAATAATAAAATAATTTTCGACGCTGTCAGTCAAGCGGCCTGGACTGGCTTTGAGACGAGCAAGAAAACAGGCAAAGCAAAGCAGTCCGAGCAGACGCGCATTTTAAAGTCTAAAATGTAAACATAGCTAGTAAATAACCGAACGAGACCTGCACGGACCGGATCTCGATCCTCCCTCTTTCACCCCGGCTTAAACAGCGGCTCTGTATGTATAATGTTAATGTTGATTTAGCAAGAGCATACCGTATTTACGTAAAGAAATACAATTATTGTATATATCCAGCACATCGTAAAAGCAATTAAAACAGCTTGTATTTACGTGTGGGTTCCGGACATTCAGTCCCAAGTCTCCCGGGGAAGGGAAAGGGAGACCCTCGGCTTCCCTGTATTTCGGGCTCCTCCACGGTGCTCCACCACCCCTCCCTCCCCGTTTAGCGCACATGCTTTTAATTAGCAGATGATGTGAAACTTGGGCCACTATATAGTAGCCCAGCTAGTAGGCATACTTTTATTACTTCATAAATAATCAATATCACACACACACACACACACACACACACACACACACACACACACACACACACACACACACACACACGGGGATTGTGGTCTATCTCTATCTATAAATATAGGCTATCTACTGTCTTTCAACTTTTGCTATGAGGTTCATCGATAGGCCTACATGAACGCAATAAACCAATTGAAATGATTCTCTCAAAATGATCTTATCTATATTATGCGATTGGTTCATCAATACATGAATGCGATAAACCAATACAAATTATTCCCTCAAAAGAAATATTATCTATGCGATTGGTTTATCGATTCAGAACGCAGCACACCAATCACAAAACACGGGCAACATGTTGCATAAATAGAGGGGGTACATACAACTGATATAAAGGCTGTTGATATTTTTTTAAAGGTATATGATTGACGGTGCCCAAGTTTCAACATACATGCAGCTAGCTACTACCGACACACACACACACACACACACACACACACACACACACACGATGGATGTGCATTGTGCACACGACCACAGAGCGCGCTGCACTGCTCCTAATGCAGGCTAGTTATAGGATGGGTAAACAGAGGACAGTACAGTGACAAAACATATAGATGGGACCAAATTATTATTAATATGAGGCTTTTAACATCTTCAAGGATGACCAACTGTCTTATCACAACCAAATTCATCCTCCTTCACTGTACTGTAAGTGCAGATACATCACAGAGTCACTGCAGAACATTTTGCACTTGGCAAGTGCAAAATGTCTCTATCTCAGAGCTGCTGACAACGCAACAACAAGTGAGCGCTCTGCTCTCCTCTCTGTCTCTCTGTTCCTATGAACACAGTGACCCAAAGTCTATTTATCATTCCCGGTATTTCGGTTAGTATATGTCAGTGCGAATGCTTCTTAGCCCATGAAGACCTGGGGCCGAAGGAGAAAGCAGATGTACAAGCTTGCAGTGTTCACAAAGTGACGTACTGTGAGCTTACATCTGCTGTGTGCACAAAAACAAAGTTTTGGTAATTTTTCTTTAGGATTTCTGAGCTCCAAAAAACCCAGAAAAAGCCTTAACTCTTAACATTCAGTAGATGTTCTGTGGTCTGGGGTTTTCTGGCTCAAACAAGTGCTCTGATATTCCTGATGTTTGTGATGCAAGAGCCAGCAAATCCCATATATGTCAATGGGTTAAAGCTTATACTTAAAGCTGCTATAAGCTAAAATATGTCAACATTTTAATTACCCTTTTTTTCCCCCAGACAGCCAGCAATGGGTAAAACGCTCCCGAAATAAATGTAGTCTCTGTGACACATCTAGGGGCCGCAATCTGCATTCAAAGATGTTCCTAGAAGGTTTGTCATTGGTCGAAAAAAAAAACCCGGTCGCAATGACTAACCAATCAGGAAGCAGACAGGCAAATTGACCAATGACAAAGCTTCTTGGAAAATCTTTGAATGCAGATTGCGGCCCCTAGATGTGTACGTTTTGTAATAATAATCAAAATCTACAAAGTAAACGGTAACAAAAGTTTTCAAATAAATAGCAGTGGAGTAAAAAGTGCAACATTTGGAAGTAAAAGTATTGGAATATTGGAAATACTCAAGTAAATTACAAATAACTCAAAATTACAGTACTTAAGTAAATGTACGTATAGTTACTTACCACTGCAAAGGAAACATGAGAGGCGCTGTGCCGTGGAAATAACAACGCTCTGTAGTTGGAGATAAAAAGGTACCCACTATACCCAGCATGCCATGCGTGGGCCTTCCCGACCCTCTCTAGCTATACCACATGTTTCAGAGCCTCTCATGTGGAAAGAATATGGCGCCGTCAATTAACCCATTCTGACCGGGCACCCATTTTGGTGTTGGCATCATGTTATGCTTTAGCTATTGAAAAATAGCAGATCTACAAGCTCATATCGCGCCACCGAGTGGCGCGCTACGAGCTTGTAGGTCTGCTATTTTTGAAAAATCGAAGAACGACTGACATTTTTAGAATCTGATCTCAGGTCAGAATGGGTTCATCAGACCAGTGTGTGTCCAGTGGAAACCTCGTATGAATCTGATCTCAGGTCAGAATGGGTTAAGGCCAGCATTGTACTCATTCCAGCATGCAATTTACAACGAGCACCTCCTCTGAGGTTGAAAATTACAGAGGTGTGACGCCGCCATCTTCTCTTCTTCAGACGGATAAGGGTTGAATGGCGTGAGCGCAAACAATATGGGGATGTGTGTGCACGCAGAGAGAGAGAGAGAGAGAGAGAGAGAGAGAGAGAGAGAGAGAGAGCACTACTCTGGCAGCAGAGCAGAGAGGCCTAAACAGCGTTGATTGCCACAAGTCGCTCTGAGTGGTTTTGATAACATTTCAATAAATATTTAAATTTCAATAAATATTGAAATGAGAGTGACTCTCAGAGGGAGCTAGGCCACTCCGGCTGTCTAACTGGGATTGACAAGGGCAGCATGGTGTGGAACATCCTGCTAGAGATGACTGCAGGGTGTGTGTGTGTGTGTGTGTGTGTGTGTGTGTGTGTGTGTGTGTGTGTGTGTGTGTGTGTGTGTGTGTGTGTGTGTGTGTGTGTGTGTGTTGCTATATGATGTCTTGATTTATCATTTTTATAACCATATGGTTAAAATGCATTTTGTGGTGTTTGGATCATGATCATTTGTCATTATAAAGTTTGATTTACTTTATAAAGGCCTGATTTATAATGTTTGATTACTTATGATTACTTATTGATTCTATTGTAATAATGGTTGATTTAAAATGGATTAATTCCCATTGTGTATTTGAGGTAGGCCTACTTGTTTTTAAATAATATACTTTATTTTCTGTTTACAGATATTTTGTCTCCTCTGTATAATGCCACTTTATTCTGCACTGTTCACTTGGGGAAAATAAACCTTGTTAAAACTCTGCCCAACTATAGCCTCGGTCCCAGGCTTACTTATCTGCGAAAAGAAAAGCCCGGTCACAACGTATAAGGCAGAGAAGCTATCGGCGGATGTATCCTCCGGAACATCCGTCAAATGTATTTCCCCGGATACGATATTCTCCCAACCAATCACAACACTTGTTTCATTCGCGGAGATTAGAATGTAAACTGATTTGTAAAGCATCAACGTTAATTCCTTGGGCAATACTTCCGCTAAAATCCCGCAACTTCCGCTGATATTCTTTTCAGCGTAGGTCTTGCCCAGGGTGCTGCCCAACTGCGTTGCCTTGCCATCTTTGATGTTTATTGGGTCACATACTACCCTCACCTGAGATGGGTGTAACTATGTGTGTGTTGCTGATAGAACAAAGAACCCACATCTACCGTGTGTGTGTGTGTGTGTGTGTGTGTGTGTGTGTGTGTGTGTGTGTGTGTGTGTGTGTGTGTGTGTGTGTGAGAAAGTACACAAATCTACTGTGATGGCTGTGTGTTTATGATAGAACACTGTGTGTGTGTGTGTGTGTGTGTGTGTGTGTGTGTGTGTGTGTGTGTGTGTGTGTGTGTGTGTGTGTGTGTGTTTATGATTATGATAGAACACACTGCTGGAGCAGAAGAAGTTGTTCCAATAATTGGAGTACATTCCAGTACGGTGTTCATTTACAAAAACCAGGAGATACAAGGTTTCTCTCAAACAGCAACAATATACTAATGAACAGAGTATTCAATTGGGGGAGAGTACTGTAAAAAGACTGTGACAATGTTTGTAAACAAATCCCAAATGTTTGTAAACAGATCTCAAACTGTTTGTAAACAAACCACAAATGCTTGTAAACAAATCCCAAATGTTTGTAAACAAATCCCAAATATGTATAAACAAACCGTACCTGTACATGTCTGTAAACAAATCCCAAAATATTTGTAAACAAACACCAAAATGTTTGTAAACAAACCACAAATAGCTGTAAACAGATCCCTGGCAGTCAACAGGCTTTTGTGTGGATGTTTGTTTTGTTTCCACAGATCTGCTCAGATCCACTCAGCCTGGCCTCCCCTTCGGGTCATTGCTATAGCTTCTGAACTGTGCTGTACCGTCGAGCAATGGAAATAAACTCTGAAAAACAAAAGTCGATGCATCTGCGGGAAAGTTCTCAGGCATTTTTGTTGTGTTTGTCAAATTCTGTTTTTACGTCAATGCATTCTTTACTGCCTTATACAGTATATGGCAATCCTGTCTGCAACCATGTGCCTCGAGTCGACACTGACCAAAAAGCTTCTTTAAAGGGGTATTCCACTCATTTTCAACATTAATATACCTTAGAGCTGTTGTGTGGAAATAATACGACCTACAGTTCTAGGAAACACAGAATGGGGGGGGGGGGGGCATTTTTTTTATTTCCACACACCAGATCTAAGGTATATTAACACTAGCCAGTCTGAAAAAAATTCACTACTACTCAGTCGGCTGAACGGTCAGAGGGACCGTGTTTTTGGTGCGATTTGATTGGCCACTCTCTCCCCCACTCGTCCCTGCGGAGACATCCAGCTGGAGACGTTCAAGCCGGCTGCATCCCATTTCCAACGAATTAAATCATATATGTTTGGCTGGTTAATTCACTTGGAATTTGTTTACTATTTTGATAAGATAATATGAATACAATGATTATTATCCATGATGAGGGCAGAGGGATGTTATTATTGAATGCTCGGTTTCAGTGGAGCGAGAAGCTAGCTAGCCTAGTTATCTAGCTGTCTGTGTCGTGTGTTAATGACATAGTAAAATGTTGAAAATGAGTGATATTCCCCTTTAATGGCGCTGGATGATGACATTGAATGAAATGCCACTGACTGCCAGGGCAACGTCAATTTGTGCTCGTATGCTTTATGGCTGACCTTTTTGTTCCTTTGGTGATTTAGTGGATAATGGCAGAGACATTTAATGTAGAAGTTTTCAGTGGTTTTATTGTTGTACTCTGGCCAATGGCCATTCCTCTGGCTCTTTCATGATGACAGGTTACAATTAGCCAATGTCTGTACTCTGTACGGTCGATTTGCAACCGGCCTCTCTCTGGGGCATTGCGGCTGCATTTCTGAGGCAGGTGTTTGGGTTGTGGCACCGCCTGAAGAGCTTGGTAAATAGAGTGATCAATGATTAATGGTAGTGGTGGAGGTGCTGGGGGTAATGTTCAGTGATTAATCAAAGATTACAGGTTCTGACCTGTAGTGATTGGACTGGAGATTGTTCGACCAACTCTGTGATGCGGCACAACCAATCAATATGCATTGCTTACCTGCAGGTCTCAAGACTGCACTGAAAGCCCACAAATTAACAAATAAAATATAAAATAAAAACGTTGCACCAATTTTGTCGAATAAAACTATCTAGACTCTATATAGCATTCAGAGGTGTAGTTCTAGACTTTACTGTATATAACATTCAGAGGTCGTCTGGATACGCGAGACTAATATGTCTACGGTGTGGAGGACTTTCAAAACATTACCTTGAGGGATGTGACACTGACCGATGGACAAATTGGTTCTGTGGATAACAATAGGACTGTGCGGTTTAGTAACATTTATCTCTATAGGTAAACCTCCAGTAAATCTGATTGCAATCCCTCAGCTTTCTATTTTCCAAGTTGTTGAGGGTCGCTAGCCCCATACAGGTTTAATGTTTGTTTTTAGTTAAACAAACATTAAAAACGCCATTGACAATGGACAGAGTTTAATGTTCGTTTAGTCGCTAACACAAACATTAAATGCCATTAACAATAAAGTTTAATGTTTGTTTTGTCTGTGTTTGTTTTACCATTACATCACCTAATCATAGCAACATGAGTTAGACTTTAATATATTAGCGGCCCTCACTTCACACGGGTGTGATTTTTTATTCCATTTCCATCTTGCTCACTCTTACCATTATTGCCATGGTAACCATTATCATTGTGCATTGGAGAGACGTGTGGTGCAGCACTCCAATTATTTCTTTGTCATATTTTCCTTTCCCTGCCGTATCTTTAGAGACATTTGAATGCATCTTAATTGCATCCTAAAGTAAAAATTTGCTAAACCATTTATCAAGCTGAACCTTTTCATGTGAACCTAAGCCTGTAGCATTCATTTAGTTCTTACAGAGGTATAACATTAATTTCGTTCCTCTACAGAGGTATAATATTCATTGAGGTCTTACGCCATCCGCCTGGGACCAAAGTCTTGAACATCAGTGAGCTCATTTTGTTTATATACGACCTACGTCGCAACCTATGCATTATAGGTCACGACCTAAAGCTTTAGGTCGCAACCTATAGGTCGCGAGCCCTCACGACCTATAACGCATAGGTCGCGACATATAGGTCGTAGTTCGTATAGGTCGCAAAATGAGCTTGCCGGATGGAGTCCGATAAAACAGCCTTAATTCCAGACAGCAGAAATTGCCTTAAAATGCCTAAAAAAAGATGATGATTCAAAGGCCTAAAACAGAGGCGGGTATATTTAGCCACTGCTACATGTTTCTTATACACTGTTATTACGGCATATAGTGTGACCTGCCTTTTCCATCCTCTGCCCGGCCTCGACTGGGAGGGTATAGCGTTCTTAAGCGACTGCATCCGCTGCGAGTGCAGAGACTCTGGGGGAGAGATATGTCCTCAACTTCACCTCCCGTGTGTTTCTTACAGTGTTCACTGTTTTCAAGAGGCTCTGCAAACTGCCGGAGTAGCTCAACAGGTTTTGCATGGATGTGCAGGAGGAATATTATTTCCTTTTCATTTAACCCATTCTGACCTGAGATCAGATTCATGCGAGGTTTCCACGGGACACACACTGGTCTGATTAACCCATTCTGACCTGAGATCAGATTCTAAAAATGTCAGTCGTTCTTCGAATTTTTCAAAAATAGCAGACCTACAAGCTCGTAGCGCGCCACTCGGTGGCGCGATATGAGCTTGTAGATCTGCTATTTTTCAATAGGTAAAGCATAACATGATGCTAACACCAAAATGGGTGCCCGGTCAGAATGGGTTAATCTTTGACTCAAAATTGCATCTCCCCCGGCTCAGACATTAAAATGCCATCTGTCGCCGGGTGGAAACCTGAACTGTTTCCCTTTCAGAATTCAAATGATAAAAAAATAGCAATTACAAGTAGCGAATCTGCAAGCTCAAAATGCGGCACTTGTGGATCTGCTACTTTTGATGCTTCTGTGTGACTCTGTAGTTAGTATGATCAAGATTTAGACCTGAGTAGGCTACGCATCTGTGTCGCCGTAGCTCTTAAGCACCGTCATTTTAAACTTTAGCTGTGGAAATAATGCAACTCAAATATTTAATTCTGGGAGTCCCTGGAACAATATATTTTTCAGATGGGGGTCGGTGGCCAAATTCATATAATCTTTGGGGTCTTTGACATGAAATAGTTAAAGAACCACTGACATACAGTCACATACTATAGGTTGTTCGGTAAAACTGAAAGGAAAGAACTGTCATTTTGTAAAAATCTGGTGTCAGTTCTTAATGGATTCATTTACGGACGTTAGAATAATGGAGATGAGCGGTTTCTGCCCTATACAGCTATGATATACTTCCATTGCTGTATAGGTTTATCTGAACGTCATGATGAATGTCTTTTCCAAAGCACTGTGGGAATAATAAGAATAAAACAGATGGCCCGCGCCGTGTCATTTTACAGCGGTCCCGTGTGGCTGTATAACCATCACTTCTGTGGGAAAAGCAACAGAGTGATTGAACTGTTTAGCCCATTCTGAACGGGAACCCATTTTGGTGTTAGCATCATGTTATGCTTTAGCTATTGAAAAATAGCAGATCTACAAGCTCATAGCGCGCCACCGAGTGGCGCGCTACGAGCTTGTAGGTCTGCTATTTTTGAAAAATCGAAGAACGACTGACATTTTTAGAATCTGATCTCAGGTCAGAATGGGTTAATCAGACCAGTGTGTGTCCAGTGGAAACCTCGTATGAATCTGATCTCAGGTCAGAATGGGTTAGAGAAGGAGGAGGACGCCACAGCAAGGCATCGGTTGCATCCATGCATCATTCCCCCCGGGTGTGACCCTTTTCTGACTCTGCATTAACGTCTGAACAATGTAGAGAGATGGACCATTACGGTCTCTGTAATCAGAACTTGCTGCCAAACAACCAGCCCATCGTGTAAAGAAATGGCTCTATAGCCCTTTGGACCAATGAGGTAGTAAGTAGTGTGCACTATAATTTCACCTCGGAAATGGATGCTGCCATGCAGCAGGGCTGAACCGGGCAGATGTGTTCCCTGTGGTTAAGCCAAGTGTGACCCACTAGCCTGGATGGCATCGCGGAAACATCCAGGAATAATGGAATATTTTGTCGGAACCCTAATGGGATTACGAGGACAAACACTCAACTGGCCTGACAGGATAAGCAGCGATTAATAAAGGCCTGTTTTAAAAGCAAGGTCTGGGTATTATAAGCTAATCCGTCAAGGAGTGTGTGTGCATGCAATGGCACGGGTTCAGCTTGAGGCTATAGTGGCGCTTTTGAAAAAGAAAAAGAATCTCTCTCCATCTTTCCGTGTGTCCTTGCGTCGCAACCGAATTGTCCTGTGCTATCAAATTGAACAAGACACATAACAGTGCATGTGCGCAGCAGCGTGCATTCCCTTCACACACCTCCACAGAACAAAGTGTAACCACTGACTGCGACATCATGTCCTCTTTTTTTTCTCCCTCTCTCCTGAGCTGTGTCTCTCTTTGGTCTTTTTTTCCCCCCACAACATTGGACGCCGCAGTGGGCCTTGGCACTGTTCCCCGCGGGTGCTGCGTTACATGGGGAGGGATTGCTGTTAGCAGCCGACCGAGGGTACGTTCCCCCGCTTTGCCCCGAAACACCCACTAAGCTTGTGGAAAATTACAAACACACACAAGGTCACGGTGGAGCCCAGCCAGGCTCCCACAGAGCCCCATCTGATCCAGACGGAAAACGCTAGCAATTACCAGCACCTCCCCCACCTCCCCCCCCCCCCCCCCCCGCTGCCCGCGCTTCCTCCATGTGGGGCTGCAGCTCTTTCATTATTTATCCGAACAAATAGGATTACGGCGGTCGGTCTGCGGTGGATTGATTGTGACCATGGAGGGGGATGAGAGGCTTCAGAGAACCTGCATGCGATGATGCCCTGGACGCCCGCCCGCCGCTGCTATGCTAGCTGGCCGAGCCACGGATGTTTTGACCCCCACCCCCCCCCATCCTCGTCTTGGTTTCAGTGTCCTATATAGGGCTCCTGTGAAGTGCAGTCTCTCCTTCTCCTCTTTCCATCCACAGTGAAGCGACACTGTGTTGACTCAAAGCAGTATGGGTTTTCAACCATTTTCAAAGCAAGGCCGGCCATGATATTCGCCAGCCACAGACCATGCACCATTCATGAGATTTAGCCTCTCAGAGGCAAAACTAAAGAATATTTTGTCCACTATCATGCATTCATGCTTATCGAACGTCTGCACGATTATACTATGGCCAGATAATCGAGGTCTGCCGACAAAGCTTGCTGAAATGCAGGAGAGATTGTGCATTTGCTGGATGGAGTTTGGCTATATACCGTAGTTTCAATTGGAAGATTTCCCCCTGATAATTTGATCCATTCTTCAGACTATGGCAGTATGTTATGCTCCAGTGAATGCATTGGGTTGTCAAAAAAGGACAGGCAAAAGGTTACAAAGGTGGCTCACACGCACACACGCACGCGCACACACACACACACACACACACGCCCTGAACATGAATAGAGAGTCACTGGACCGAGAGTAATGCTTCAGGAATAATTTACGACTGACAACGCCTCACAGCACGATGTGTTTGTAGATCTGCAATGTTCAGCTAATGTTCTCCTCCGAAAATGAATTCTAGGGTTCAAGTGGTGAATAAAAATGCGCACGCGGTGGCGGTGGCTCAGGAGTAGAGTGGCTAGATGCCGTAGATGGTAACCGCAAGGTTGCCAGTTCGAACCCTGTGTAATGCACAATCTATGTAAAGCGCACGCACACACACACACACACACACACACACACCTGTAGTAACTCTGAGTACCCCCTAGGGATCCCGGACGCCCTGTTGAAGAGCGGGATGATTACAACATGACGAGTCATACATTAACTGTATAACCTGTCAGACATGTTTATTATGTGGACTTATCATTGCATATACCCCCCAGCCCCCACCCACCCGGTATATGAAATCAATAGTGCTCGACCTAACAAGGGGATGTGCAACAGAGTGGAATAATAATAAACAAGGATCTTGATGTATTGGGAAGTGTTCCGGTGGTCAATACAACATCATCCAATACAGTATACAATGTTGTGGGGCCACTATAATTCCCAGTCGTGGGGAACAGTACTACAATCTTTTAATTAAGTAAAAGTATCAATACTGTCATTTAGGGAAAAAAACAAGTTATAGTTAGAATTCACTTGAGTATTAAGAGCACAGAAGTATTGGCAAAATGTATACTTAAAGGACCTATAACATAAAATTCAACTTTTTCAATTTCTTTTGTGTTTTTGGGGCTCCCATGTGTGTTTTCTATCCCCACAAAGAAACAAATTTTGAACAATCAGGCCTTCATGTCATATGGGTGTTTTAATGGAAATTGCTCTCAGAAACAGCTCGACTGATTTTGGCCTCATCGTGATGTCATCAATGTCACCCTACTTTGTATAATTCCTCCTTTTCTTCAGTCTTCAGTTGCAAATTTGCATTTCCACTTTGTTTACAATGTCCACCATTGTTGATTTTCCAAGCTAGCATGGAATGTAAACAAGCCTGGTTTTATCTAGCATGAGTATTATAATGACTCAAATATTAAATAATCTGCATATCAGCACCCTCTCCACCTCAGGACAGTGTGGTACTGCAGCTAAAACTGCTTTCAAAGTCCAGAAAGAATTGACAAGGCTGGTTATATCAGAGTGGTGATTGAGGCTCAAACCATTAGAAATAACTTTGAGGGACATAGACAATATGATTATTAAATATTAAAAGCAGTTTTAAAATGCATGTTATTTGCGCTTTAAAGTATCCCAAAGGTCAAAGGAGTCATTGTGCAGTATGTGTCCCATTTCACACATTTTCAAATGTATAAAATCGAAATGTGTACAAATCTTTTGAAGATAGCAGAAAGCAGATCCACCGGCACGTTGCATCGCAGGACGCTGTGAGCTCGACTCGTGCATCGGTTATTTTCAAATATATAAGTTTAAAAAGCACAATATTTGCAGTGATCTAGTCGAGTAGAAGTAAAATGATCGGAAATACTTAAATACAGTATACTTGAGTATACACCACTGGTGTAGGGTTATAGGGTGGCACTTCTCATTCAATTCACAGTGCATGTTGTGGGACTGCTGATTCCTAATGGTCTGGCCCCGGCTGAGGTTTGACCCCAAATCCCCAAACATCCTTTGGAAGTGATGAACATCTAACTCTCTTGATTATTATTTTTTTTTTTTAGAACTTCTGGAAGGAATGTGATAAATAGCTCAGTCTCCATATTTCCCTTATGGCCGATATTAGACTTGACTAAGATGAATGGGTCTTCTCCGCCTATAACCATGGAAATACTACTATTGTAATTTATCCAAGAGTGGAAACAATGTATTTTTGTAGTATTCTTGCTGAGATAAATCACACTATACTCTCAAACGAGTGCCACTGGAACCGGGTCCATCTTTTTAATGCAGTATACAGTAAGTCCAGACCTGATATCAGATAGCATAATGGACAGAAATAATGGAGATAAGAAAAAAGTTTTTCTCTTCATCCCTGTTGCAGATACATGAGAGCATCTTTAATCCAGAATCGCCAGTCTTATATTTACCGGTTCTTGACGTCTCCGTCGCCTGGCAACGCTTCGTTTCCGTGTCGTGGCGTCATTGGATGTTTTCGCTCCTTCTACTATCTTTAGAATACTTGTTGTTATAGTAATAATAGTTCATGGGGCAATAATTGATATTGCTGCAGGAATCACATTTAATCAGTGACTCGGTGTAGTGATTGTGTCATTCAGGCCAGGTAACAGTCATTCAGTGCAACGCAATAATTGAAATAACGACACATGATATGATTATTTCAACCTTTATAAATGACTCTTATTCCCTCGGGAGTCGGGTCATTTATTCTCTAATACTTTGCCCAGTGAGGTACTGCATAAATGTGAACCTGACACGCACGCACGCACACACACACACACACACACACACACACACACACACACACACACACACACACACACACACACACACACACACACACACACACACACACTCCTCTGCAGAGAGCAATACAGAACATGTCAGTCAAAAGGCAGGAAGGGCTCAAAACTAATCAATTCAAGCAGCCACACTATGATTTGTCAAGGGTTAACGTGGCCGTGTCGCCATCGGCCTTTTTGACGACAAGCTTTTGTCTCGTGTGGCCTGTGTAAATCACATAGCGCCATTATAAATATGTGGATATGCTGCCTTCGACCCCCTCTGTAAAATGCCAGTGCTGCTTCTGATAAAGGAGTAAACTTAACCCATTCTGACCTGAGATCAGATTCATACGAGGTTTCCACTGGACACACACTGGTCTGATTAACCCATTCTGACCCGAGATCAGATTCTAAAAATGTCAGTCGTTCTTCGATTTTTCAAAAATAGCAGACCTACAAGCTCGTAGCGCGCCACTCGGTGGCGCGCTATGAGCTTGTAGATCTGCTATTTTTCAATAGCTAAAGCATAACATAGTGCTAACACCAAAATGGGTTCCCGTTCAGAATGGGTTAATGACTCTGTCAGTTTCAATTGGAACATTTTTCCCCTGATATATATGGATGATAATTTGATCCATTCTTCCGAATATGGCGGCATGTCACGCGTCAGCGAGCTCACATGGGTATTGCTGTCAAAGACGGACAGGCAAAGGGTGACGAGGTGGATCGTACACACATGCCCTGAGCATGAATAGAGAGTCACTGGACCGAGATATGAATTTACAATGCAGGAAGACCCTTGCATATAGTGCTCACTCAAACCATCTCTCTCGCACACACAGCGTGATTGCTCCTGCTTCAATTGATTTATTGTACTGGTTTGTTCTGCATTTAAGTTCCTCTGTAATTGTATCCTGATTTATAATGTCGTGTTGATGTATTGTTTTGACTGTATTTGTGAAATTTAACGTCAGCTACATGAGGGGACGCTTGCCCTCAACTGTATTTCCAAGAATAAATAAAATGATGATGATGATGACACACACACACACACACACACACACACACACACACACACACACACACACACACACACAATTGTTTTACATTACAGCTATATATTTTAAAAGAGAAGACACTATAGGGCTCATGAATGATGAAAACAAGATGCTCAGCATGCTTTCTCAATTGTGGACTTGTGTGAATCAAGTATTTAAACACTGTGACGAATTTGTATTCTATGTAATGGTAGGCCTACTAATTATTTTATTTAACGGAGCTGAAATCTAAAATGACACATGCATGCTTTCCCATTTTTGATCATAATGGAAAATCAGGAGACGTCAAGGGATTTTTCTCCGGATCAGGGAAGAGACGCCTTGTCTCATAGTGTGCCAAGACGTCCTTCACTGAGGACGAGCCCCGTGTTCACAGTTCCATTTCTCATCAAAAAGACAGTTCTAATCTCAGTTCTATACTCAGAACACAGCTGTGTATACCCATCTTAACAGGGAACCCATAGCCTGTGTCATCCATTTCCATTCTCACTGTTTGCTCTTGCCTAGGCGATTTTAGATTGGAAAATACTGCCTGTGATTATGTGTTATTTTTTTTCATTTATTTATTTGCATCTCATGTATTTTTTATGATTCGGTGGGTTTGTGGCTTGTCCTGCTGCTATGCGGTTCAAATTGTATAGCCATCCTTGTATTCACACTGTATGATGCTTGATGATTGATATGGCTATAAGATTTTTTTTTAAACTTAAGTAAAAGTAGTTAACACAATATATATATATTTTTAAAAATCATCTCATGGATGCACCTGGGACGTATACTCGAGTCTCGATGATGTATCCCAAGGTCATCGGGGTTTTGGGTCTTCCAACATCATATACCCCTCTCTCAGGTGACCCAGCCGGGGTTGATCAAGTCCCGACTTACGTCCCAGTAGCTACCCTCGACCGATCAGTCCCATTAGGGAAAAACCAGGGCCACACAATCCGTTCCCCCTGAACTACTCTGCCGGGACTGGGAGGTACCATTCTGGTGAGTGGAAGGACTATAGGCTCTGTGGGTTGACTCTAATATGCGGGTCCACGGCTAATATCTTTGCCTTTTGCTTAAAGGGCCACTTCCCCCCTTTTGCAACAAGAGCTTATTTTAATGAACACTTTAATGTCTGTTTTCTTTTTCATGTGTATATATATTTTAGTCACAACGCCATGTTCATGGCCAAAAACCTGTCGTGAAAATGTGGTCTCACAACAAAGAGGTGTGACAACAAAGTCACACCTCCATGCAGTCCCTCTCCACAAGGAGGGGAAGTGCTCCTAAAGCTTATTTTTCTGGCCATGCAGGGGTGCAAATGTCAAATTGCTGTTATCTACTACAAAATACTAATGAGATTGAGTGACTGCGGTTTCTTCAAGTGGTGAAATGTCCATTTAAGTTATTGCGTTTATTTATTTTTGGTTTAGTTTTAGTTCCCAGGGTGATTGTGGGAAGGCTTGTTTTAAGTTTTTACAATAATGCCCCAGAATTGCTGTGCACAATAATCTGTACGCTTTATTGTCTTCAACCACGACATGCAAACTCATTGAACTGCTTATAAATCAATGTATTAATAATTCCTTCTTATGGTCATCTGTTCAGTTAGTTTGTTAATTCATCCAGTCATTAATGTATTTAATCCCGCTTCGTCTTAAAACTTTAGGGTAACTCAAAATGTCCGGGTTCACTGCAATGGGGCTCTATGCGCTGGCAAGTTATACTATTATAGCAACATTTAGAAGACATTTTGTAGAAAACGGGTTAACATATCAGCATATAATACGGAGAGGAGATGTGCCTCAGCCACTGTGTTTGTATTACACACAGGACAGCAGCGTGTCTGAATTCCTCTACTACAGCTACTGAATGCGGTGGGGAAAGTGACTCATGATTGTCATTCCACAATAGGCTTTCCCCGCAATAATGGAAAATGTACCACACGCTATGCTGCATTGATACCTGCCCCGTTCCCAAGGAGATGAGATGTGCCACACAATCCAGCTCTTAAACCAAGCTATGAATATTTCAGGACACTAATTTCCAGAAGTCCCTGACGGTGATTTGCCTTTTTAAACGAATTCCTCTTCCAAGGACAGATGGAGAAAAAAAAGATAGATAGTTAAAAACCAAAGTGAGAACCAAATCAACATCCAACTGATACCAGTATGAAGCTTCAGCTCACAGAATATTCCCAGTCATTGATGAAACAGTCATTGAACAATGCCTCCCCCTACAACAGATTATCGTTCCATTTGATGCTCATACTGCTATGCAGACGTACACCCCGTTGGGGACAACATGACTCAGCCTTTTGAATGCCATTTGGATCAGAAACACAATGTTGGTTTGCTGCTCTCCCACGGTGTCATAAGAAAACATCTCATTGTTACAGATACACCGGCTCCTCTATCAGCGCATTGGTTTCACTGTTTGCGTGTTGAGATTAAAGCTTTACTTTTTACAACTCTTGTGAACTTTTTACACCACTTCCCCCAACTGTTGTTACTGCATGTAGTCTGGGAGCCTATTGGCTGTGATTGGCATTGATAAAATGACCGGATTAAGGTTGGCGAACATGCGTTAAAGGGATAGTTCAGAATGTTTGACCTTAAGCTGTATGAAATACTTGCCATTAATATAGTGGTTGCAACTGTATGAATTGATTGCCTGAGTCCTGTGGTAGGAGTTCTGCTCTGGTTTTGGTGAAATATGAACCCATTTAGACCTGAGGACAATTCTACAAATGTCTTCTAAATCCTGACAGTTTTCTGAAAAACCCATGTTTCTATGTCAGTGGTTCTCAAACATTTTCATGTCAAGGACCCCCAAAATTGTATTTGGCCACCGACCCCCATCTGAAAATATGTTGTTCCAGGGACCCCCCAGAAGCAAAGATTTGAGTTAAAAACGTTCACTGTGAAAGAATATATATTCAAATATTTGCACTACTTTTTCATGATTTTTCAAAAATAGCAGACCTACAAGTGCATAGCGCGGCACTCGGTGCTTGATAAAAATTGCTCTGGCACTGAAACTCTGGTTACAATGTTTACATTGGAAAGGTTTTTCTCCACTGTGGACATACCGGTGTGTTTCCACAAAAGTTTTGCCTTGTGTGTGGACTCCCTTTTTGTCATGTATTGCCCTAGAGTGCATGACAAAGGCAACCCTTTTATATTATATATTTATCATTCTAAATTAAAATAAGTTAAGCCATCATCAAATAAACTGGTATGAGATGTGACAATGTCAGTAATCAGTCATGTATGCAGTGTATGGCTGTATGGAGTGTGCATGTGTGTGAGTGTTGTAAAAGGTGTGCAACTGCTTGAAAGGAAGGTAAGATAGCTGGCCTGAGAGCACGGAAGGAGAGGCCCTTATATACTCTCCCAAACCACACCCCACGCAGGTGTACACAGTTGGCCTGACGGCCTGCTCCACTCTGCCCTAATCACCCAGGCTGCCAGATAGCCTACTGTGCAGAGGCAGAGGGGGCAGGGCCGTCACATCAGACAATGCGGTCTCCATACCGTTAGCTTCTCCGCGTGGGAGGTCGTAGTTGTTTTAATGTCTGCCAGCTTGGCCAAGATCGGCTTCAATGATTGCCTTGTTTTAGAGTTGAGGTTAAATCAGCGCTCTGTTCCTCTATTAAAACAGTGTGAAGTACATCCAAGTCAGGAGGTAGAACCTGAGTTTGTCTTGTGTTGCGGCTGGTAGCCAAACTAGTCATGATGAGTCCACTTAGTGAGCATTATAATAATTGCCCAGGTTATTCCATGTTATACCAAAATAGAAGGTAGAACTCAGGAGTGTCTCACGTTGCGTTCTCACTCACATGCTTGACCGAAAAGTCCCCCAATACACTACGACAGAACACAGTCAGGCATGTAGCCTCTTCTCTTCACAGCGACACACATCAAAGGGCTTAGGAAAAAAAATGTATCTGTGTTCTCCAAGATGTACATTATTCAAACGCGATAAAAGTTCCTCCCTTTGCACCAGGGATTCTACAGTGACATCTCCTCATGTGTCTGAAGCTGATGTGCTCCGGTCCTGTGAAAGAAGCAACAGAGCAGGATATGTGTTTCCCCGTGTCACACACTTCTGCCTCCGTGGTGGAGGCATGCCGTGTCCCCAGAAAAGGGACAGAGATAAGAAATGCTTGTGTATATGGCTCTACTGTCTGTAACCCTTCCTTCCCCCATCGCGCAGAGAGAGTTCTGGCATGCCATGAAAGCACAGACATACAGACAGCACCATGTCACTGGTATTCACCATGAGTCATTGGTCTGGCCTGTCTCTTCACCAGTCACTGGTCTGTCTCGATTCACCAGTACCAGCAATTAACAGCAAACAGGTATTAAAACCTTAAAAATAAAAAAAGGCATTAGATTAGGTGAATTAACTGCAATTCACCAAGGACTTTCTATTTTTCTTTTTTTTTTGTAATACAGTGAGCCTCACATAAACCCACAACAAGGCTGGTTGTCCCTAATTAAAATCAATGTATTAAACACTTGGAAGTGCAAGTTCATCACGAGTTCACAGCGCAGACGAGCACGCACAAACATTGATTTGCTCCTCCTACTTGTAGCAGACCTGAAGGCCTGAGTGAGTGATGGAGAGAGATATGGCTAAACAATGCAGTTTACACGTGATTACAAATGATCCTCCTTCAGCTAGAACATCTTTAAATCATTCTCCAAAGTCATGTTTATCCCACATCCTCTCTAGTTACTGGCAGCGAAGACACATTGATGAATCACACAAACAGTTACTCTCCGTTTCTCTCTCTCTCTCTCTCTCTCTCTCTCTCTCTCTCTCTCTCTCTGAGAGTGCTTAGACCTGATCAATGATCATCATAAACAACCACATTGACTACTCTAAGTACTGTACCAAGCAAATGGTCTTTCATGTATTACAGTCTTTACTGTAACCCTATGTCTTTACTCAGAACCACTTACAGGAAAAAATACTTTTCAAAACAGGCTGCGCCCATCAATTAGTAAAGTATGGTATAGTTCCATTACATTACATTGTGTTTTGCTATTTTATCTAGCCTACTTTGAAAATGTTACGTATTGATTGTATTTGTCTGTAAGTCTCTGCTAGCATAATAGTAAATCTGAATAGACGCCTTTATTTTATCGAGGTTGAATCAGTTCAGCAGCCCAATCAGTTCTCATACCTCTGTTTCTTACATCTCCATGCACGCTGAGCAACCCAAGGCTCTAGCCCATTCTGACCTGAGATCAGATTCGTACGAGGTTTCCACAGGACACACACTGGTCTGATTAACCCATTCTGACCTGGGATCAGATAAAAAAAAATGTCAGTCGTTCTTCGATTTTTCAAAAATAGCAGACCTACAAGCTCGTAGCGCGCCACTCGGTGGCGCGCTATGAGCTTGTAGATCTGCTATTTTTCAATAGCTAAAGCATAACATGATGCTAACACCAAAACGGGTTCCCGTTCAGAATGGGCTAGCTGGAGGAATAGTGGTCATTCTCTGCGGGGAGTCTTTCAGTGGGTATATGGTTCATTTCTGCCTTTACTCCCAGCATGACGCATTTTTAATATGGACACAGACTGTCTGTCGAGTCGGTCCAGTACAGCACCGGAAGACACTGCGGGGGCAGTGGGGGTTTGATGCAGGTTTGATTAGTATAGTGAAAGGATAGAGACTGAACCGGCGCTATTATTCATTTCGATGGAAGTTGCTCAGTGGCGTTTTGAAGTACAATTATAACTCAATGGCTCGAGTGAGCGGAAGTTAAGCCCCGACCTCAAATTTGAGGTCGTGGGATGACGCACTTTACGCACATGAACGTCATGAACGTCCGTCCACCTCCGTGAACGTGCTGCAGTTCCACTTTTCGCCAGTAGGTAGTGGCAGCTTCAACGTTGGATAGCCTTACCGGGGGCTTGCGTTTTGATGACGTATATTGGAGCGTATATTGAGTGTACAGGGTTTGATGAGGTAAGAAAGATCAACATATGGAATGTACAAAACAGGTCAGCTCCATATATGGAAATCTAAGGGGTGGCAGCAAGGGCAGTGTCTTGAGTGTACAGGGTTTGACGAGGGCCCAGTTAGGGCCGGGCCTTAATTTTCTGGCCTTTTTTATTTGACTGGACTATATCAGTCAAAAGGGAGATATCGAAGAGGAAGGACGGGTGGTGACGGATCACATACAGTATATGGAATGTCAGAACAGGTCAGCTGGAGATCAAAGGCTTTCAGGTCAGATGTAGAGTTACTGGCCAGCTCCATATAGAGGTATGGCTATCAAGGGTTTGATAAGGTCAGTGTTGTGATCAGTGATGTACAGTAGGAGACTGGGGGGGGGTCACAGGGGTCAATTACCCCCCCCCCCCCCCCCAAATAAATGCAGTGGAGTCAAAGTCCCTACAATATTTGCCTCTGAGAGGTAGTGGAGTAGAAGTACTGTAAAAGTATTGGAAATAGGAAATACTCAAGTAAAGTGCAAATATATAGCGCTAAACTGTATAAGTGCAGTAATTATGTAAATGTAATTAGTTACTTTCCGCCAGACATCTTTCAAACAACCTGAACAACTCAGTCTCTGAGGCTCAGACAGCACACATAGTGATTAGAAAACAAAACCGCCAGCTTGTTCTTACCCGACATCATTCATCATATTTCATTGAGCCCACAGACAGACGTCCTCTAATTACAACTACCTGCCGGGATCAGAAACCTCATTATTTTACTGCACAAGTTTGACAGGAAGGGAAATGAGATGGCTGTGTTTTTGACACGCGAAGATATTTGAAGTTGAGAGAGAGAGAGAGAGAGAGAGAGAGAGAGAGTTTTTGTTCAGCAGGTTTGTCTGTTTATGTTCAATTTAGAAGGAATGCTACCTGTGAAGAGGGGAAATAACCCTTTAAGACCTGACGTCTTAATTCTAATTCGGCAGTTCTCACACTTTCAAGATTTTTCTAAAATGTTCACATACTCAAAATGTTCAAATTCAGATAACCTCGCAGTGTGGTATACACATTTGCTAAAATGTATTTATTGGAATGTATTGATTTTTTTTTTTAACTTTCTGGCACTCTACACCAGTGACCAGACTCAACACAATATCAATATTTTCTTTAAAATTGTGACTGAGCCTGGACCACTTCTTCTGGAATTTTGTTTCATGCTCTTACAGCTCGAGTGTAAATTAATTGTTTTTCAGAGATGTGTGTTTGGAATTCTAACAAATTGTCAACCACAACTTGCTCTACTTGATTAATCTCTACTTGGCTAACTGTTTAGTTAGCCAAGCATGACGTTGAGCTCTGTCAGCGTCCTTGGTATAGGCTGATAATTCTAAATATGTTTGTGTCGTCCGCAAAAAAGGTAGACATCGGATTGTATCTGTCACAATGCAAGGGCAGGAGCAATTAGGACCCAATTGCAGACAGATAGGCGGCAGGCAGATGAGCTTCAATGCAAGGGTTTCATTCCAAAAAATCAACACAAGGAATACAAGGAACTTGAAGTACATAAATCAGGAAATACACTAGGAGGCAAATCATGGATACATGAGGAGCTGAACACTACTGACATTAAGTGACGAACTAGCAAGGGAACTGAACAAACAGGGGAGTATAAATAGACACAGACTAACTAGGCACAGGTGAAACAAAACTCAAAATCAAGACAGGGATTGGCTGGGGGACTAAGAGGACACAGGTGGAAAACAAAGACTAATCACAATACAGGTTAGACAAGGCAGGTACAGAACTATAGGGGCAGACAGGAGGGCACAAAACAATACTACAAAATAAAAGGTACACAAGTTAAACATAACACGTCACGAACCGTGACAGTATCACACTTGGTAAATCATTCGTATGGGCAGGGATGTTTTTGTACTGTTGGCTGTTTGCCTTTCTGTCTAAAAACTATTCAATCAATCAATCAATCAGTGAAAATAATAAATACACTTTCCATTTAGGATTTATACACAATCAATTCATAGACTTTGGTTATCATATAATAGATCTCATACTGATGTTACTGATGTTTTAATTGTTGTCCTTTTGTTAAGGTAATCCCAAATAACGTTGGTCTCTGCTTACATTGTCTTGCTAAATCTTCTCCATATAGATTACTTAAGTGTTGTGTTCTCACAGTTTCAGAGTTATCTTTCATTTTTGTGATACCATCCAAGGGGAAATTGTGCTTTATTCAATGGCCTGCTCTTGCTATTTTGCACATATCCTCTATTTATTTCAACTTTAACTTTAATGTCGCCAGAAATAAAATATCACAGACGCCGGTTGTAATGGGATATGCTACAGGAAGGTTGATGACGTTAGTTCATGAGGTAGGCTACTTCAAATTTGTTACTGTTAGCTATGCTGCCATGATGTTGGCTGCTATGGAGCTCCAACAGATGGAGAATGAAGTTAAATGCTGGGTGGTGATGGACTGTATATAGAGCAGGGGCGCCCACTCTTTTTTGACTGTATAGAGCTACTTTCAAAATGACCAGCTGGACAAGATCTACCCACGAACAACTAATATTATGCCATTGCTTAAAATAGTTTAAATATGTACCTGAGTGGGCTTTGGAATATAGCTGCCGTTACATATTAGACAAATGCACTTTGAATGGGAAATTGCGGGGGAGAAATATGGAATAGGTAGGATTTTTCTTGTATTTAATTTGTAATGCTATAAGGCCTACTACAGACAGCAACACTCTTGAAAACAAAATACTTGCATTGTGGGTTTGAGCTGACGAGCTGTCAATCAATCAAGTCACCTTAATTCCAAGTGGCAGATATGTCAATTATTTTATTTTACATTTAAATTAAATATTCTTTAGAGGTCATGTGATCTACATGATGTACCTGCATGCACAGCCTTTAATTGTGATCTACTAGTAGATCGTGATCTACCTTTTGGGCACACCTGGTATGGAGCATGCATGTGGTTCCCAAACTTTTTCATGTCAAGGACCCCCAAATTGACACTCATTAGCCCGCGGACCCCCATTTGAAAATGTATGCCAAGGACCCCCATAAAAGAAGATTTTCACGGTTCTATAGCAGTGATTTTCAGCCATTTTCATTTCAAGGAACCCCAGTTTGACCTGAATTAGGCTACGGTCACCACATTTTTATCTCGGTGTATCCAGTGTATTGTAAAATCAAAGTTAACTTAACTCTGAGAGTGTACAAATGGAACCAAATGGACCCGTTAGGGTACACTCTCTTCGTTAGGCTACACTCCCGTTAGGTACTGTCTTTGTACACTCTCTTTCAACAGAAACAGGAGATAGGCTAATGCCTCTTTTTTAGGGTTAGGGTGAGGGTTAGGGTTAGGGTTAGTTGTTAGTTGTTTTATTTTTTTATTTTGATAGGGGCAGGTATAAATAAGATTTATCTTCTTCCTGCTCCTTTTCTTTTCAGTTTTGGAATATGTAAAAAAAAATATGTAAAATGAATATAAGTATGTAAAAACCAAACTGAAATGAAATAAATAAATATGAAATGAAATGAAATGAAATATATGGGCCTCCTGGCTCGACAAGGCTTACTTACTTACTTCCCACTTTGAGGCCAGTCCATTATTTGCCATCTGTGTCATTTCAGATTGAGGTATTTCATAAAACGCTTTGGTGGTTTAGGGATTACTTATCTCTCTACCATGAGACCTGACTTTGTTTAAACTGTTTAAACTTTAAATTTGAAATACTCAAAAGTAGGCTATAGTACAAATAGGCCTACACTTAAGTGCAGTACTTAACCCATTCTGACCGGGAACCCATTTTCGTGTTAGCATCATGTTATGCTTTAGCTATTGAAAAATAGCAGATCTACAAGCTCATAGCGCGCCACCGAGTGGCGCGCTACGAGCTTGTAGGTCTGCTATTTTTTTTAAATCAAGGAACGACTGAAATTTTTAGAATCTGATCTTAGGTCAGAATGGGTTAATCAGACCAGTGTGTGTGTCCAGTGGAAACCTCGTATGAATCTGATCTCAGGTCAGAATGGGTTAAATGTACTTGGTTACTTTCCACCACTAGAATCACGTACAGTATTTCAATATATCATCACTTGGTTATAACGAGACATTTTGCAGCAGTGTCTCCCAGTCCTCCTTTCCATGGTGTCTTATACTGTAGTACTGTGTTTGGCCCTCGAGGGACTCCATACTTCACGCGTTCCCTACAGTGATCCTGATAGGGGGGGGGGGGGGGGGGAGTGTGTGTGCGGTCCCTACGGGATAGCATGTGAATCGTGGCGCATGCATGTAAATTAGCTGCTATGGTACAGGGTTCATGCGGAGCTATCCATCACGAGAATCCTTTTGTGAAGCTGCACATTAAGACGGTGGGGGTTGGTGCTCCAGTCCACAATATACCGTAACTTTTATTTTCTTTGTGCTGCATGCAATATACAGTAGATATATACATAATGTGACCAGGCCGTGCATGTGAAAGACACATTCAGCAAATCCCTTGCACGTGTAATAAATGAACTCGCACAATAAGACTTGTGGCGCTGGTAAATATTAAAGAAGGGAACTGGAGATTGTGGAGAAGCGTTCAGAACTTCAGAGGCCAATTCAGAATGTGTGATTGTTGTCTGGAGTAGTCGGGGACAAAGAATCATATTGATTGGAGCCTGAATAGTGTTGGTTGATTTGAGGAGAATAATGAGTCATATTTTGTACAAACTGACAGAAGAATGTCTAGAGCTAGATAAAATAGATCAAATTGACTTCATTTATTTATTTATTTATTAAATAAATACAAACTGACAGAATAATGCCTAGAGCTGGATAAAATAGATCAAATTGACTTTATTTATTTATTTATAATAACCGTTCACTCAACTATAACAAGAACATAAGAAAAAACATCTGCTATGATAGTAACATTATCTTAAAGGGATCCCTGGCTAATTAGCCAAATATGCCTTAATACCCTTTATAACTATAAACGAGTTCTCCCAACCGGGATAAACGGTGGTGTCAGTGCGGTTCGTCAAACCAAACTCGGCTTCTTCTATGCAACAGTAGAGTGTTCTATACGGCAGTAAATGCTGGACCCTGAAGCCAACGCTGCAGAAGTCTCTAGACGGGTGCTACACCAGAATGTTTTGTGCAGCAGGCACGTGCACATACATAGACATCAAAGGGCCCCTGCCCTTTTACTTAACAAAACAACTGCCCTCTCCAGACCACGAATGCAGCACGGTGAAAATAATACAAATGCCCCCTTTTCCATGCCATGCCAGCAGCAGGAGAATTGCCTCTTTTTCAAACTCTCCTGAACTTCAACGCGACATCTTGAGTTGAAAGAATGTGTGTAAAGATCCATGTCGTATACACCGCATCTTCAGTATAGCTAAAGAGTGCGAAAATAGCATGATCTACAAGCTCTCAACGACATCGCAGCGCGATGCGTTGAGTGCTTGTAGATCCGCTGTTTTCGATATTTTGATGTCAAAAGTGCCCTTTTTAATAGGGCATTTCAGCCCCCAACTCTCTCTGACATTCGCTGCACGTCCCTGGTGTGCAGTACTGAACATCAGCAAGAGTGTACAATGTTACCAACAATAATCTGTAATGATGGAATGCCAAGGCGGGTGAGCCAGAAAATTGCAGCCAGGAGAGAGAGACTTATAGCAGGACACTGCCAAAGACATCAGCCAGCCAGCAAGTTATTGCTGTGGGAACCAACACACGGGCACCGTTCATGGAGGACGTCCCACATTAACATATGTGGATGTACTCAAGAAAGACGCAGGGGGCGCAATAAAGCATCAACGAATTGGCCAGATGTATGGAGAACCGGGATGACTGGAAGCGACGATGGAGGGCTTGTCTGAGGACGACCTAGAGAGAGAGATGCTTAAAATATTACTCATTTAAAAGTATACAGGCATCATGGCAACAGGAACAGATCCTTGTTGCCGCACGACAGGGAACGTTTCTTTTGAAAATTAAACAAGCTAGAGTCTAAATTGGAATGTTTTCCTTGACTGGGTGGACATGATCCAACACAACACAATGAATGGCCTTATATATTCGCCTGGTAAGAGCCACTAGGATATAGTGTCACTATACTAACATTGTGAAAATAGCCCCACACCTTGCACTGTGGGGCGTTGTGAGCTTGCAGATCGGCTAATTACAATGTTTCTTTCTATGTAGGAATATTTGCCAATTGTTAAATAGGTCTTAATTGTCACTTTAGAAATGTGTCAGATACCCTTCATACACTTATGCCTGTGTGTCAGTTTGTTAAGGCTACTGTTGCACACATAGGACCTCCCAAAATAACTTTGAACTCCCACACATTAAAAACAAGTAAACAAAACAACAGCCCATTAGGCTAAAACATAACTACTTTAGCATGTCCATGCATAACTGGAGGGAGTATATTTCCATGTCTTATTAGCCTCTCTCTCTCTCTCTCTCTCTCTCTCTCTCTCTTCTGACCCCACAGCTCCCTCTACAGGTCATACAGTGTAATTCTTTTTTCCCACCGAACGCAGGAGGAAAACAATCACAGTGTCGTTGGTTCCAAGTCGAGAGGAGGACGCACACATGCACGTACACACTGACACACGCACACACTGCACTTCAGTTCAGACTGACTCTGCAGCACACAACGTGTAACACGGGGGTGCAGTCAGTCAGACAGTCACTGCAGTCACACCATAGCCTAAAGAAATCGTAGGTAGCAGACGTCTCCGCTCTACTCTGCGGAAAGTGGGCGGTCCCGAGAGGGGACGCACCCGGAAGCCTATTCAATGGCATGTAGTCTTCTATTTCTTGGTTGGCGAAGTGGGCGTGAGAGTGACAAGTGAGTGAGTGACAAGATGACACAAAGGCGCATTCTAGTGTAGGCTATATGCTGCTGCGTTGCAACATGGCTGTCAAGTTATGACTCTCTAGTCGAGTGGTTAATGTATATGCCTTTGGAATTGGCAACCCGGGTTCGCCTCCCTGCCGAGGCTACAATAGTTTTGTTTTCCGACGACTTGCGCGACGGCCAGTTTACATCTGATGCTCTCCTCCACGTCAGATGTAAGCTGCCGACAAGCATAAAAATGAAGTGTGTCACCCGGCGGTGAGAAGGAGAAGGATATTTTTGATTTATTGATTTAAATATTTATTAACAGTTTGCAGAATTACAATACATTTCAAGCACAAACTCAATACAAATACTGTTAACTGTGAGTGAACGACCCAATTAAGCATTACACTTGTTTACAACAGGGTCCACATGGTTCAATTCATCAAAACATTTAGAGACGTATAAATAGACACTTCTATATAGTTAAAGAACAGAACAGGAATTCATCATAAAACAGTGTTCCCTGACCGGGGATCGAACCCGGGCCGCCGCGGTGAGAGCGCAGAATCCTAACCACTACACCACGGAGAATGAGGTTATTGATGATGAGAAGGGCTGTGGAGCGTGAAGTGAGCGCGCTATTTTATAAATATAAAGTTATTTTCAATGTCATCATGGATCAGGGTTACAGTAAATGACAATGTAATTCAGCCAGGGGTGCCATGGATGAAAAGATTACAGGGGTGATCTGAAGCAAACATGAGAACCACTGCTTTACATTTCTTCAGACGATTTTTCAATGTTTTGTTAACAATTTGGAGTGGACAGAATGTTACTTCGAGGTGCCCACTGCCCAGGGGGCGTTTGACTCCGTGAAAGAAGAAAACTACAAGTGAATACCCGCCCAGTGGATGGGCTGCGGCTGCATCTGTTCCATTGGCTAGTGCCTATCACTGCCGGGTGACACACGCTTGTCGGCAGCTGTCTCTGCCGCAGAGGAGAGCGTCAGCTGTCGGCTGGCCGTTGCGCGCAAGTCGTCGGCGGACGTGGAGCTTTTTCTCCATCCACCAGCTGTCTAAAAACCGCCGAGACGTCTGCGCCTACGATTTCTTTAGGCTCATGTCTGGCTGCAGCCAGTGTCATCATAGGATGATAGACGACATGTATGTAAGGCTGCCTGCGTTAAGAATCACACGGATTTTACGCACATCTCCAAGGATTTCTTATAGCGGTGAATGCTTCCTTTCTCTCTGCAGATACGACGGACAGTCAGGCTGGACTATAATCATGTCTCATTGTGGGAAATAGTTGAGTAGCGACGACAACTTTCCCTTAATTCTCTTCTGACTTCTAAACAACAGCTGTTTAATAGCCTACAGCTTGGATTTTAAGAGAGAGAGAGAGACATTATAAAGACGGACTGCATCATAACACGCAATCGACAATGAATGGGAAACGATTAGCCTAATGTTCTTATAACAAGACCCATGCACGGAATTAATGATCACCGGATCGGAGCGTTTTCCTGCAGCGGGACATGATGCGTTGTTCGCCGGGGACCGGTTGATGTCCATGGATGATGGGCGGACTAATGATGATTATTGTACCGGAAACTGACTGGGGCTGATATGCTAGATGGACTGACTGACTGACTGACCGAACAGGAGGAGACATGATTGTTTTGGGCAGGAGATCAATGTGTGTGAGGTAGACTACTGCTGTTCACAGCGAGGGAGGCTGCAAGCACACGCACGCACACGCACGCACACACACACACACACACACACACACACACACACACACGCACACGCACACACACGCACACGCACACACACACACACACACACACACGACACACACACACACACACACACGACACACACACTCATTACTGTGAGGAGGATGGAGAAGGCAGCAGCACCGTTTATGATTGTCTGATTAATTCTTCTGCATATCTTTTCTCCCTCCGGAAGATGCAGTCTTTTTTTTTAACGCAGGTGCACAGCATCAACATTATTAATTAATTGCTGGTTTTGGAAACGGTTATGATACTGTTGTGAGAGGATATGGATAGTGTTTTTATACTTTTATTTGTATTTACTTTTTACTATGTGTGAAAAACTATTGACTATATAGGATATGACAGGTGGAAAAACTTTTGACTATATAGGATTTGACAGGTGGCTTTTTTTCTTCTTTTTTTGCTGCTATAGCAGGCTACCATGGATTGGCTGATTTTGCATCACATTGGACTATCCATGGCACTTCCTATAATGGACTATAACACTGCCAACCAATCCAATGTAGGCTATACATCATCCACTCTATATAATCTTCAGATGTCACTTCTGAGGTTATAAATGCAACCCAAAAAAAAGGCATAATTACCCAAAAAAACATGCATTTAAAAACGCCTCGCACGATGGCTAACGACAAGTGGACCGCATACCCTGTGATCTTGCTGTCGGTGTTCGCAGCGGGCGCCGCTTTCTCCGGCGTGTTCAACACGTCGGACAGAGACGTCTTCGCCGAGGGCCTGCTGCGGGTCAGGCTGGCGGCCGCGGACAAAACCGCCGAGCCGCAGCAGCAGCAGCGGAAGCTCCAGCCCACAACAAAGTCCCACCCCAACCTGTACTTCGACCAGGCGGACGTGCCGCTCCTGAGGCAGCGCTCCTCCACCACCCACGGTCACATCTTCAGAGTCATCCGGGCGGCGGTCCTCACCATGCTCTCCAACGTGCCCGCGTACATGCCGCCCGCCACGCACGCCGAGTTCGCCGGCAAGTGGAACGAGATCTACGGCAACAACCTGCCGCCGCTGGCGCTCTACTGCCTGCTGTGCCCGGAGGACGCGGCCGCCCTGCGCTTCCTGCTCGCGTTCATGGACCGCATGGCGGGCTACCCGGACTGGAAGGTGACCGCCGCGCCCAACGACGAGGTCCCCGCGGCGCACTCGCTCACCGGCTTCGCCACCGCCTACGACTTCGTCCACCCGCGTCTCGACGAGAAGCGGCGGGGCGCCTACCTCGCGAGGATCCGCGCCGAGACGGCGGCGCTGTACGAGCTGTCCAAGTACCGGGGCTGGGGGAAGCAGTACCTGCAGAACCACCAGACCACCAACGTCCTGGCCATCCTGACCGGAGCCATAGTGGCGTCTGGGAGCCTCCGCGACGACCACGACGACCCGGAGTCCACGGTCTGGAAGCAGGTGGCCGTGAGCTACATGGAGAAGACCATGTTCCTGCTGAACCACGTGGTGGACGGCTCCCTGGACGAGGGCGTGGCCTACGGGAGCTACACGGCCAAGTCGGTCACGCAGTACGTCTTCCTGGCGCGGCGGCACTTCGACGTCGACAACACGCGCAACAACTGGCTCCGCGGACACTTCTGGTTCTACTACGCCACGCTGCTGCCCGGCTTCCAGCGGACGGTCGGCATCGCCGACTCCAACTACAACTGGTTCTACGGCCCCGAGAGCCAGCTGGTCTTCCTGGACGCGTTCGTCATGCGCAACGGCACGGGCAACTGGCTGGCGCAGCACATCCGCCGGCACCGCCCAAAAGACGGGCCCATGGGCCAGTCGTCGGCCCAGCGCTGGACCACGCTGCACACGGAGTACCTCTGGTACGACGCCGGCCTGACGCCGCAGCCTCCCTACTCCGGCGGCGGCGGTGGTGCCCGCATGCACGTCTTCTCCAACTGGGGCGTGGTGACGTACGGCGCGGGCCTGCCCAGCGGCCAGGGCAACACGTTTGTCTCCTTCAAGTCGGGGAAGCTGGGCGGCCGCGCCGTCTACGACATCGTCCACGGCCGGCCCTCCTACTCCTGGATCGACGGCTGGAACAGCTTCAACCCGGGCCACGAGCACCCCGACCAGAACTCCTTCACGTTCGCCCCCAACGGACAGGTGTGTGTGTGTGTGCGTGTGTTACGGTACGCAGGATGACTGAACCCAAAAATGCAGAGCCACAAACCAGATTCAAAATCCAAGGATTTATTTAAGCCAAGGTAGTAAGGGTAACAAAACAAAGGTCAGGAAACTCAAACTCCATTCAAAAACATTTCAAAAAGGTACAAAACAAACTAGTAAGTCCAAAAGGCAAAACTGTACAGAACCAGGCAGTAAATCATAAAGTCCAAAAACGCAAACCTTTCAAGGAGAAACAGGAACAATAGGGGTACAGCTCAGGGACGAAGACAAATGTTCTGACAGTTTGTGTTTGTGAGGAGTCCAGTTATATAGGGAGCAGGTAATGGGCAAAGTGTTCACAGGTGGGCTGACGAGGGAGTTGGAGACAGGTGTGCAGTGTGATGTAATGGAAAGAGGGAGTGGCCAGGGAGGAGTCATGGTCTGTGGAGTGACAGATCATGACAGTGTGCATGCGTGCGCGCATTCATGTGTGCGTGCGTGCGCGATGGCACAAATTCATATAAGAGTCATTATGGGTTTGATTAATTTATTGTACAAAAAGTACTCATACTCCCAACCCTGACAACAGCTGTTTCACACACAAACTATTTACAAATGTCCTAAAACTGTATATCTCTGTTGTCGGGGAAGAAACCACCTAACTCCAAAAAGTAATTCTTTAATAAAATGAAGAGATGAAGAAAACCTTTTATTTGTAAATCAAAGGTGTTGATTTGGTGTTCTGACTTTATATATTCAGTAAGGGAGGGACTACAGTGGAGAAGAGTAGAGTAGAACTATAATAATAATAATAATAACTAAAAAAACAAATCGCTGCAAGCAGCAATAAGGCAGGACCAAGCAGGAAGGCAATAAGAATAATATGCACAAGAAAAATGGAAGACTAAACTTGAGAAAAAGACAATTTTCTCATACAGAGTTGGCGGTGCCCAGACTTGAACCCACGACCTTGTGTTGCAAAGGCAAGAGCTCTACATACTGAGCTAACAAGCAAAATCATTCAGTGTTTTTGTAGCAAGTTGCACAAGGACAACTAATGATAAGGTGGGTATAAAGATTTATGAATTGAATTTATGAAATAAACCAGAACATATACCAGATTCGGATGAGGAGCTCAATGAGTGCAAAACCAATTAAATGAGTCTGAAACAATATTATTAAACTTCAGAGAAAATAAACAGCTTTGAACATTCATGACAAACAAATAAATGGGGCCCACTTTAAATTGTTGACTTGAAAAGTCCCAGTTCAGTTCCTATTCAGTTTAGGGAAAGCAGTCTCTTTCTCCAATTTGGAGAACCAGATTACCACATCTGTGGGTGAAGTCCTTTCAGGACTGCTTGGTCCTTTAATAATAAACCTTTATTTATATAGCACCTTTCAAAACGAGGTTACAAAGTGCTTTACAAAAAATAAGTGCACAAATACAGTGCACACACAAACAACAGTTTACATTTACAATAATACAAATAAAGAACAGGCAATGTACAGAAATGGACATTAGAACAATAAGGAGTGTTTAGAAAACGTTTAGGCGTTAAAAGCAGCTAAACTAAATCAAGTCATCAGGGCACGTGAGTATATCGAAAATAGCTTATATGTACAAGTTCACCACGTGTCGGCGTGTTGCAAACAGAAAGTACCTGTCTACGGTGGATTTGTATGAATCAAACACTTTGCAGATGGAAATAAATCCGTACAGCTGCAACGTTGATGAGTTTGACGTTACTTTTCTGTTTGGATGTATGGGCTGTCAATGGCAAAATGCGGCTTGTTGCCAGCCTGCCATTAACTTAATGGACTATTGCAGTCCTTCCTTGTCTGTGGAACTTTCTTAGTACCAGGCGTTGAGACTAGACCTATTGCCCACCTGCCCCTGGCAGGGAAATAAAACCTTCGGGCAGGTGGATGGTTGCCTGACCGGGCAAGTGCTCGTTTGAGAGATAAGATAAGGCAAGATCTCTGCATGTCTAAACTCTTGAATGTGGCCAGAGCACTGCATGCCTTCTGGTCTGTGGAATGTAAAATTAGAGCACTGTGTACCTACAGTATACTGTGCTGTTTTAACTGTTTTTCACTTAAAAAAAAACAAGTGTGAACCCATTCATATTCATAGTTAAGTATTTACCTTTTTTCACTGACAAAAACTAAATGGAAAGAAAATGAAAACTAAGCTATATGATGACTAAAACTAAGACCAAATATATTGACACTTTCGTCAACAAATAAAAACTAGACTAAAATGTTAGGTAGGGACTAGTGGACAAGAGATCCACTATAAGTCATGTTACAATTTGTTGCATGCTGAAAATAGCAGAGCTACAAGCTCACAACGCGCCGGCTTGTAGATCGGCTATTCTCGGCAAATGTAAAAACGGTCATTATACGACGGCATCAAGGCCCGCCAAAATACATTTTGTTCCACTAAATCAACCGTAGATTTAGTCGACTAAAATCTTATGACATTTAGTCGACTAAAACTAGACCAAGACTAAAACATTCCGGGTGACTAAAATGAGACTAAAACCAAAACTATTCAAGAGACCATTACGACTAAAACTAAAACCAAAATGTGCTGCACAAAAACAACGCCTGACTCTCATTATCTCCCGCGGCAGGTGTTCGTGTCCGAGGCTCTCTACGGGCCCAAGCACAGCTACCTGAACAACGTGCTGGTGTTCGGGCCGTCTCCCAGCAGCCAGTGCAACGCCCCGTGGGAGGGCCAGCTGGGCGAGTGCGCCAAGTGGCTGCGCTGGACCGACGAAGGGGTGGGCGACGCGGCGGGCGAGCTGGTCGCCGCCTCCGCGCACGAGGACACCATGTTCGTGAGCGGCGAGGCGGCGGGCGCCTACTCCCCCGCCATGCGGCTGAAGAGCGTGTACAGGTACTATTATCTCGGGCACTGTGTGTGTGAATGTGTCGATCCAAGGGCTTTTCAACAGGGGGTCTGGGTCTGGGACCCCTAGAGAGGGTCCTCAGAAATACTGCAGGGGAGCTGCCAGAACTTTGGTGTGATATGGAGTTTATTTTTTGAGGGCCTTTGTTCAGCTTTGTGTGCATGTGCACAAACGTTGTCCTACACAAACTGTCAGGGTGCGATCAGAGGACCCAAAAGCAGTACGACCAAAAGGCAAGATTCACAGTTCAGGATGTTTATTAAACTATAACTTCCCATAAAATGGGGCAGGCAAAACAGGTAAACACACTGACATGAAATGACGATCTGACAAGGGACTGAACAAACTGGGGTATATAAATAGACAAAGACTAACTAGACACAGGTGAACTCAAAATACAATCAAACACAGGATAGGCTAACAGGACAAAGAGGACACAGGTGAAAACACTGACACATCACAAGCTAGGTGAGACAAGGTAGGGAACAGTAACTAGGCAGACAGGAAACACTAGGGACCATACTACAAAATAAGATACACAAAACCAAACAGAACAAGACATGGCAAAATACTGAACATAAAACAACCACATAACCATTAAGGTCAAGCCACATATTAGTCCAGTGGTTTGGACCTAAGTCAATGCTCAAATACAAAGGCAGAGGAGCGAGGCGTGACACAAACATTAAATCCCATTTAACGATGAAACATTGAAGACGAAGGTGAAGACGCAAATTCTTATTGGCCGGAATGAGATGATGTATGATGATAAAACTCGCCCCTCCCTCCACACAGGTGTGATTTTTTTGTATTATTATAAAAAACAAATTACATTAACCATTTGAACCATCGCACTCCTATATTCTGAGGGGAACATCAGCCGGAAATGACAGATCTACGAGCTCACAGCGCATTGACAACATGCCGTGAGCTTGTAGATTTGCCATTGTTGGCAATGAGGTTTGGTGTACGCTACAGGGGGAAAAAAGAACAGACCCATGTACAAAGCCAAAGGCCATGTACGTTAAATGTCTGAAAACACACATTTAACATGCATCCAATATTATGTAATGGGGGGGGTCCCAGCTTCATCTGTTTGTCAGAGGTCCTTGACCTGAACCCTGATCTCTCTTCCCCCTTGCCCCTTTCTAATTCTTCCCTTTCTTTGTTTTCTACGGAAATAACAAAACAATACAGGGCATGCGCATGCTTAAAGTGAATGGCACATCGAGTGGCAAATCGAGTGGCAAAGCAACATGCAAAGTGTGTTTAACATTGTTTATTGTTGTTTAAAGCAATCAGATAAGACTTTTCTGTTTGGATGCATGGGCTGTCAAGGCCAGAAAGTCGTTTTTGCCACTCAGTATAGGCATTCCTGCATAACTTCCGAGTTTGATGATGATGTCACGCGCATACCCTCTATAGAACTTTTTTTTTTCTTTCTGTAAAACGTGATAACGAAGCTATAATTATGATGTTGTGCTTCAGGGCGCTCGTCCTCCTGGACTCCCAGACGCTGCTGGTGCTGGACCACGTGGAGAAGTGGAGCGACTCGCCCGTCACCTCGCTCAGCGCCTTCTTCCACAACCTGGACATCGACTTCAAGTACGTGCCCCGCCGCTTCATGGACCGCTACAACGGGGCGCTGATGGACGTGTGGGACGCCCACTACCGCATGTTCTGGTTCGACGCGCAGGGCCGCAGCCCCGACGCGCGCATCCAGGAGGCCGAGCAGGCGGCCGAGTTCAAGAAGCGCTGGACGCAGTACGTCAACGTCACGTTCCCCATGGCGGGCGCCGTCAGCCGCGTGGCCTACGTGATGCACGGGCCGCACGTCAAGGTGTCCGACTGCCGCTTCCTGGACAGCAGCGAGCACGGCGTGAGGCTCTCGCTGGTCATAAACGACACGGAGAAGATAGTCTCCGTGGCGACGAGCCACGGCGACATCGGCGCCCGGCTGAGCTACCTGGGCTTCGGAGGGCACGCCAAGGTGGAGGACCGGCGTCGGACCACGCGCTACGGCCTGGGGACGCAGCTCGTCCTCAAGCCGACCGGCGGCGGCGGCGGGGGCGGGGGCGGCGACAACCGGCTGTTCGACTTCGGGTTCGCCGTCAACGTGGTCGCCGGGGTGGTCCTCTGCGTGGCCATCGGAGTCCTGACCGTGCAGAGGAGGTTCTACATGTGCTTCGGCAGGCTGATGCGCTACGCCCTCCTCTCGGTGCTGCTGCTGTGGGTCGCCGAGCTGCTGCTGGTGGCCAACAGCTGCGACCGGCTGCTGTGCGGGGTGAAGTGGAAGAAGGGGGACGGCGGAGGTGAGGCCGACGCGAGCGGCAAGCAGCGAGGCGGCGGCGTCCTCGACCAGCGTCACTTCCCCCTGCCCACGGTCGTCATAGCCACGCTGCCGGGCTCCGGCGCCGAGATACTCGCGCACCTCTTCCGCAACGTCTCCGACTTCCTGTACGTGCGCGTGCCCACGGAGCACCTGGACGTGCCCGAGACGGAGTTCGAGTTCGACTCGCTGGCCGACGCCTGCGAGTGGTCGCGCGCCGACGCGGCCGGCGGCCGCTTCGGGATGGTCCAGGGCTGGCTCGCCTCGCTGGTCCACGACACCAAGCTGCACCTGCAGAACGTCCAGCTGCAGGCGGAGGGGGGCTCGTCGGGCCGGGTCCGGCCGCCCCTCAGGGCCTTCTCCTCCTCCTCCTCGTCCTCCCGGGACAGGAGGAAGAGGAGGACGGGGGCGAGGAGGGAGCTGAAGGGCAAGCTGAGGGCCAGCCTGGACCGAGACGCCGAGTACGTCCGGGAGATGCGCCGGCACGTGGCCGAGTACCCCGGCGCGCGCGTCGTCCTCGCCATGCGCAGCGGCAGCTGGGCGCTCAAGCTGCCCTTCGTGCGGGAGGTGGTGGGCCCGTCGCTGAGGTCCATCTACGTGGTGCGGGACCCCCGGGCGTGGGTCTACCTCATGGTGTACAACAGCAGGCCCAGCCTCTACGCGCTCAAGAACATCCCCCAGCACCTGTCGTCGATATTCAAGGAGGACGCGCACGACGGCGGCGCCTCGTCGTGCCCGACGCTGGCGCCCGAGTTCAAGACGATACCCGGGCTCCTCCTGGCCGCCTCCTCCCGCTCCTCGGGGTCGACGGAGGCCGCCGACAACAGCCACGCCGTCCTGCTGCTCGCCCACCTGTGGCTGGCGCACACGGCGGCCACGCTGCGCGTGGGCGACGCGCTGCCGGCGGAGGACCGGCCCCTCCGCGTGCGCTTCGAGGACGCGGTGGCGTTCCCGCGGGAGGCGGCCGAGAGGATACACTCGTTCCTGGGCGTGCCGCTGTCGCCGGCCGCCCTCAACCGGCTCCTCTTCGCCACCTCCACCGGCCTGTACGACCTCATGTACGAGGGGGACGTCTCGCCGGAGAGCATCGACGCGTGGCGGGACAGCATGCCCCGGAGGGACGTGCGGCTGATCGAGGACACGTGCGGCGGCGTGATGCGGCGGCTGGGCTACGCCAGGGTGGCCAGTTAACGGCACTGTTACGGTCAGCTGACTCGACATGCATACCGAGTTGTCTTGTTTACTGTGTGGCTCCCCCCGTCTCTTATACTGCAGGGGTCTTCAACGTGGGACCCATAGGGGGGGGGTCCTCGGAGATACTGCAGGGAGGGTCGCCAAATCTCTGTGTGATAGGGATTTATTTTTTTTATTTTTTTTACATTCACCACTTGAACCCTCGCAATCCCTATCCTGGGAGGAACATCATAGCACATCTACAGAACAAGCTCGCAATGTGTCACACAGACGCCTTGTGAGCTTGCAGATCGGCGGTGCAGAGGGAAAAAAGTACCAAAGCCAAAGGTCAAGTTTAGTTTAGTTTAGTTTTTTAAGCGGTTCAATGTCTGAAAACACACATTTAACATGAATCCAATATGTAGTGCGGGTCCGTATAGTTTGTCTCGTAGTTTGGGGGCCCTTAATTGGCCTGAAAAAAACGTTGAAGACCCCCCTGCTCTACTGAGTTCCGGAAATAAATCGTATTTTGCACTGAACGTTGATGTAAAAAAAAAAATATAAATGATATATGTTTAAGGAAAAACTAAAAGGGTAGCTTTATCATCTCTGTGTTCAAGCTCTGTATCTTAATTATTTGTCTGCTCCTCTTCTATCTTGCGTGCCTTCTCCCCTTTATGCCTACCGTAACACAACTATTTAGATTTGTTTTTAAATAGTTGAAATAGCTGATCTACAATCTCTCAATATTTGAATTATTTTCAAATATTTTTCAAAATACAAATACGAAAAAAATAAAAAATAAAAAAAGCCTGAAATAGTTAAAGGGGTAAAAGGCAAGATATATAGGGCTCTTATTCGAATTAGGGGCAAAACTATGTTAGCAAAGGGAGAAATGTTTTACATTAAAATGATTCAACGGGAGTTTTCATATACTGTATATCGATCGTGTTTATTTATTCTGACGTGGAGAAAGAGTTGTTTGTGTATAAAAGTGCTGATTAGGATGTTAATGAATTATATATATATCACGTGCATTCAGGGACGTGCAGAGAGTGTTAGAGAGGAAGGGGCTGAAATCCTCGTAAGAGGGCAGTGCTCTTTTGAACCAAAATAGCGAGAATAGCAGATCTACAAGCTCTCAACGCGTCGCAGCGCGACGCGTTGACAGCTTGTAGATCAGCTATTTTCCACGACATGGATTTCGAAACAAATTTGTTCAACGCAAAATGGTGCGTTCAGGATGCCAAGTTCAGGAGACTTCCTGAACTTGGCATTCTCCTGAATGCTGCCTTCCGGTATGGCATGGAAAAGGAGAGGCATTTGCATTTATTTCGGCGTATGAAATGCTGCATTCGAGGTCTGGAGAGGGCTGTTGTTTTACAGACGGTAAAAGGGCCTTTGATGTCTATGTGTGCACGTCCCTGTGTGCATTCTTTTGAGTGCTCCTCCCCCATCATTACGGGATCTACAAATGTTCGTCGGTGTCTATTTTTTAGCAAATCTGTAACTTGGCAGTCGATGAAAGACGGTGGTGGAGCTCAAATGTGGATTTAATTATGATGAATCATATGTTGACTGCATTTTAATATAAAATTCTAATTATCCTAATTAATGTGCCATGGAGTTATTCAGTCTGAAGTATATTCATCATGATGAAAGTTCAGTTGATTTTTTAGCTTTAGCCTGATTTATTTGAAGTTGAACCCATTAAGACCTGGTTAATGTAAAATGTATAATTCTTTTCAAAGATCTTCACACATTTTCAAAATGCTCATAATTGGCTATGTATGTGTCGCCATGGGCTGCTGTCGGGAGGAAACCTCATAACTCAATTTTTGAGGTTTTAGAGTTTAGGTTTTGGCATAAATCAGTGCTATGGCACACCCTCTACGTCTGTGTGTTGTCTCAAAAATATTGAACGAATATTTTACCACCACCTCTCCCCCTCTCATGGAAGTAATTGACAATATATAAAGTTATATAAACACCAACTTTGATGAGGCTGTATTGCTTTGTTTTAAAAAATATAGCAAAGATTTGAGTTAAAAGCAAATATATATTCAAAGATTTTGCGCTACATTTTCACGATTTTTCAAGAATAACATAATGCTTTAAAAAAACCAAAAGGGCTTCCTGTCCTGAATGCGTTAACTACGTACAATCTAAAATGACACAGATGCTTTCCTGCTTTTAATGGGTTAAATATTTAGTTGAGTGCCAGCGTCAAAAAAAATAGGTCTACAAAGTCACAATGTGACTCAGGGGCGCCTGATGGAGGAGAAAGGAACTGGTCGGATTAACGTGTTCCTTCCACACGCTATACGTCCAACCGGGGAAACTCCCCCCTGTCAGTTGAAAAGGACTCCTCATGGCTCATGCATAGAAGGAAGGTATATATATATATATACACAAAGTCACAATGTGTTGCCTGCATGCAATGTGTTGGGAGCTTATAGACCTGCTATTTTTGGCACGACACACACAACCGAGTTTAAATCATGAGGTACCAAACAGCAAATGCTGTCTGTGGGATATACTGTATGTTTATGGAATATGCCACTCATGAATTAGCGTGGAAGCATATGAGCCTCTGAAAGAGGACTATTTCTAGGAGAGAGGAAACGTTATTGGAAGTGTAAATGGTGCCACAAAAGGCAGACGTACGTCTGAGAGGATCAGGGTTGTTGAATATGATTATTCTAACTCCCTTTGGCATTTTATTGAGTTAGATCGAGAGAGGAAAGTGCTCAATAGGGATCAAACTGACGGAAAACTGACAGCCTTGACACATTTCCAGTCGAAGCAATTTCCAAAGAGCGTTCCCTTCAGCTACACCACGGTAATCTGATAGAATGAAGAAGAATGAAGAACTATAAAAGAACCGCTGCGAGCAACGATGAGGCAGCAGGAAGGCAATAAGAATAATATGCACAATAAGACATACATGGAAGAGTGAACTTCATTCTTGAAGACGTGACTCAAGACTCATGTTGTATTGTTAACAGCTTTGACAGGAAAAGACTCGCTCACCGTATAAACAAAGAAGTAAAACTCCTTAGACTTGAGACTTGCTCTGTGCTCATGGTGAGATTAAAAAGCAAAACGTTTTCGGTCCTCAGACCTTCGTCAGTGCTATGGTTTTTTACAGACAAAGAACTTGCTTTTAAACAGCTTCCAAATAATACAGCTCAGGTGCTGTGCATTACTAATTGGTGACATCACCAGATTGTGGGCGTGGACATTACAGAAGAGATAAATATACAAAATCAAAGTTATATATGAAACAAAAATATTGCATACATCACATGTTGACAGACTTATATAATCACTTTGCTGTATTGTTAACAGCAAAATCATTCAAGAAGGCAATAAGCAAATATACTTTGAGTACCAAACAGATCTATACATGTGTAACACCCAGGATTCAAACTCATGGCCTCCCACATGAAAGTCCAACATCTTAAACCACAAAATAGATCCCCAAGCTTGATCATGAGCTTGTAGATCTGCTATTTTTGAATAGCCAAATAAATCTAAAATGGCTTTCCCTGGTTTGAATGGGTTAAAAAAATCCATACTTTTCTTGTATTTGTTTTTCTCCTTTGTCTTTTTTTCGGTCATCTCTCTGAACGTTGAAAGTGAAACCCTTGACAGCTCGCGGAATAAAAGCCCGTTTGATGTTCTTCTGTGGTCTTTGAACGTGTAGACTTTGGCAGCCGTTTGCTTTTTCACTTTGCTGTTGCAACCCCGTTATACCAACTCTGTTTTGTTCTTTTTTTTCCCCCGCTGGCTGGTGGTGGGGATTACGGTTCCTCGCTTCTGTGGCCATGAATTACAATTTCTCTTTCTCTTGTACAGCTGTTTTCTCTGTTAGCTCTGTGGGAAAAGGATCAAGGAAGGTAGGGAGACCGTGTAAAGACAATAATACATTATTTAACCCATTCTGAACGGGAACCCGTTTTGGTGTTAGCATCATGTCATGCTTTAGCTATTGAAAAATAGCAGATCTACAAGCTCATAGCGCGCCACCGAGTGGCGCGCTACGAGCTTGTAGGTCTGCTATTTTTGAAAAATCGAAGAACGACTGACATGTTTTAGAATCTGATCTCAGGTCAGAATGGGTTAATCAGACCAGTGTGTGTCCAGTGGAAACCTCGTATGAATCTGATCTCAGGTCAGAATGGGTTAACATAGGCCTACTGGGCAACCACAGGGACCATGTCGAGGGGTTTCACACAGGCGCGTTGTGAATGACTGCACAGCACCCTTGTTAATACTATAGTCTCGCTTGTCGGGCCAGACACCTATTCCACAATCTCCGAATGCTAGTATATACAGTAGAGTCTGGAACTACAGCATAGCCGCCCCCATGACATGAGCTGAGTAAGGAAGCTGCCATTTCCGTATCTTTACATTTTATTCTTGTATTTTCTTTTCTGCTAAGCGACAAGCGATATAATACTTAGATTATATCTATTAGAATACATTTGCAAAGAGAGAACGGAAGTGGGGAGGAGGCTCCACTTCCGCTTTATCGCTTATACTCATGATAGCTGTTCCGTTGGTCCAGACTGTATGATCAAGCATTTGGGAAATTGCGAGAGTCAACAGTCTGGTAACGCGAGACTATTGAATTTGTTACTATGACATAATGTTATGTGTAAACAATATAGTATTGGAGATGGATGTAGAGGAGTGGTTTTCAACCAGTGGTCCGGGGACCACCAGTGGTTCTTGAGGGGGGGGGGGGGGGGGGGTTCCAGGTGGTCCCCAGCTAAATGATGGAGAGTTGGTAACCAAATGGACTTTTATTAGATCTTTAACTTTTGAGAGCGTAAAATGAAACCAAAATGAGACCTTGTACGGGTCCATATTGGTTTCAGTTTACGCTCTCAAGAGCGCTCAAAGAGCGTACAATCTAAATTATTGTTAAACATCAGCATTTATTGATTTACAAGAAGTCTACATATTAGAAAAAAGTAGAAGAATTTATATTTTGATCAACGTTTCACGTTACTTAAGCACTTATGCACTTAAGTTACTTACTGATTACAGTAAAACACCCTTTTTATACTATGACATGCTATTTGTAAACAATAATATTGGATATTTATTGATGTAGCGTAGGCCTGTAACATGATTACATTAGGTATAATCTCATCTCATTAACTGTAACCTGCATTACTGTCATATTCATGCCAGATAATATATGCAGGGAAGTCGTTTGTACATACATAATGCAGACGTCTTAATAGTCCCACACAATGGCTGCGGCAGTGGAGACGTGCCCGCATGCTATTGGACACGGATGAACGGCAGCCTAACTACCCGTGCATTAATGGTTATGTAATTACACGCGTGACAAGTGTGTGAGAGACGAGTCAATAATTAAAAAGAAGACCTGCCAGGCGAATCCGAAAGCCTGTGTCACAGTACATGCCTGTGACTGTATATGAGCACACTTTGTGGGTGTTAAACATGTCTTAACCGGACAAGGATTATTGGAGACTGCATGCTGTGTGTGTCTCATCGCCTCCATGAGTCAGCCATGTGACTCGTGTCATTACTCATTTTGTTCTTGAGCCCTTATTTCCCTAACGAGCTGCCCGGGCTGGTGCTTGGCAGGGACTCTCAAACAGGCCTTTTAATCCTTCCGTGCTCATTATACTCATTGAAAACCCACTAGTGTGTAGTCTGCTAAATGCCCAAATTGCAGTGGTGGAAAGTAAGTACATTTTACTCACAACAAGCCGGTACTTGCACTGTCTGGCTGACTTTTAAGTTTTAAGTGTCTTGCTTTGCATCCTGATAGAGCATACATGGGCCCGGGGGCGGCCTCCACCATCACTTAAATACATGTACATGTTTTCGGGCACCTCTGTAGCCCTTGCCACGCGGAAATTACAAAAAAAAAACCCTACAAATCACCGGCCATCTTAAACCGGAAGCAATCCTGTCCGTCGCTCGATCCAGTCCCAAACTGGCATGATGCAACACGATAATATGCTGACCATGAGTGATGCGCAAGTGTTTTATTGACATCCTATAAGATCATACTTCATCTCATATCTCCGCATCTGAGATTCAATTCCGAGATAAACTCTGCTAAAGGTCGCGGCTATTATTGGACTCTACGGAGATCGGATTATCATTATTTTCCAAGACGGTTTTGAGTCGTCAAGGGGCCGTATCCAGGAGGTGTACAGTAAGTACAGTAAATCATTTATAGACGGGTATGGTGCAAAATGTGGCGCGAAATGGCCTGCAGGTTGTTATTCCAAACATTGATATATTATTGAATTCAGATAATTACTAGTATTATAAAATGTTGTAAATTTTTCTTTTTTATGTCCAATGTATTTGTATTCAGTTCATAACGTTAACATAACTATAACTAAATGCAATTGAAATGAAATAAAAATGTTATACTTTTCAGGATTCCAATTCAAAAATAGCAAAAAACGTATTCAGGATTTCAATTCAAATATTATAGCAAAAATAGCTGATCTATACCAAGCTTAAAACGTGTCGCACTAGATCGGCTATGTTTGCTACAGTAATACGCAATGTGGCCCTTCTGGAGTGAGTGTGGAACTATAGTGGCCCTCTGGAGTGAGTGTGGAACTATAGTGGCCCTCTGGAGTGAGTGTGGAACTATAGTGGCCCTCTGGAGTGAGTGTGGAACTATAGTGGCCCTCTGGAGTGAGTGCGATGGGGGGTCGGCGACCAAATACAGATCACTCTGGGGGTCCCAATTGACATGAAAAAGGTTGAGCTCCACTGGCATAGAAACATGGGTTTTTCCGAAAACTGTTATGATTTAGAAGGCATTTGTATAGATTTGTATCGTCCTCAGGTCTAAATGGGTTGAATACAAAACGTGTCGCTTCGCACACCGTTTGGAGCTCGTGGATCTGCTACTTTTGATGATTTCGTGTGACGCTGCTGTAGTGTGATCAACATTTTCCATGTTTTCCATGTGTTTTTATGTGTTAATTTCACACAAAAATTATAATAACAACACATCAAGTTCTAATAGAGATAAGAGGTTTCCGCCCCAACAGCAACCCTGTTCAACTTGTATTAATCTGCCAGCTCCCTCCCCACCTCATTGCCATGCATTGTGTGCTTGTAGATCTGCTATTTTCGCTAAATATTCCCAGAATAGGCACCAGGGGGACACTATAGGTAGAGTGTAGAGTAGGAGAGTAGCGACACGCTTTGATCTCGCCGCAAAGCGGGTGCCTATGGGCTATAAGTTCCAAACATTGCTCCTATGGCTGGAACTATCCCATTGAGAGAGAATGAGCACTTCTGCATTCCATTGTTACTATGGGAGTCAACGCTATAGTGTCGCCACTCTCTTACTATATTACTCTGGCTATATAGGGTTCTTGTGGTTAAATGTTACTAAGACTGTAAACATGTCAGTTGCATTGGATGCAGTACTTTTGTGGGCTTTACTGGATTACGATTTGTGTCAATATTTCAAATGGGAAAGCATGGAGTACTCTCAGAAAATCTCATCAAAACAATCTCTCGTTTTGTTTGCTTGTTTAGTGAGAATTGGCCTAATTCGTTTCTTTCATCTTCATCCAAAAGACTCATTTGGGGATGGCTCTCATCTCCGGCTTCTTATTTTCTGCTCCCAATATCTATTTTTAATTTCCACTGGTGAAATTGAACAGTCAAAATCAGTATATATTCTGTAAAGACTAAAGTTAATGTATCTCAGATGTAAAGATGTAAAGGACAAATAATTACGTACTTTTTTTTTACCGCACTACAATTATTTGGAAACATTAGTTAGTAGCTTTGTAGATTTGGAGTTTGTTATTACCAAACATAAATTAACCACTTCAGCCATGCAGTTTGTCCATTTGAAAATGGCCGATCTCACTAATGTATTGCGATGCTGCCAATGCAATGCATTGTGAGCTTGTAGAGATCCTGTTGCGGGGGCAACAAGCTCAACCAGACTTCAGGCTCCAGTCTTCCCTCTCCAGAGCAACAGCAATTAGTGACTTACTCCTGGGGGATCCCGAGACGTTCCAAGGCCAGTGAGTCGATGTGTTTCCTCCAACTGCGCCTTGGTCTGCCCCCAAGGACTGTCTAAAGAGGACGAGACGCGAAGACCGTACGGGTGACACCATGTTGCTCCATGGAAGGAAAGAAACATGCGCAGTTGAGACCAGGAAGTTGTACATGCACAAAATTGGGCATGTAGGCTACAATGGAAATGCTTCCACCACTGCTCAGATGCCTGAAATAAGTTGAGTTTCTGTGGTTATGAATTTGAAATGTGCCTCCCGAAAGAAATTGCACACTTGTGCTCATTTCCATAAGGCACAATGCCTTGAGGGAATCTTTTGATGTATGATTACAGGACGGAGCTGCAGAGTTGTGGGCGTTCTGAGTGTGCTAATCTAAATTAAAGTGGATATAGATGCATGCCGCCTCGCTTTGCCTTTGATGTCTGATAAGTGACACCATAATCCATGCATGCATTAAAGGAAGTTGTAGAAAACTTTGATTAACCCATTCAGGACGGGATCGAACCCCTGTTGGTGTTTTAAGGATTATGTTATACTTTGGCTATTTTTGAAAGATCTTGAAAATGTGGCATAAATCTGTGTTTTTAAGTCAAATATTTGCTTCTGTGGGGGTCCCTGGAACAACATATTTTGAGATTGTATTGTGGTCCACAGCCAATTTCATATAACACTGGAGGTCCTCTGGAGCACCACTGGCATAGAAACATGAAGGTTTTTCCTGTCATAATTTAGAACAGGGGGGAGGTTCTCAACCCGTGGGTCACCATCCCTCAGGGGGTCGCCAAATTATTTTGGGGGGGGTCCACAAATTATTTTCATTGGTGGTGGGGAGGGGCGGGGGTCGCGAGACGTGGCCAAAGCATTTCCGGGGGTCCCCAGCCAAAAAAAACAAACTTTGAGAACCCCTGATTTAGAAGACATTTTGCCTCATTTCGAAATGGGTTCAAAGATACGGTGTGTGTGAGAAGCGTATGCTGGCAGACAGACCACCCCCTCAAGAAGCTGAAATAAGAGTCAGACTCTGAGCAGTCTTATACCCTGTTCCATGTTCAACATGTGATTCAAGATTCTTTATTAGAAAACAAAAACAAACCTTGAGATGTACCATCTAATTTTCCCAACAGAGATATGCCACAATCAATACTGCACAACCATACATGGACAAAACACTAACCTTTAAAAAACATCACAGCCTTATTACGGCATACAATCCAATAATATAACACATTTTGAAAATACTACGTTCGATAGAGTGAGTGCAAAAAGTAATACAAATGAAATAAAATAATCATGGCGGTATAATGGAGAATTCACCGATCGATAACATGAACATGTACAACTTCAAAGCATAAGAAGATGATGCACATGGGAATGTTGGGATCTCTGTATCTTCCTCTTCCTCTTTCTAGGTGGGACTCTGGGGAATAATGTCTCCCGTGCCGGCCATCAGGCAGAGAGCAGAGCTTCCTCTTCTGGTATAGATAAGGAGTCCAATCATTGATAGTGTTTGTAAGGCAGTGTTTGTAAGGCAATCAAGCGCTCCCCCTTCCCCAGTTCAGCTATACAGAGCTGCGGGATCAATGTAACGCAGCTGATAATTATATAAAGTGATTGAAGTGAGACTTACCATGGCAACCAGCCAATCAGAATTGGAGTATTGGGACTAACCGTTTTAGAATGATTATTTTATACTTGAAAAACAATGTGAGTTGTGAGCTTACTGTATAATAGTAGGCTAGATGGCCTGTGTTTTTTTTTTGCTATTTTTGAAAGTGGGTTTTTATTGTTTTTGAGTGGATAGCCACTCCTATAGACAGCAAAGTGTGTCCCTATGTGTACTACGAATGCAGATACAGATAATTCTGAGGGGTCCTTGACATGAAAACGGTTGAGCTCCACTCCAGGACTCAACTGTCATGATTTAGAAGACCATTTGTAGAATCAGTTCTGCAGGGTTAAATGATATGCAGGCGATGACACGTGGCTGTGTCTGGTTGTGATTAATAGGAGATGACTTGCGAGGGCATTGTCGGGGCATCGTCACTTTGCAGCTGACGGTGTCGGTGATAGTCATAAGTCTGAAGTCTCCATGGAATTCTTCCATGACAGTACAGCAGTCGGCAGTGATTAATGGAGTCACTTATAGCATCCAAACCTTTTCATGTCATGGACTAATACAGGTTTGATCATCGTTATCCCATGGACAAATACAAAATGAAGAGAGTCACACTCAGAAATAAAATGTTTCTTTTCCATCCCATAATTATACGGCAATCCTGTATTAAGTAGTGTTTGTGCTATAGGAACATCATTCACACTGTATACACTTGTTTGGTATATAGTTACAGTAGTAATAGCCTCGGAGACCGCAGGCGTTTATAGTTTTCACAAGAAAAATAAAAGCCTGTGAAAAACGAGACACGTTTCCTGGTCTTCCAGAAGTGGGAGTGAACTACAGTGCAGAGGGGCGTCGCTCCAAATATGGTGACGTCGTACGTCAGTGTTCTCCGCTGTGCATGAGCATGGCGGGGGCGGGCACTCGGATCGGTTAACCAATAGGATCCACCGCTGAACACGGCATCTCGGTATTTTAACAAAACAAGCTGCTGCTTCATTCCATTAAAGGTGTAGTTGATTGATTGGTTCAGAAACGTCAGAGTCAGTGTTTCAAGCTGAAACTTCAAGATAAAAATGCCACACCATTTCCGTTTCACCACACCTTTTCAAGCCATGGGGATGATGATCAGGCTGCAGTCAGGTGTCTTGTTATTCTGCGATGGATTCCAGCTGGCTGGCAGACAGACAGGCAGGTTAGACTATATGACAGACTATATGGGTGTAAGCACACCTAGGATTCCATGCACGGCCAAAAGCCGCTGTCTCCGTGCGTCTCTGGCCGCGCATGGAAGCTCAGGTGTGCCTGCGCTGAGACAGGCAGGCAGACAGGCAGGCAGGCAGACAGACGGGAGAGGCCCTTTTCTTTCTCGGTAGTCCTTCATTATAGTGAGGCTCAGCAACCATAACCCTGCTGTCAAAGTGTTGCTGTGGCCACGGCTCTCCTCAACCATGTCTAGGCATATGGCCTCTCCTTACCCCTGATTTACATGTTTTATGTGTTACACACAATACGAGAGAGAGAGAGAGAGAGAGAGAGAGAGAGAGAGAGAAATATATGTGTGAGTTTGTTTTGTGTGTGTGTGTGTGTGTGTGTGTGTGTGTGTGTGTGTGTGTGTGTGTGTGTGTGTGTGTGCGTGCGTGCGTGCGTGCGTGCGTCGGTGTATCCTCATGTATAAAGCCTTAAAATGATTGCCTCCATTTCAGACATGCTCGGTCAACTCATAGGCTTCTGATGTGGCATAAAAAAAGGATTGCTATACCGAGATGGAGGGGGCAGATTCTTGCCCTCTGAAGCTTTGAGATAAGCCAATCCTAAAACTATAGCACATGTTTCATATCGTCCCCTCTCTATAACCAGCTTAGCTCTGTCAGCGCAAAGCCTGAGTTATGCCAATAGAAAGGTTGTTAAGGCCTCCCAATTGGAGCCACTATACAGAGGCTCTAATTGGGAGTGTCAAGACAATACTGCAATATAGAGGTATTCTGTTGCAAGTAAAAGTCCGGAATTCAAAAGCATTGGCATCAGAATGTACCAAAAGTAATATTACTCATTATGCAGAATGTCCCCATTATAAGTTTTCAAATGTATAATGATCTTCTGAAAATAGCAGATCTACAAGCTCACAATGCGTCGCATCACCAATCATCAATGCATTTTGTGAGCTTGTAGATTGGCTGTTTTCAAGGCAAAAAGTGGTTAATGTACGTTTTGTAATAATAATCAAAATCTACAAAATAACTAACTTGGAGTAAAAGTATACCCTACAATATTTGGAAATTGGATCTGAGACATAGTGAAGTAGAAGTATAGAAAATTGGAACTGCTCAAGTAAAGCACAAAATAATACCTCAAAATTGTACTTAAGTAAATGTAATTAATATGTAATTGTACTTGTACATTTACTACTTACTTTACACCACTGGGCAGAATGGTACACGGCGGATGTCGCGAACGTCCAACGTTTACTAGTGCTCGATCCGACGGGAGTGTGTTGCTTGCTGGGACAGAGAAAGATACTGTAGATGATAAAGTAGATTTTCTTCCGATTTGTCCCTCCATTTTACTATGAACATCTTGGGGAGATTGAGAGACTTGTGACGATTGGGTCCTATTTATAGTCTACATTTAGATTTCGTCACTTCGTGTCCTGGCAACAATACCTTTGCAGATGGGGGTCTGCAGCCGAATGCATATGAATTTGGTGGTCCTTGACATGAAAAAGGTTTCTGAGCAACAATGTTATAGTGTTATACACTTTTATAGGCTTTAGATTGACTTTATTATTATTATTATTTCTCCATTATTGTTCCCTGTGGTGTTTTTCTATTCCCTCCCCCCCAAAAAAAGAGAAAAGGGAAATACAGTAGGAACTTTCCAGCAGATGAAGCCAGATGGTCAGATTCCATGTTGCTCACACACTCCTCAGAGACCCACCGTTCTTATTCTGCTTGGCACAACATTTTGTTTTGGAGGAGTGGTAACTTGGAAAGATACTATAGGAACTAGAGTGAAGAAACAATGCCAGCTAGCACAACAACAACACACACACATCGCACGCACACAACAACAACAACACACACGCACTCGCACTGCACACGCACACCATCATCATCACCGTTATTTATATTCGGAAATACAGTTGAGGGCAAGCCCTCATTTTCAATGTAGCCGAGGTTACAATTCACAAATACAGTCAAAACAATACATCAAAACACGCGCACACACACACGCACGCACACACACACACACACGCACGCACGCACGCACGCACGCACGCACACACACACACACACACACACACACACACACACACACACACACACACACACACACACACACACACACACGTACACTAAGTACACAGACACACAACCCTGACCTCAACCTGGATCTTTCACTAATTGTAACCCTATAGCCTCTAGAGAGCCTGAAGTGAAACTGAAGTGTCTCTGCAAGGTCAATTTTTGACAGGTTTTATTGTCCCTGAGGGGATTTTTCCATGTCCCCACATACATGGGTAGGAAAATGAATCAACAGAATCATGCGTGCGTGTGCGTGCGCACACGTCCCCTTCAGAATGTCCTGGCAGAGTTGTTTTTCATTTCTTTATATATATATTTTTCCCCTTTTTGCTGCACAGTAAAGTAACAACATCACCCGTCCAGCCAGAGGGGGGGCCGGGGGGGGATAACATTTTTAAAATGAGGAATGAGTGGAAATGTAGCTTTTAAAAGAAAGATGTTGGCAAACCAGCGCTGTCACAGCAAAAAGAAAAGGAGAAGATATTATTATTGCCTGTTCTGGGGCTGTTAATAATTCATGACCTGTACCCAAAAACCTCTCATGAGCTCCTCAATCGTCCATCTGTGGCTGCGGATTTTGTTTTGCAACCTGAGCTATTTTGCGAGTCCCTCGCGGTTCAGGGACAGAGAGAGGTGATAGCTTTAGCGGTGCCTCATGCTCTCACTGTGTTTTTGTTTATTGCTCACTGTTTGTGTCCTTTTTTTCCCCACTGACAGGAATTGTTAGGCTTTTACCACGGGCCCCACATGATGGCATGGCTTTAATAGGCATGGATATAAAAAAAAAAAACAAGATGACTCATTGGCCGCTGCAGTTCATTGGAGCGACCTGTATCTGCACGGGGCGGCGCCGGAAGTGCGGAAGGCCCCCAATTAAGCCCCCTGGGAGGCTCTCCACTCAGTGGTTAGAGCGTGAACTGCAGGCGGACCCGTGGATTAATGACGAGGAAACCCCGTGCAGCTGGGCTTTAACATTGAGGAGCTCGTTTGCACTTTCCGCATTTGATTTGTGGTGGTCAAATGCGGAAGTAGACCGTTCTTCCGGGTGCTTCAAAATGCCACTGAGCAACTTCCGCTGAAATGAATAGCGGGGAAGGGGGCTATCGCTCTGGATGTGTCCCCTCAATACATGTTCCTCTGGATGTGTCCCCTCAATACATGTCCCTCTGGATGTGTCCCCTCAATACATGTCCCTCTGGATGTGTCCCCTCAATACATGTCCCTCTGGGTGTGTCCCCTCTGTGGATGATGCCTCTCTGGGTGTGTCCCCTCATTACATTTCGGAAGCAGAGTGATTGGCTTCAGGGAGGGGAGATGCAATATTGATGAGACCCTTGATTAATTGAAAATGTCCTCTGCAGCAGCACAGCTTGGGTGCAGATTAATGTGTGCATGCATGTGTGTGTGTCTGTGGGGGGGGGGCAGTGCATGCCTGTGTGTGTGCTGCTTTAGAATGGGGCGGCTGTGGTTTCACTGTGTGTGAGAACAATTTAATAAGTTGGCACGCACGCACGCACGCACGCACGCACGCACACACACACACACACACACACACACACACACCCACCCACACACGCACACACACACCAACCTGAATAATTCATGAGCTATCCTCCTTGCAGTGTATACAACATTATGGGTGACTATGAGAGTACTAATATACATATGGCTATCCACAGTGGATAATGTTGATTAGTATCGACCAGATATTGATATCGACCAGTGGCAGTGGTGGCAGGAAACTAAGTACATTTACTCAACTTAAATACAATTTTGATGTTCTGAAAGGGGGCGGGACTGCAACCCTCTATAGACTTGGGCAATAAGGGCCTTTCTCGGCAATACCCCTCTCCAATTGTTTTTATTGTGTTTAGTTTCCAAGATGGCCGCACCACCAGGAGGGGATTCATATTGATATTCTGTGCGTTCAATTCTTATTTTAAACTTGGTGTCAGTAACAAGGAACATCACAGGCGCAGATGTGGTTACTGGGTTTTTAGTTTTTTCCAAAAATGATGTCAACATTAAACAAGGCAGAACCAGGAGCCCCCTCAAGGACCAACCCGTGGTCCCCGGACCACGGGTTGAGAACCCCTGACATAGAGCACCGTAATGCATAGAACGTCGCCCCCTTTCATGATGGCTAAAGGCCCGGAAAAGCATTTCCCAGCAAGCATTCTTCCCGTAGACTTTTCAGAATGCATTTATTTAAAGACCTTTTAACAGAAAAAGTGTTGTACCCTGCCACTTTCTAATTATTTGTTCGGCCCAAACAATTTTGTTTGTTGTCAGGATTTGTCACAATCCAAGTTGGCTTTGTCCGAGGCTTAAAAGGTCTTAAATACTTTCTGAAAATGAATGGGTTTTTTTCCCGGTCCTGTCGTCGAAAGGTGGGCGGGACTGCGGCGTTCTATCTATACTATAGTCAAGTGCACTTCTGCTCATTTCCTTGGAGGTTTGTTGTTTCCTGGACCAGTGTAAATAAATAATGCCGCTGTCAAGAAGAGATGAAACACCACGACACCAAAGAACAAATTAACGTTTAAAGTATTGTATAAGCGGACCCACTATTCTTGAGCATGCACATTTCATCTTTACAGTCTTAACACTGCAGCTTCCATTTACAGCCACCAGCATGCCATTAGGTTTCTGTCACAAGTTACACCGTGGAGAAAATGACAGCACAAACTAACTGCAATGCAGGGACACCCTACCGAACACCTTTTAATCAGCGTGACAAGTGAAAGTCTTAATGACTTGACGATGTGGGCGCTGGCGGTGTGTCCAAAACCCTGTGCACTTTCAAACCAACATTTTATAGTGAGCTGAAGTGCTGAGCAGACCAAGAGTTTTGTGCACAGACTAGTTTGTTATGATGGATTCCTCTCTCTCTCTCTCTCTATCTCTCTCTCTCTCTCTCTCTCTCTCTCTCTCCCTATGGTGGTGAATGTGGTGTAATAATAATGAGTCCCACAGCTGAGGTTGACTGGCTGATGCTCTGTTTACATCCATGTGAAGGAGTGAAGTCAGTGATATATATATAAGTGACTCTTGTAGCGAGAAGCACACCGCATAACTCAAAAAAGAAAGTTTAATTTGTCCACTCCAATTTAATGTTTTATTTTTTATTTTACAGAAAGTCGAGCTAGGGACCGTTTTATGTCAGACATTGACAGGCACAAAAATGAACACAAAAAATATCTTATACATACCGAATGAAAGCCCTGAATGTCTACTTTTACGAGGAAAAAAGTACACATTGATCCCATCTTCCCTTCGTCGGTAATTGGCTTTTGAATGAGATACAGAATGAGCATATATAGGGACTGAGGGAACATATTGGGGCTACATTTAGTGTTTTGTTTATTTGATGATGATGTTCATTATGATGATGATGATGATGATGATGGTGCGGGCACACGCTAGACGGGGAGATGAAACAATGCAAAGACGCATTGTCATTATTTATCCATCTGTGTACGACGTACATGTCTGTCACTGTGTATCGTTCCAACTCGGCTAGCCGAGGGACGGTGGTGTTGCTGTGGCCCTCCAGTAACTCAAGTATTTGCATTGTTTCATCTGACCGACGATCATCATCATCATCAAAAAATAACCGTACACTGTCCCTCGCCGAGGGACGATACAATCCGTGAAGAAGTTGTGATTAGCTTGATAGTTTTCTTGTTTGTTCGTAGTATGCCGAAGGAGAGGAGACATGAATCTGACAGACTTTAGATCTGTTATGATAGTGTCCATGGGAGCCGCCATGTTCCGACAGACACTACACACAAGACCCCCTCACGACGATTTAAAGTAATCAATAAGAACATGCGCTAAACGGAGATCTAACGTGTCCCACATCGGACCGTTGGGATTCGAACCACGTAGAAAACCGGTTCTCGCATTCGGGGGGGTGTTAAAGGCCCAGTTCAGTGAGTTCACTGTGTGTTCGCTGTGGGTGCGGGTGTGTGGATTGTGCAGCATAAGGTGTATGTTAATTTTGATTTAGATTGTCCAAGGGTGTTTATTGAAACAAATGATGAGCTTGTAGATAAGAAACTTTTCAGAATGAGCTTGTAGATTGGCTACTTTTCAGAAAGTTAGCTGGAGCTGGGGTGGTGGGTAGGCTGGCAGGCAAACAGGCAGACAACTGAAGCAGAAGGAAAAAAAAGAAAAAACACTGGGAACAAAGCAATAGCTTTTATGGAGTGGTGGTGATGAGGAGATGGCAGGCAGGTGAGTGAGATTAGATGATCAGAGCCAGGTGTGCCAATCTGGAAAGCCAGCAACCTAGCCTACGCCCACACAAGCCCACACACAGACACACTACAAATAGACACACACAGGACACTGGCAGGGGCCGTCCGTGACATACATGACCTTGACTTTTCACATTCATGCGAGTACTGTAGTGACAGTAAGCGGCAGCTAAACTCATGTTCTCCTGGTGACTGAGTAATGTTTGTGGAGGAATCCACCACAACCTCTTTAGTCTGACTGTATGCCATGGTGGGACACCATATCTTCTTCCTGTTGCTACCTTCAGGAAGGAGATATATCGTGTCCCATATCATACAATAAGGTCAGACTAAAGAGGTCAATTGTCCACCAGTCGGCTTAATCAGGAGTTGCAGTAGCCATGGAGTAATCTAGGCGGTGGACATTGCTCTTGTCTTTATTGTTTTGTTCTTTGTGCTATGTCAAATGTGTATGTGTTCTGCATTCGTGGCTGCTGGGTCGCAAGACACATTTCAGTGTGAACTGACAATAAAGTACTACATCATATCATATCGATATCATATCATATCATATCATATCAATGGTTTTATGCACAACCAGTATGCTACCTATTGTATTGTAATATGCCATTGTTCATATTGCCTCAGCTGCCTGACTCTGTGACAAAACATTTATCTGCATAAGCATATTAATGATGATTGTCCACTACTACTGTATCAGAGGGACTGACATGCACTTTCTCAGTTAAAAGTATTTTCACATGCACTTTCTCAGTTCAAAGTGTTTTTCACATGCACTTTCTCAGATCAAAGTGTTTTCACATGCACTTTCTCAGTTCAAAGTATTTTCACATGCACTTTCTCAGTTCATTACATGCACTTTCTCAGTTCATTACATGCACTTTGCGCCACATTTCAAAATTAGCAGACCTGCAAGCTCGTAGCGCGGCACTCGGTGCCGCTATGAGCTTGTAGATCTGCTATTTTTCAATAGCTAAAGTATAACATATAATGCTTGAACACCAAAAGGGGTTCCCGCCCGATAGACCTAAAAAAATAAAAAATTGTCTGTGAAATGAACTGAACTTTCAAAGTCAGAAGACTGGAAACTATGATGTCATGAAACAGCATGTGGAAACTTCCAAAGACTTTATTCTGGGCTTCCTTATAATGTGGTGTATTGTTTATTTCAGAAGTATAATAACACTGTTCCGCTGCATCTCAGGAGGGAATACAGTCTGTGGATGTGAATTACATCAGTAGTTCCCAAAGTGGGGTCCGGGGAACCCCTAAAGGGCAGTCCATACTCTCTTCGGAGTTCCAGGGGGTCCCCAGCTAAATGATAGTTTGGAACCAAATGGACCCTTATGGGTCTCTAACTCTGAGAGTTTCTACACTCTCTGAGTTAAATTAACCTTGATTTTTACATGTCAAACTCGGGGGTCCTTGACATTAAACATTGAGAATCACTGCTAGAGCCGTAAAAATCTTCTCTTATGGCGGCCTCTGGAATATCATTTCAAATGGGGGTGTGCGGGCTAATTAGTGTCAATTTGGGAGTCCTTGACATGAAAAGAGTTTGCGAACCACTACTTCATAGTCCTCAGGCTGTACATAAGGTCAACATCATTATGGAGATTTATGTTTTCCTATGACTAGTTTACACAATGTTTGTGTAAACAGGGTGTATAGGGTTAATTTTAGGGTTCTAGGGTTCTTTGCCGAAACGTTGGTGACTCGAATAAACAGTATTTTTGGCATCGTGACTACGAGCTGCGCGACCTCTCTTTTCTATTTTCAAGGGTAACTTTAATAAAATTAGCTAGAGGCAGATTGAGGCTCTGCAATTATATCACACACTGCTGGGGCTCATGGTCTGAGCACCTCTGTAGCAGCAACAGGTAGTGTGTCGGGTTACACACAGCAGTGACCTTAGAGAGCACGAGTCTAGGCTCCTACGGTACCCCCCTACGGTACGGTACCCCTTGCTGTTGTTGTTGAGGAGGAGGAGGAATAAATGGGGCTTTTTAAGCCCCATTTATATCCATCCATCCATCCATCCATATTGCCCTCTTTCAAATTCATGCCAAATATTTCACTTTTTTTCTTTTCAAGATCTATCTGAAAATAATCGATCTACAAGCTATAATTTCTCTCACAAACATGAACAGCAACAGTGACACTGATCACGGAAACCTCAATCTTTTCTTTCCCCTGTTGCTTCCCTAACCCTTTGATGTCTTTTAGCTGTGCTTTGTGTTCATAACAAAGGTGAAAATGATTGACACCCTACGACTATACGTAATGCAACACAGGAGCTTCAACTTGCCGTTGTTGTGGCCTTCTAATGGATCCTTTTTTTTATCTCAAGAGTCCAGAGAGACCATTAACTGCAGGATAACGGCCCTCCTATTCCTCGGAAAAATCAATTTGATTCCCTTTTAAGATTGTTGGCCTGTTTTGTTGATTTGGCCGCTAATGGTGTTTACTCGGCTTACGCTTATAGACACGTTAAATGAGAACTGTTGTTTCTGCCGAGAACCCTTGATCTTTGGCTAGGTAGATTACTTACATGGGCAGCTGGCAGCCCGGGGGCCACATGCGGCCCCCTACCTTCACTTAATGTGGCCCTTGTGTTAATATCAGAATACTGATACATTATTGATTTCAGCTTTTACAATTCAATCTTCATATGACCACAGCTGGCGCTCCGACTATAGGTGCGCCACCCGTTCAAAACATGTCAAAATAAAGGGTAGTGGGTTGCACAGACCAAGACTGCAGTTCAAATATAGTTTATTTCATATTTGAAACAAATGGACAAACGTTTCGGCTATCCAGCCTTCATCAGTGTGAATGTAGGTTCCTTTTAAAGGAATGGTGACATGGTGCAGGTGCACAACATCACCGCTAATCACCTCATCACACCCGGTGGGTAGCTGTTACAATTCCAAACATGCAAACATGTAACATGAGTCACATGACACACTTTAATGACTTCAGTCCATACCAGTAAGACGCCTGAGGGCGAGAAGCGACCTCGCCCTAGAGGGCGCATCCGCCCATGGGTGACAGCAGACTGCTGGGCGAGCGCTGGCGCTTTGGCATGGGGGGGTAAGATCTTCATTTTCGGGCCTCTTGAGAACTCTATAGTTTTCGCCGGCTTGCCGGGCACGGCTGCGCTAACAACTTTGGAGCAGGCCAGAGTTTAAATGAACAGGTATCAGTCAAAAGGGAGACATCGAAGAGGAAGGATGGATGGGGAAGGATCAACATTATGGAATTGTCAGAACAGGTCAGCTCCATATATATGCCGACCTAAAGGTTTGAGGTTTGAAGTTTGAGGTCAGATGTAGAGTTGCTGGCCAGTGGCCAATATTGATAACATCAGGGATCTATGGGGTTAATATTGATGACATCATCAGGGATAGATATCCCTGATGATGTCACGTGATGACACATGCTCTCTCACCCTGACACTGTGAAAGCAGAGACCTAAACCAGCTGGAAGATGTTGTGATCATGGGATTTCTGGGTGTTGTAGGGTGTACACTTCTCATCATTGGCAATGTGAGCCTTGGAGAAATGTGATGAGATATCTCATCAGAGTTTCTTATAGATGAGATGAGATATTGCTAATTAGAAGGAAACAAAAAAAATACATGAATCCTATAATGAGGCGGAATGATGGATTATTTCCAGTAAGTCGTTACCTGACATGAGCTTAGTGAGGAAAATAATTGGCTTGGATCAACATCAAACGATCTTTTTATTTATTCATTTACTGTAGGCCTATATATTTGTTTTCATCGTAAGACGTTTGTTAGGGGGGGGGGGGGGGGGGGTGTTACGTTATTTTGTGCATGGCTTTGCTGAGGTGTGATGCTGGTAGATGCATCACAGAGACAGAGACTGTTTCATGTCTGTGTTGATTTCGTCGACTAAAACTATGACGAAAAATGTCCGTCGACTACCTTTTTTCACTGAGGAAAACTAAATGAAAACTAAGCTACGATGACTAAAACTAAGACTAAATATATACTGACAATTTCGTCAACAAATAAAAACTGGACTCAAACGTTAGGAAGGGACTATAGTGGACAAGAGATCCAGTATAAGTCATTTTACACTTGGTTGGTCACATCACATCTTCGTCAGGTAATGACTAGATTTCATAGATTGTTTGACAGCACTAGAGACCATGGCCTGTGTTGAAGACCTAGAGGATGAACTAGAGGATACAATATACTGTACACCCTGCAAACTAACTTCATGAAACCAAACGTACCAAACGTTGTCCAAGCGAGCCAGATGTACAATAGAAATACTCACTCACGGTCAGCGCAATGTGAGAATCATCGCCGTGAAGAGCTGCGAGAAAAGAATATCAGACTTTCCTGTCAGTTTTGATCAGGGATTCCAGTGTGGTTATAATTGCACTGCCAGAGGTAATGTTGATAGCAGCTTGGTTATAGAAGCAGTATCTGCCTTCACTGCAGGTATCCATGCCAACTAGCTGTAGACATTCATCAAGCTTATTGGCAAGGACGTATAGGTTAATATTTCATAGGGAAAGAATGGGGGAAGGGAGAGAAAAAAAGGGGAAAAAAACACTCCAGCTCCATCACACCCAACCTCCTACCCAAAGAACATTCTCATTATGGGAAGCCAATATTGTTCCAACCAGGACAGCACGTTCACCTGCCAATAAACACCAAGGCTGGTTTATTTCAAGGGGCCTAATTAGGGGTAATGGTGGCACTTTGACAGAAGCAGAGGTGGACATAATTAATTCTGTCTCAACTTCTGCATCACCATGCCTGGTACGGTCACAGCTACCGTTGTCTTAAGTTGCATTGATGCTTATTGTATGTGCAACATTGTTTTCTCACTCAACACTACAATAAGCAAACCAACATACAGTATACTGTACACATGGTACACAGCTAGGGTATCTGCACAATTCTAAAGTTACAATTCAAATACTTTTTAAGACCTATTTAAGACCCACACTCACTCCAGTGGGCCACATTGCATAATACTGTCAGGCAGAATTTAGAAATCTCAATATTTTAACATTTTCCGTAATTAATGCGCTACTTAATTATGAAAATGTATTTATGAAAATAAAATGTGCATCTAATTTCAAATGTATTTAGTCGAATTAACTTAAAAACAAATACATTGGACATAAAAAAGACAATACAGAATTAATACCACTCATTAAGCTACTAATATAGACTAAAGGCAAGCGCGTCATGTTTGTAATTGTAACAGTTGAAATCAATAATATCTCAGTATTTCAACATTAACCTGCATTAAGTGAAGGGCCACCAGTTGCCATAGAATGAAACTCTCATTCAATATAAAGTATATATACTATTACCATTTCTCTGCATGTGCTGTAGGCTAACAATTTCCACTTCCTATAACTATTTCGGTTTTCTTTGCATTGTTGCTGGTTTGCTGTAAAGTGATCGAATGTTTTGGCAAGGGGGGTACACAGCATGCCGCATGGTGGTCTTCTAGGTGCACGCCATCTTGGGGGTGACATCAGTGGTGTCTCTGGCTGCCAACTCCCAGGTGCAGGTAATTGGCCCTAATGATCTGCTGTGCAGCCTGTGAGTTGGCAGGCAGAGCCACTTCATTCCTGGGGTGCCCGTCTAAAGAAGCACATGGACTATGTCGCCCATGCCGCAGTGAGCCATGTAAGTAGTGGGTTCTGTTACATCTCAGACTTATAGACAGCATGTCCTAGAAGACCTAGATGAACTGGAAGGGGATGAGATGCAGGAATTCAAACACATTAGAATGTATTTATTCCTGGACACCCACTTAAGCATTCCTGTGGCTCTTAAACCTCCTCTATTAAAGCGTTTACACAGACACCTGTGCAGACTGAAGAGTTAATTCCACCTCTTTACAGTTGATTAGAAGTGAGTGATGCTCTCCCATACATCTTATACTTAGCTCAGACATATCGGCCAAACAAACTACCTTTTTTCACTGACAGAAACGGAATAAAAACAAAATAAAAACTAATCTATGTTGACTAAAACTAAGACAAAATGTACTGACGATTTGTCAACAAATTTAAACTAGACTAAAAGACAAGTCATTTTGTTACTTAAGATCTACAAGCTCACAACGCCTGTATATCAGCCTTTTTCAGCATGCAACCAACTGTAAAATCATCCGTTTCGATGCCATCAAGGCCTGCATGCCAAGATACATTTTATATTTAGTATTTAGTAAACTAAAACTAGACTAAAACTTGAAGGGCAACTTAGTTTTGAATTTGTGGGCTCTGCAGGAGACAAAATACACGGCAAGTCACGGACACTTATTTTCATGTGGATTCAGCAGGAGGATCCTAACTCATTTCCAGATGATAATGAATTCTGATTCACTAAAATGATCCATTAAGCTTCCCCTCAATACTTTTTATGCCCTATTAAATTGTCTACAGCCGTGCATTTTTTTATAGACGTAATTATGTTCCTTAATAATTTGCTCTGCACAGGCCGGTCATCAAGTCCATTATTGTATAGACAGAGGAACGTATAACGTCTTAATCAGGCTGAGATATTGAACCACCGCAAGTCGTATAATTAAGCAATGAGCTGCCAAATATGAGAGGCAGGATTGGCAGGGATTTTAATGCACCCAATTATTGTAACGGACTTTCTGACCGGATGAATAAAATGAGCTCTGAAAAACACCATAGCTGAAGGAAATCATCAGTGTAATGATTATCATTTATTTCAGCTCACCGTTAAAGTGATGCGACTGCGATGCACAACCCCCAGGACACAGAGACCTGGGACCGCTTTGTCCAATCACTGGACTGCTTCTTAAAATGTAATATAAACACACACACTCAGTCTTCATTAGTTCCATTGGCGCACACAGGTTGATCCAGAGGGCTTTGCATTTTAATCAAACATGCCTTCCAGTAAGCCCATATACTACCACGCTCGCATTCCACCAATTTAAAGTTAGGGTGGAAATCATTTTCAAGAATGATTTCATCTATCCTGGTGAAACCACTCCCCCTGCTGGACAACATTTGCATTCTGCCAGCAGGGAGAGTCTGGGAACTCTCAGGCAGAGATGATGTACTCAACTTATGACATACCGTATTACAGCTGTGCCACAGCGCAATGTAAACACAACCTAACAAGACTACAACTCGAAAAGTTTTCCCCGGTTGGACGTTGTAGCGCATGGAAGGAACACGTTGTTAATCCAACCAGTTCCTTTCCCCTCCATCAGGGGACTCGGCTATTTATTTAGTACGTACAACATAATGATTGAGTTCAGGCCCATTTGATCTGCGGCGTCGAGGCTTGTTAACCACTTCAACCATTATTTTAAACTTTAGCTGTTTAAAATAAGATCTGCAGTACAAGCTCATAGCGCAGCACAGAGTGCCGTGCTACGGGGCTTGTAGATCTATTGTAGCACAAATGCAGCACACATCTTTGAATACTGTATAATATTAATTCACAGTGAACATATTTTCAGATGGGGGTCGGCGGCCAATTACATATAATTTTTGGGGTACTTGACTATGAAATAGTTTGTACGGAATCTGGCCTCGGTCCTAAAAGGATTAAAGACAGTGTTGGCCGTACGCTATATAGCGCGTATGGGAGGCTGCAGCATAATAGAAACACTTGGCATAGCTCATCGTTGTATAGAGGTTGATGTCAATGTCAAAAGTGAGATCTGGTGACAGGCACGATTAAATATTCAAGAGTGTTGATAGTGTGCAACCGGAGCCTTATAGCTCCTTCCATCTGGATCCAGTCACTTTAACCCACTAACACCGGGAGGAAAGCATCTGTGTCACTTTAGATTGTATTAAATGTGAGTGTGTGTGTGTGTGTGTGTGTGTGTGTGTGTGTGTGTGTGTGTGTGTGTGCGTCATAATTTTTGCAAAAGTAGCAGATCTACAACCTCATAATAGCAGATAGACAACCTCATAGAACGCCGCGACAGATCGGCAGGCTCATAACAGCAGATATAAAAGATTTGGGCCCCGCTAATGAGGTTTTATATCTGCTATATCAGCTTAGATGAATGAATGAATGAATGAATTGATTAATGAATGGTTTATTTAGAAAATCAATTCAGTTAGACAGTTAGACATTACAAAAACATTTGTCTTTTTTAACGCGATCGAAAAGAAATAGGCAGAAGCTTATGTATGCCTATCCGTATTACATATTAACAACTTAGAACATGCAAGGGTCTACAAAAACATGCAACATTTAGACAGAAACACAATAAATCTGCTTTATCTTTTTTGTATGTCGTAGAATCGGGCCTCAGGTCTTAACGTGTTAAAACAGCCTTGTGGACAAGAGCTGTTAATTTCTTCCTGCCAAGAAGTCTCACGTTCAACACAAGCCCTGCTCCAACACTCAATTATGTACCCGGCACGCCGGTGAAATACTGTCCCCCAAAAAGGCAATCAATCAAGTCAGTGATTTAAAAAGGCTTTTGTTACAGTATATCTAGGCCTATTACTAGGTATAAACAATTTGTCAAGTGCATCAAAGAAGATGATTAATGGCTGTTAATGTGTGCGATAGTGTGCTGAACGCTATAAGGACATCAGGCATAAGTATTTATACAAATCATTTTGTATAAATTGTGAGTTCCTCATATTTGGAATTTGCACAAAACAATGTCTACAACCACCAGCATGCGACTTCCAGAAAGTAACCTGTCTACCATCAGTATAGGGATGGAGCTCGATAACCGTTAACCCGAAAGAATTCCGATAACAAGCTTATTGAGTACCCGTTATCAATAAGCTTTGGGCTTATCAAGCCTGTTATCGAGCATATAAGCAGCCCATGATGTCATGTTTAGACAATCCAGACAAGAGGTCGATCAAGAAATAAATGTAATCACCCACGCTGGCACAAACATGTCGGTCTAAATGTGTATCGATACCTGCCAGCCAGCTCATATAGCGCGGCACCGAGTGACACGCTATACGAGCTTGTAGATCTGCTATTTTTGTGGCGAAAATGTGGCGCAAATCTTTGACTATATATTCTTTCATAGGGAACATATCATTCTGGGGGTCCTTGACATGAAATAGTTTAAGAACCACTGACAGAGAAACATGGGTTTTTCTGAAAACTCTCAGGATTTAGAAGGCATTTGTAGAATCTGTTCTCAGGTCTAATATACTTTGGTTGGAATAACGTGTTCCTTCCACGCGCTACGTCCTACCGGGAGGTAGGTTAGGGTTTGAGGTATATAGGTTTGTCGGTCTAATGGCTGTCGGACCTATAATAGTGTTACTAAAGCCTGTAGTATAGCCGCTCTCCCCAGGTTGGCAGCGGGAGAGTTAACTCATTGACTGCATAATGGCTCATACATACTCCAGTTTTAGGTGGATTTTCTAATCTTTAGAGATTAGATTAACCAGCTGGGTCTCCACCAAACCTATCGTTCCTGTCGGGTGTAGGAAAACCTCATGTCCAAAACAGTTACTTTCAAATTGAAAAACGACAAAAGCAGCAAATCTGCAAAATCGGAAGCATGTCCCTTGCATAGGTCTGCTACTTTTGTTGCTTTTGTGTGACGCTGTAGTACGATCTAGTAGGGCGTTAACCCCGTTTGGACCTGAGGACGCAACTGTGTCGCCTCATAGCTTTTAACCACTTTTTAAACTTTAACTATTTTAAACTTTAGCTGTTGAAAAGTAGCAGATAGAAGCTCATAGCGCGGCACTCCATCTGCTATTTTTTTTTTTATCGTGAAAATGTGTGCAAATCTTTGAATATATATATTCTTTCACAGTGAACGTTTCAAACTCCTATATCTTTGCTTCTGAGGAACAGAACATATTTTCAGATGGTGGTCTGCGAATCTGGTCTCTGCAGGTCTTACAAAAAATAAAAAAGTTAGAACTAACATAGACATAACTTCCGAAAAACTATTACGTAAGTATGAAGGAATGGAGAGATAAGCAGAGAAAGGTAATGGAGGAGGCCCTCTAGGGAGGGTGCCAGCCTGGAAGCCCAACCGCCTCCACAGATTGGATTAATATTGCATGGTGGTAGCCTTGCACAGCACAGGGGCCGTGTCTATCTGGAGGAACACTGATTGCCTCATTCCCTCTTTCCTTTAACGAAAACTTATACCAACACTGCAGAAGTGTGTGTGTGTGTGTGTGTGTGTGTGTGTGTGTGTGTGTGTGTGTGTGTGTGTGTGTGTGTGTGTGTGTGTGTGTGTGTGCGCGTGTGTGTGCGTGTGTGTGCGCGTGCGTGCGTGCGCGTGGGTCAGTAAAATGAAAAACAAAAACCTGTGTCGAGTCCTTGAAGAACAACAAAAACATCTTTGCGGTTGTGCATCTTTTTGAAGACGACGGCGACGGCAGCTGTTCTTGAAGAGCACTTCTGAGAGCACTTGAAGTTGATGCCATCCTAATGAATGCGAAGTAAAAAGGTGTGTTGCTGTGGCTTGCATCTTTTTTTCCGCAGGAGGAGGAATGCAAGGGTGTTGTTTTTTTCCCCTTTCTTTTCTTCTCAACAGTGCACCTGTCAGCAAGGCTACACGGTCTGAGGAGCGGTAGAAGTACTGGGAACACTAGCATGTCTGTCATGGCACGACTTACATTGACAACTAGACCCGGGGAAGTTGCAGCCAGCTGGTGGATAACGATGTGTTTCAAGGATTTTAATGCTGATCCAACACATCCCTCACACAAACGTTTAACGTCACATTGATGTCTCGTTACAGAGATATTGACCCCGCGCATGGAATTCTCTCTTTTACTGTATATGCAAAAATGTGCATGATGAATATATATATATTATTTTCCGTTATTTTGTTCTTGCTGTCTTGTTTGAATAACATCTTCTAGCGGGGAGTCAGACAATGCTGCAGATTTTGTTGTGCGTAGTCGCTTTCTTAGACAAAATGTGACATCTGCTGATGTCTCTGCAGTCTGGATCCGGGGTTGGGAAAAGCGAGAGTGTGTGTGTGTGTGCCTATGTGTGCGTGCGTGCATGTGGCCGTGCGTGCGGTGTGTGCAGTGTGTGTATGTGTGAATCACCCTCTGAGGTCCAATTGACTGCAGGACAGACTGTGCTCTGGTTGTGAAACCATGTTTCAGAAACATAGGACCTCATTCACAACGGCGTTTACGCTGCGTATCGTGAGCAGACGGGCATTTGCGAGGATTCCCACATTACACTTTGGGAATTCATGGCCATCGCCTTGAACTTGACTTTGACGGCCCTTGGTCGTATGCTCCGCTCATATCGACGTCTGCTCCTATAGGTGGTGTATATAGGGCATACGGCTTGCGTATATTTATTTAGAAGGCGTTATAGTCTTCATGCTGAATCAATAAATAGTTCCCAAACCTGCAGATAAAATATGTAGGCATGTGTCCCCAACATTGGTCAGCACATAAACAAATGATATAAAAGCCGAGTATCACTTGTATGCCTCTATAGGCATTGGTATAGCCTATACCCATACAGAAACTGCCCCATGCAAGCCCGACACCTTTTTATTTATTCATTAGGATATATCTATAGCATGCGGCTCACTCTCAGCAGCCTTCTACTCGCAGTGCAACGCGTTGTGAGCTTGTAGATCGGCTATCGCGGACTCGTGTTGCATGTTAAAAGCTGCCGCTGAAGTCCAATCTGGGTGAAATGACGACATCATGAAATGAACCACTTACATCTGACGAAGAGGCTGAAATTTTAAATAGCTATGCCTATACGTGTCCATGATCAGAACAAATCCATTCTCCACATGGCATTCAGACAGATGACAGTGAGATGATATTAATCTAAAAGACGGACTTCCCCGCATGAATCAATGCAGCTATGATTTAAAAAAAGTATCGGATATCTATTTTACCTCTGCAGGCGAGTGTGCAATTGTTCAATATAAATGGCTCTTTATAAGTAGGCCTATAGGCTATAGCCTTGAGCTTGAACTTAAATCAATAAATGAACGAGTTATGTCATGAGAGTAGCCTATGCTTTATAACGTTCAGTCTGTTGACATTGCTGTCAAAATTAACTTCTACAAGCTCATGCATTGCAGAGCATCGCGTTCACTGGATCAGTGCATTTTGCAGGGTGTAATGATGACGTATTCCAGATATTCAGATATTTCCTGTTGCCTTATATATGGCGTGGAATGGGCGTGGATGTTCCATTAAACCAGGCGACACCAGGCGAATGGCTTGGGAAAGAGGCGGAAAAGGTACTCCGGGCGATCCGCAACAAATGCACACCTTTGCTGAATGACACGGGAGCTTATCGCAGCTTGACCGGACGGATAAATACGCGATAATTACGCATCTCATTTACACCTATTTCTACGTATTTCTGCGTTGTGAATGAGGACCATAGTGTGTATTTGCTCTATAACTCTGACATACTGCCTGCACCCCCATTACACACACACACACACGCACGCACAGAGAGACACAGTGTTCGTCCTGACCTCCCTATATTTTATGACCCTGTTGGAACCCCCTGGGACCAGACCAGGCGATGGCACAAGCCACGATAGTAGCTCTTCTTCCCTCCCTCCCTCCCTCCCTCCCAATTTGTCATGTTTCCCCCCTGCCTGTCCTGGCCGTATATAATATAACGCTGCTCTCTGCAAAGTTTTGATAAATGAGAAGAGCGCTTTGGGACGGCCTTTTACCCTTTTTACCGTCACGCATGCGGTCACCGTGCAGTTAATGTTTGGTGACCGGAGGCGTTTTTTTGTTTTTGTGACAGGGAAGTTGGGAGCACTCGCGCACGCGCACACGCACGCATGCACGCACAACAAACACGCACACACTCCCCTCCCTCCTCCCTATACCGAGGCTGGGCGGGTGCTTAATTAACCTGATCGGCGGTGGTGGTGCAGCTGTGCAATGCTGTAAGTGTGAAACAGCTGAGAGGGAGGGTAAGCCTAAACATTTTGACGCAATGGGAACCAACCAGATGATTGGTCAGGACCAACCAGATTAATAGTTCAACTAGCCGATCTATACATCGACACATTGTGAGCTTGTAGATCGGCATTTAGACCCGAGGATGATTATATACAAATGCCTGACAGTTCTCAAACTTTTTCATGTCAAGGCCCCCCAAAAATATATGTAATTGAATGACCTTTAAGACCTTTTTTAATACCAAATTGGCCAAATACGTACGTCAAAAAAGAAAAGAAGCAAATATTGGCGATTTATAGAAGTCCAACCAGATGTAATGCCTATATACACTTGGCCCTTATGCAGACTGTGGCCTTCTTGCCAGCAAGGTGGTAACTAGATGCAATTTCCCATAGGACTTTTCTGTTTGGATGTATGGCCTATATACACATCCTGTTTTGAATTTGCTTTACTGAAAACGAGCGTTTGGATGTTTGGATGAGCGTTTGGATGTATGGGCTGTCAATGGGAGATTACATCTAGTTTAATACCACCTTGCTGGCAAGGCCACAGTCTGCATAATGGTCAATTCCAAGTGCTTGTCACTTCTGGGCGCGGTTCCCAGTTCAAATGGGGGAAAAAAAGAAAATAGTGATAGTAGCCAATATACCCGTAAAACGCCCTGAGGGGGCGAGAATCGAGGACAAGGTTGCGTGCACGCATCCGCCTGGGTGACGGCAGACTGCTGGCGCTATAGCGCTTTGGCATGGGGAATCAGATCAACATATTGGAATGAATTCTGTACTGGCCATATACTGTATGGAGTGTGTCTTGAGTGTACAGAGTTTGATGAGGACATTTGGAATGTCAGAACAGGTCAGATCCATATATGGAGAACTAAGGGTGGCAGCGGGGGGGGGCAGTGTCTTGAGTGTACAGGGTTTGATGAGGGTGCGGCTGCACTTATAACTTTAGCGCGGGACCGTCTATAGAGTTTGAATGGACAGGTATCAGTCAAAACGGAGACTTCGAAGAGGAAGGACAGGTGGGAAAAGATCAACATAATGGAATGTCAGAACAGGTCAGCTCCATATTATGGAGATCTAAGGGCTATATATGTTTGAGGTCAAATGTAGAGTTGCTGGCCGGCTCCATATATGCAGATCTAGCATGATCCGGTATTCTCCATGTATGGCTATCCAGAGTTTGATGAGGTCAGTGTCGTGATGTTCACATATGGAGACGGCCATATTTGGAGCGTGTCACGAGGCAAGATGGACTGACGGCCATATATGGTGGCGTGACGTGTCACAAGGCGTGATGGACTGAAAGCCACAGTATATGGTGACGTGACTGACTGACGGAGCGACAGGTTTTACAGGTTTTAATAATATATATATATATATATTTAAATACATAGCATGAAATATAAACACATGTATTCCTCACCCAATCTTTAAGTCAAGAGGTTCCCTTGTTTTGTTCTGTCTGAATCAATTATAGTCTGTTGACCATCCGTCGTCCACACTACTCAATGTTCTGATTTGGTTTATAGTGTCCTTGAGCAAGACACTGAGCCCCTAACTGCTTCTGATGAGCATGTTGGTCCCTTGCATGGTTTCCCCTGCCGTGCGTGCGTAAATGTAATACACATTGTAAATTGCAAATAAAGCACCTTGGATAAAGTCTCTATATAATTGCACCATTTGTGGCCATGGATGTTTTCTTTCGTGGTTTAAGTGGCTTAAACAATACAGAACCTAATGGCTTCCTCACAGCAATTATGCCTCATTCACCATTTTATTCAAGGGCAATGACAAATGGCTTTCATCTATACGGTATAATATGCACTGATACTGAATAACTATACGCCACAAATTCCACGCTAATTCCAGCCCACATTCCACACGATATTGTCATTGTTTCAATCCAAGAACATGGAACAGTCCCTTGTGTAGGCTTATTATGGGGGACAGGGAGGGTAGAAGCACCGATGACTGCTGCCGTTGCTGTCGGGACAGTTCTGAGCTTGTAGATCTGCTACTTTGTAGCAGATATATAATAATCCTGAGAAGTAACAGTTTTGGACAATAGTTTCCACCCGACAGAGGCGATATACAGTAACAGCTGCTACGAGAGGGACTGCACCGAGTGCAGAACTATGATTTATTATGCCAACACGGTCCCGCTCTCTTTCACTATTCATGTCACTGCAGAGAAAAGGAACAGCGCTGTTCTTCTTAATGAACGCTGCCTGCAGCGACCTTTACAACGGGTGCTAAATCTGAAAAGTAACTGCCGGTAGTAAAGTCAAGTTTTTAAATAGTTGTGGAGGAGTATAACGTACAAACATTTGCCTCTGAGATGTTAATGGAGTAGAATATAAAGTCTTGAAAAATGGAAATACTCCAGTAAAATAATAGCTCAGATTTATATAGCGCTTTTCTAAATACCCAAAGCGCTTTACAAGGGAACACTAGGAACAGACTTTATTAAGAGAAAAAAACTAAATAAAACATAACAGATACAGGGTTAAAAAGATAAAAGGATAAACGAGACGTCAACTGGGGAAAGCTATTTTGAAGAGGTGGGTTTTGAGTGAGGTTTTGAAAGAGAGGAGAGAGGGAGCAGCTCTGAGATGGTTAAAAGTAATACTAGTAGTATAGTAGCCTACCTTAACAATATTGTACTACAGTAGTAAATGCTTTTAAATGTACTTTCCACCACCTTTAATTGTTGCTAGACCCAGGACCTTCTGCGAGGCGACAGTGCTACCGTGCCCGCCCCCCATTTACTCAAATATTGTAATTTTGAGGGATTGTTTTTTTTGAGTATTTGCAATACTTTACACTTCTACTCCACAATATCCCAGAGGAAGATATTGTACTTTTACACCACTACAATTATTTGAAAACTTTAGTGACTAGTTACTTTGTATAGATTATGATGATTATTATTATTATGAGACATGCATGAACCACTTCAGCCCTATATATTTACCTTGGCTATTATATAAAATATCAGTTAATGTGTCGCTTTGTGAGCTTGTGGATCTGCTATTTTCAAAGGCTTTTTAAACATTTGGAAACTTGGACCCTTGGACCCCGTCAAAAACGTACATCTCAAGGGGATATCTTTTCTCAATAAAGGTTCATATATATATATGTATATATAAAATGGGACATTCTGCATTGTGAGTATACTTTTACCTTTGTTACTTATAAGTATATTTTGATGTCTTTACTTTTGTAGTTCTGCTCAACATTTAGAATACCGGACTTACTTACTTACTTATACTCTTACACCCGGGACGTGCACACATAGACATCAAAGGGGGCTTCCGCCCCTGCCCTTTTACCCGTCTGTAAAACAACTACCCTTTCCAGACCACGAACGCAGCGTTTGCCGTTTACTACATGGTGGAATAAATGCAAATGCCGCTCCTCTCCTTTCCATGCCATAGGCCGATATACCGGAAGTGTCACGGTGAACTTTGACTGCAGTCCTTATTTACATTTTGGACTTTAATTTGTATTCCTGTCATTTCACTGATTTCAGTATGTTTTGTATGTATGTGCTCTTGTATTCCTGACTGTTTCTCTTTGGTTTTGGTTTTCTGTTACTCTGTTGTTGCCTTAGTTTTGTGTATCTTATTTTGTAGTATTGTTCATAGTGGTTCCTGTCTCCCTAGTTACTGTTAGTTTGTCAGTGTTTCCACCTGTGTCCTGTTAGTCCCCCAGCCTATCCTAGTGTTGATTGTACTTTGGTTCCACCTGTGCCCTGTTATCCTGTGTGTATTTAAGTCCTGTGTTTGCTTTGCGTTCTTGTTGTGTGAGTTCCTGTATGGTTTCTGTGTTTTTGTCCTGCCTACTTTTCCCTGTTAATGGAAGAGTTTGTTTAATAAATCCTTCTAAGTTATATTGCTCTGCCTATACTGTCGCCTGCATTCGGGTCCTCATCTGTACTCACTCTTAACAGGAAGGCAGCATTCAGGATAATTGCTTTTTTTTCTCCTGAACTTTTTTATTATTTTTATTTATTTATTTATATAGCACATAAGTGCTGTACAACAAATTCACCAAAAAAAGCAGGAAAATCGAACACAATTAAATAGATGCAACATAGCAAATCAACAACTTACTATACAGCCAGCTGGCCAACAGCAGAAAGCAATATAAAAAACAACAATGTAATAGATAAAAATACAGACAGACAAAGTTCAGTGAACAAACATTCAACGGGGCAGGGGGGAGGGGGGGGTGCTTTTCTGAATCAATAAGTTGTGAGAAGAGATTTAAAGGATGCAATGGTATCTGCTTGTCGGATGGTTTTGGGAAGAATTTTACTTTGAACAAATTTGTTTCGAAATCCAATGCCGTTACACCGCATCTCTCCACTAGCAAAAGAGTGCTGGGTTAATACGCCCCGAAAATAGCTGATCTACAAGCTCTCAACGTGTCGCAGCGCGACGCGTTGTGAGCTTGTAGATCTGCTATTTTCGCTACTGTCCAAAAGTGCCCTCCTAGCGGGATTTCAGCCCCTGCCTCTCTAACGCTCTCTGCACGTCCCTGCTCTCACTTACTTAAGTAAACGAATGGAATACTCCATCATTCCATCATTGCCAGTAAATGAGTGGAATACTTCATCATTCCATCATTACCAGGAACAGCTCTGCCCCCGAGAGCTGGTGCATGGCGAGAACTTCTGGGAACTCACATTACTGTACGTTACTGTATTATGTCTGGCAAATGTCTTGGAGATTATTATTATTATTATTATTACATTTAGAGGTTACGGTATATATATATCACTTGATTTTCAAACCTTTTCATATCAAGGTCCATTATTTATTCTGGCATTTGAGCCATGATGAAGGACCAACATTTGATGAGATTTATGGCCCGATTGTATCCCTGAACCTTCTGTTATTACTATTTTGAAAAACATTTTTAACCCATTCAGGACGGGAGAACCCCGTTTGGTGTTTTAAGCATTGTTATACTTTAGCGATTGAAAAATAGCAGATCTACAAGCTCTCGTAGCGTGCCACATAGTGCTGCGCTATACGAGCTTGTAGATCTGCTATTTATTTTTTTAATCGTGAAAATGTGACGCAAATCTTTGAATATTATATTCTTTCAACGTTTTTAACTCAAATATTTGCTTCTGGGGGGGGTCCCCGTGGAACAACATATAATTCAGATGGGAGTCGGCAGCCACTTTTAAAATGTGCAGATACCCTGTATACACTTACATAATAATGCATCTTGGTTTGTTTACTGTTAAGATTCAGCTAATCCTCTGGGGTCCCCCCTCCCAAAAAAATATATTAGTGGATCCCCCAGTTTGGGAACCAATGACCAATTAGGCCATGAATGCAAAGCAAACCCCAAATCACACACAATTATGCAGGAGATGCATTTGTGTGGCTCATTTATATATATAGCCTATAACATGTTGTGAACAATGCATGGGCTGCAAATGTATAGCCTGGGTAGAAGAAATGTGGTTATTTGCTGTCATGGTGTCATCCAGCCAGGCCCCCCTGGGCGCCTTGGGGGTCTTAATCCCCATTTAGCCTCGTTGTAAATCCAGCCCTTGGTGAACAGTTGCATTGGAGACTAGTGACAGTATACAGATGGAAGAGCGAAAGTCATTTTTCGGATTTCAAACCCTTGAAGTCATACGTATAGCCTACATAAGAAGTTATACAACACTGGGCTGAGGTTCAATTGTTTGCATCCAGGGAGAGTGTGTGCAAAATTTAGCAGCAACCAGGTTAACGGTTCCGGAGATTAGCTGGTAACAGACGGACGGACGGACGGACGGACGGACGGACACACACACACACACACACACACACACACACACACACACACACACACACACACACACACACACACACACACAAACGGACGGTCGGACGGAGTGCAAAACATACTCTCTCCCCATGCCTTCGGCCTGGTGGAGACAATAATAACATGACTATAGGACACGTTTCCCAAACTTGTTAATAGAAATTGCAGTAATTGTCTTGTGAAAGAAAGAACTGAGGCTAGTAGCCTACTTACCGTCTGTATATGTGACGGTAAGTTATTCCAAAAGTGTGGTCCTCTGAACTTGATGGAGAATAGGGCAGATGTTGTCCTGAAGAAAGCAGAATGAAGATCAACGGATGCTCTGGTGTAATGATTTTGAATTTAGTTATTAAACTGGAATACATTTTGAAAACAGGCTGGGAGTAGTAGTTTGTGAATTGATTGAAATAAAAATGCATATTTGAACTGGAACTGGTTAATTTGCTAGAAAAAGTAATAATTTTGATTATAAAAGTGTTTTTGTAATAGAAACATGCAATTAAGATTAGATGTGAAATTGCTAACCAGAACAATGTTTACAGTGTATGGATAAATCATTGTATAATCTAAATGTAGTGGCATATTCTTCGAATGACTCCAATAATATTCTTACTTTGTTAGAAATAAGTGCTATTTGATTTTTCCAACTGAGTTTTTCATCAAGTATTCACGTTAAAATATACCGTAAGAACTGAGAGAAGTACTCGTTTGACAGAATGTTCCATTTCACAAGTTTCCCAAATGTGTTTTATAAACATATTTTTGTATGGTTTCTCAGATTGGAAAATCCCTGGTGCCATCATTATGTGATGCTGATTGCGAATGCAGTGAGCACTTATGAGACCTAGCAGATCATGTCTGTCTGTGTGTCTGTCTGTCTGTCTGTCCCGCTATCCAAATATGGAGTGTGTTGCATCAGCAATCACTCAGCTCCATATATGGGCACAAAAGGGGCCAGGTCCACATATGCAGTAACAGCGGGACAGACACACAGACAGACAGACAGACAGACAGACATGATCTGCAGGGTCTCAGCTGCGTTCGCTTCCCGCGTTTGCGCGTCTTACTGGTATGCTAGTCCTTGTCCGTTTTATGTCCATATATGGAGACCCCTGATGACATCATATTTGGGCATATAGCTGCATTGGGAACTCCATATATGGCTGAGACACGAGAGTGATGTCGGAGCCCGCCGACAAACAACTGGGGTTATAAATAGTTGGCGTGTCACACGGGCCGCCATCACAAACCTTCGAGGTGTGAGCTCAACCAACCCAAGACGACGATGGCATCAGCTGACGGCGGAGAATTCAAACCCAGCTGGGCGGACCAGGTCGAAGAGGAGGAGACAGACGGCGGCCGGTTACCGCCTCGGAAAGAAACGACCAAAGGAAACATCAAGACCGTCACGGAATATCAAATAGACGAAGCGGGGAAGAAGTTCAAGATCGTGCGGACCATCCGGATCGAGACCCGGAAGACCTCGAAGGCCGTGGCCGGGAGAAAGACCTGGAGGAAGTTCGGCAACGCCGAGTTCGACGCGCCGGGCCCCAACGTCGCCACCACCACCGTCAGCGACGACGTCTTCATGACCTTCGTCTCCAGCAAAGAGGAGCTGAACGCCCAGGACCACCACCCGGACGAAGACCCCATGAGCAAGCTCAAGGGGCAGAAGATGGTGACCTGCCGCGTGTGCAAAGGCGACCACTGGACCACCCGCTGCCCTTACAAGGACACTCTGTTTGCGACCGCCGGCGGCGGCGAGGAGAAGCCCGCCGCGGCGGGGGAGTCGGAGCCGGCGCAGCCGGCGCAAAGCAAGACCGGGAAGTACGTTCCTCCCAGCCAGAGGGAAGGAGGCTCGACGCGCCGGGGGGAGTCCATGCAGTCCAGCCGCAGGGCCGACGACAGCATGGCCACCATCCGCGTGACCAACCTGTCCGAGGACGCCTGCGAGGAGGACCTCCAGGAGCTCTTCAGGCCCTTCGGCTCGCTGTCCAGGACGTACCTGGCCAAGGACAAGTTCACGGGCCAGTCCAAGGGCTTCGCTTTCATCAGCTTCCACCAGCGGGAGGACGCGGCCAGGGCCATCGCAAAGATGTCCGGGTACGGTTACGATCATCTCATTCTCAACGTCGAATGGGCGATTCCGTCAAATAACTGAGTGCCACTTATATATCCAAAAAATATGCCAGTGCGGGCGCGATGCCAGATTTGTATTGTTCCAGAAGTTCAACTTGGCTTTTATTATGATAGCGGAGTTTTTGACGAGAAAACAACTTTAAATAGTAAAACCACACCCAGTGTGAAGTGAGGGGCGCTCTTATAATCGTACATCATCATGCATCATCTCATACTGGCCAATCAGAATGCCTGTTGCCTGTTGCCACAAATTTACATCATATTTGGCGGACGTAATTTCTCCTTTCATTGTCAATGGCGGATATTGAGATTAGTCCAGTAAATAAAGTAAAAAAAATCTTCTCCGGTTGGACAAAGTTGGATTATTTTGTTTCTCAACTGATTCTGACAGGGCATTATGTCTAGGATAAAAAATCTACCCAAATCTGCTCACTGCTAAGACCAGAATCATGAAAACCCCCTAGTTTGACACGTCACATGCTACTAAAGCAAAATTAAATTTAGAAAATATTGCCTTATAATAGGGTGTAAATGGTGGCATCTTGGATCAAATTTAGGGTATTAGCAGTGAGCAGATTTGTGTAGATTTTTCATCCTGGCTAGTAGACCTAATGCCCTGTCAGAATCAGGTGAGAAACAAAATAATCCAATTTTTCCAACCTCTGCCATTTAATTATTGGACTAGACGTGTGGAGCCAAAAGCTGTATATAGGAGCCGAGGGGCTAGCGCCCCTCAAATCACACTCGTGTGAAGTGAGGGGCACTCTTATCATCAGTCACAAAATGTATTGGCCCACATGATGTCTCATCATTAACTGCTGCGCTAAACACAAAAATAAAGTCCATAGACATGGCTACCATTCGATTTTTGAGGGGCGCTATATTCAGCTATAGATTCAGTGTAGATTTTCGTCTTACACAAACATTAAATTCCCATTGACAATGGAAAATTTATGTCATAATATGTGGACGAGCAAATCGGCTATTTTTGTCCTACACATTTGTCCTACACAAATTAAATTCCCATTGACAATGCATGGATGATGTACGATGATAAGAGCACCCCTCACTTCACACGGGTGTGATTTTTGTTCTCTAAACAAACATTAAGTCCATAGACTTGGCTGCCATATGACTTAATTTAAAAGGCCAGGCATTGGAGGGGTTATAGCACCCCTCAAAAAAAACTAAGCTCTATACTGACAATTTTGTCAACAAATGTAAACTAAAATGTTAGGGAGAGACTATAGTGGAGGAGAGATCCAGTAGAACTAAAAGACAAGTTCTTTCATGTGTGGTTATGTAGTGGTATATTAAGGCCTAGCAGATCTACAGATCATGATCATCTATTTTCAGCATGCCAACCACGTTTTAAAATCTGACATTATGACTCCATAAAGGCCTTATACAGATCTACATTTTAGTCAACAAAGTCAACTGTATAGTTGACTAAAACAAAAACTTTTCAGATGACTAAAATATTACTAAAACTAAATTATTTTTAAATTCAAAACAATATGACAAAAAAAAAAGGTTAAATTAAGTTCAAAACTAACTACATTTGCTGCATAGCCTATACAACCAATCAGATTTGGGCTGGATTTGGGGGCTGCCGCGGCCATCCCACGCTGCATAATACAACCAGATGCTAGACTTCTTAAAAAGGCCTTTGGAACTAATTAGATGTTACTTTGGTGAGAGAGAGAGAGAGAGAGCTGTGGGCCTTGGTGGTTTGTGTATGTGCGTGCGTGTGTGCGTGCGTGTGTGTGTCTGGACGACGACGACAGGAAAACGTGGGAGTATAGCCGCGATCCATCCATCTCCGTGCTTGTCAATTATGTCTGCGGTGGGTCCACTCCACGACCACCACGCGTCTTCATTTACTCTGTGGGCACACCACCACCACCACCACCACCACAGTCTCTCCGAGTCACCGTAGAGCCAATTAACCGCGCTGGCATTATCTGCTGCAATGCGGGGTTTCATTAAGAACAGGCCCGGCACATGGGCATCAATGTGAGGTCTTCATTATGAAGCACTCGATGAATATTCATCCCCGGCGCTTTAATTCAATCGTTTATGTGGAGTTGAATCACGCTATAAAGTGTCCCCCCCGACAGAGTCATATAACACAACCTGGTAGGCTAGCAGTGTTAATGGCACTTAATGCTTCTGGTGTGGGAGGGAGGACTGTCTACAATGCATTAACCTCCTCGACCTCAACGCATTCAGACCCGTCACCTGAGGCAGATTCTACAAAATGTCTTCTAAAGATGCTTTTTGTTGTTGTTGCTATGCCAGTGGTGCTCAAACATTTTCATGTCAAGGACCCCCAAAATGAATGGATGTCCCAGGGATCCAAATATATTGCCCCCCAGAAAGGGCCTTAGTCCTACTCCTCCTCCCAGCCAACACTCTCCACTGACAGGTAGTTACCCCCCCCCCCCCCCTTTTGATTTACATCAAAAGGGCATGTGAGCTAAAACCCACAATTCAACAAGAGTGTCTTTTTCAAACAAAGTGTTTTTTGACTGAATTGCCTGTCATAATTTGACCCCTTAGTATTAGGATGTATTAGGATGTTGATATTCATTCATCAGCCAACACTCCCCACTGACAGGTAGTTATGCTCAACAACCTGGTAAACTAATTTCATGTTACAAACCTATATTCCCTAGACCCAAAAGGGTTTCATATAACAATAGTCTATAGCTAACATCAAATGACAGGCAAATAAAGGGACATATTTAGTAGGTGACAGAAAGCCATGCCTCAGGCTCAGTCTCACACACTTTATACTCACCCACCCAGCAACGACCATAAATATAGCTAATTGCATTGTCAAACCCCCCAACCCCCACCACCAATTAGCTGTCTTCCTCAACAGAGAATAACAAACCAGCCAATAAGTCACTCCAGGGCCAGGCTTTGCATCCATTACAGGCCCTAGCTGCTACATCTCCAAGGAGACCACACGCATGCACACACGCGCGGCACGCATGCATGCCGGTTAAAGCCGCAGAGCCGAGCTTCATACTGTACTTCTTAGCACGTACAGTGCTATATTATACAAATAAAAAGTATGTCATGACTCATGACATCACAGGTCCACTCAAAATGTCCCACTACTTTGTGTCAATTCAACTGTATACAGTATTACAACAGTTTTCTTGTACACAATGTATACACAAATGGACATATATAACCAAAATACCATTAGTTTCCGTATAATATTTGATATTATTTGCCATACAAGGCCCTTCATCATTTGCTGCATGGAAAGCAATCAATTCTGGATTAGTTGAAACACTGCATATTTACTGATAGCCTTAAAACCCATTTACAAAACAGATGGGAAAATTAGCTGCAGTAATTCTGTTGTCCGTTCTAAATGATTTGGCTTTTCATTTTCAAATAGACGGCCCGGATTTGCCTAATGTGAGAATGTGCCGCAGAACCACTTAGGCGAGTTATTTTGCATTTTGAAACGGATTTTAAATGTCAAACATAATAAGCCTCGCCTCTGGCGGTTTTAAATAGAGTCCATTATGCAAGACGTGTGTGGACCTTGCTCAGATCCATCTTATGGAGGTAATCACTCAGCACGCACGCACGTGCACACACACACACACACACACACACACACACACACACACACACACACACACACAGACACAGCTGACACACTAATCAATGCACATTCACAATTCATTAATTTGTTGTCAACCCTGACTGGATTTGTTTGACTCATTGGTTACAGATGCGTACCTTTAAGGCAATGCAATGGCCGAGGGAAATCATTCCCAGGGTCTGAACATGACATATAATTGAAGGACATCCCGTTAAAGTGACTCGCAGTATAGCCAACAGACATGCTATTTGTTTTTTCGTCTTCAAATTACAGAATAATTCCGTCTACTTATTGTAGCCAGGCAATTGTTCAGGTTTACCTCATTAAAACCTGAGGCTGGTTCTACAAATACCTTCTAAATAGATAGTTCTCAAACTTTAGGACCCATGAATGATATTTATCAAAACACGGACATACAACGTATATATACGTGGACGTAAAAATAATATCACCAGAAACACATGAGAGCCAGGCCTTTCATTACCATAACACCATAACACTTGTATAAAGCTGCTTTTAACATGCACCTATCGAGTAATACAATACACATAGAAAAACATCACAATACATCAGGAAGATCAGGAAAAGAAAAACAAAAGGTAAACATGTGAATTACATAGGTTTACAAATAAAAAGCTATAAGACAAATTTCAAAATGATCTAAAAACAGTTAGATATTGTGGGGATCTATACGCTCACCAAGGTTTTAAAATGACTCTAGGGTACCAATGTGGTCTTTTGTTAACTTTTGGTACCTTGAATTTGGGGAAATTGACCGGGTGTGATATTCACTCGAGGCCACGCCCTAATTGGACCCTGTCTTATTGTTAATCATGGCTGCCAGATCCCACCTGATGTTGTGTGGGAGTCCTGACCGACAGGTCCAGGTTGGTACTGAATGACTGCTAGCTTGCATAGTGTCTTCAGACTAGGATTACAGTCTAAAATGTACAGCAGGTCACGAGGTGTGTTCTCCCCTCCAAAGAGGACGACACCATCTCCATGAACAGCACGACCTGTACCCACACGTATACGGACTAAACCCACACAAGGGGTGGAGGTGGAGCCCTTTGGGGGTCAGCAGACAGACAGGCTCCACGCAGCAGGCAGACAGGCTCTACATAGCAGACAGACAGGCTCCACACAGCAGACAGACAGGCTCCACACAGCAGACAGTACCCTTGGTACAGAACTACTTCTGATGATGAGTCAGTCATACATTTCACAGCTCAACTTAAGTTGTTCTCTAGCCCAACAATGTGAACGTCAATTAAACTTGGAGCAGGAGCTCCATCGTGTGGCTGAAGGTGACATTACAATTAATATCATGTCTTAGTGTGATTAACTGCACTGTACCATTGGTTGTGCATTTTGTTAAGTGCTCTTGTTAAAATGCTTAAATGGGCCATAAGTTCATAATGCACAATGTCATGATATAACTGAATATATCTATAATTCATGTAAGGTTAAAAATGTTAAAACCTAATGTGACTTTCTGGGGGGGAATAAAAGTTCCATAAGGGGCGAGCTCCAAAAGTGGTATATACAGTTATACACCACTCTACAAAAAAATGATTTATACCACTTTGAAAACGGTATGCCATTGGGCTTCATGCCTCCTCCTGGCTTTTCTCTTTTATATGTTGCATAATTATTTTTGTATTGTTTTTAATAGTGTGCTAAATCAAATACAAAATCAAAGAGGTGGAAAACATGAAAAAAAAACTCCACAACAATCCAGTTTGCTTGTTATCTTGACAATTATTGACACTTAAAGACATTAGTTGCATTTGTACACATGAATACAGAGTCACAAGTCAGACAGTAGTAGTAAACAACAACACAAAGGTGCTTTCAGGCCACATGTCGTCAACACACGCACATTTTCAAACATTTTCAGAACTTTTAGAAATTGTTCACAAAGTAAGTAGTTGAAAATAATACAAAAATAGCATAACCCAATCGATGCGTCATGTGAGCTTGTTTATTGTCAGTTGTGGGCTATTTCTGGGCTTTATGAATTACAGCTGAAGTGGATCAATACGATCTGATTGCAGCTCACAGAAGAAGAAGTCGTTCACTCTTTCTTCTTCTCCTGAAATGAGACGTAAACATGACGTTACTGCAAGTACATTTACTCATAAGTGCTGTAATTAAGTACAAGTACAGCGGTGCCCGTTGGGCTCTGCAGGCCTACTTGGAACGATGCAAGTTGGAAATGCGTTTCCATTTTGAGAATGTCCATTTTTTTCCAATCATATTATATTTACACTCCTGTATGTGTCAGTCAGAGCTATTCGGAAAATAATTGCCGATCTACACGCTCACAACCCACTGTGAGCTTAAAGATCATATACTGTAGTGGTCCTCTGGAGTGAGTGTGGAAATATAGTGGCCCTCAGGAGTGAGTGTGGAAATATATAATAGTGGCCCTCTGGAGCTAGTGTGGGTAATGGCCCTCTGGAGTGAGTGTGGAAATATAGTGACCCTGGTGGAAAAGGACAAGTTGTCATCACTCGTTCATGGTTCACAGCATTCTGAACAGAAGCAGCACAGCCCTTTTCCTGCTCGACTGCATTTTTTTAAAGTCACATTAGTTTAGAGTCCTTTGTTTGTCCTTTCCAAGTATACTGTCAACGTCGCACGCCCACTTTCAACTATTATTTCACGGATTGCTTCTACTGTCAATGTGGTCGACACCAACTTTTACTTCACCACGGGATTGTGCCGTTTGTGTGCAGCAGCAGACACGTGTGTGTGTGTGTGTGTGTGTGTGTGTGTGTGTGTGTTCTGCTATTTTTCAACAGCTAAAGTTAAAAATAATGGTTCAAGTGGTTAAAAGCTATACGAGGTGACACGGATGCGTCCTCAGGTCTAAGTAGGTTAAGTGGATGCAGGTGTTACGTTATAGACCCACCTTTTCATCACTGCTGGAGGAAGATGAGGACGATGAGGATGATGATGAAGATGACTCATGTCCGTCCTCGTGTTTGTGTTTGTGTCCGTCCTTGTCCTTCTTCTTCTTCTTCTTGTGTTCCTTGTCCTTGGATTGGACAGACAGACAGACCGATATCATCATAAATGAATTCATTTGAGTAATTATTATAAACCTCCCCTCCAAGTTTTGTAATATAGAGCTTACGGTCTCCGAGGAAAAAATACTTCAACGTGAATTTTCGCATTTTCCCATTCATGTCAATGGGGAAATGTAATGCACGAATACATTAATATCAATTAAACTATACAATATTTCTCCTAGCAATGAGCAAGCACACCATTCCCGATGAAGCCGGTCAATTTGAGATATGGCTCAAGTGCGTACCGTCAAAACTGTGGGAGGAGTAACGTTTCAAATGTAGCCTTACTCCAGTAAAATAAAGTGTTACAATTACAATAGTCTGGTTGCACTAATAGACATTTCATTCCCCACACACACCAGTTCCGTGGCACTGGTTGGCCATGCCACGGAAGCCCAGCCCATATGAGACATGGAGCTAATAATAAAAACATACCTTGCAGTCAGACTTGTCCTTGCAGTCAGACTTGTCTTTGGACTTGTCCTTGCAGTCAGACTTGTCTTTGGACTTGTCCTTGCAGTCAGACTTGTCTTTGGACTTGTCCTTGCAGTCAGACTTGTCCTTGGACTTCTCCTTGGACTTGTCTTTGCAGTCACTCTGAAACAAAGCAAAGTATTCTGGAATTAAACAAAGAATAATGAAATCTCACGACTGAATATCTTTGACCAGGTCCAAACTCCCAATCTGTTATCTGTGAAACCGGGTGGAAAAACATGCCCCCACACTATCTAGCACTCTGATTTCAAAACCTGTCACTTCTCAAACTATAATAACTTCAAGCAACTCCATATACCATGAGAGTAGATTTGATTCAAATTCAAAAGCATCAAAAGTAGCAGATCTACAAGCTCGGAATGCATCGCCTCACGCTGCGCTTCGAGCTTGCAGATCTGCTACTTTTGTGCGACACTGTAGTGTGATCAAGTACGGCGTTAATTTATGAAGAAAAATAATCACACAAGTTAGAATATGGAGATAGGAGGATTTCTGCAGAGTATAGGGTTTAAGTGAGCTCAGCATGGTGAGGAATGCATTATGCATAAGCAGGTTGGACAAACTGACAGACTGCTTTCCATAACCAGCTTACACCAACTGGAAAAACGCATGAATGTGTTCCATACGGCAACAGCGAGACTAGCCCTGAAACATGACTGTCATAATCATGACATTTGCAGAGCAAACGTGTACATATAAACATTCAGATTTCAAGTATAAAGTGCTCACCCCAAGGTGCCACGGGTGTTAGAAATGTCCTGGAATATGGCTATTAGCACCCGCGCATCCTGTGAGGCCTAAGGCTCTTGGGGTTTGCCAGGTACAACAACCACTTGGCCCCCGATAAGGCCTGCAGACGATAGACATGGCAGGCACATGCAGTCCCGGTGGAGAGCACCACAACCAGATCCATTACATCGTGGTCAAGAAGTCAAGCGTTAACACCGGTATACGGTAGGACATGCAGCTTTCCAAAAGCAGACATCGGGAGCGACCACAACCTTGTCCTGATGTCTTTCCGGCTATACGCTTGAAAAATATCAAAAGCTCCAAGTGCACTAGAATGAAGTATGATCTGGACAAACTACCCTGAGACCTGAGGTGCCTGAAGCCTTCAAAGCAATGATAGGTTTGCAGACTTGTTTGCACCACTGCTCATCCTAGGTGTGACCACCGTGTTGAACATAGTCATAAAACAAACCGCCACTGAGATACTTGGCAAAGTCCGCCCAAAGAAGAGAGTTCAGGAAACTGTGGGTAATGAATGTGAAATGTGAAGATTGAGCTAAAGACTGGCTTGATCAGATTGAGCTAAAGCCTGGCTTGATCAGCTTCAGAGACTAGAGTCACTTAATGATATTCTACCATTCTATAGCATTTGCCCCAATAAATACATGTACATGACATGTTATTTGCGAATGCATCTCTTTGTTATACAGGTAGGGTTAAAATGTAGTTTGGAAGCAACTTGGAAGGGAATTCATAACTTATAAGCAATGAGTTAAAAGCAAACACAAATAAAGAAAGAAAGAAAACAATGTAACAGAGCTTGCAGATCTGCGTTTTTCAAATGAGCATTTAAATCAGCCTCATAAGTGATGAAGAGATGGATACAATAGCGCCAGTTACCTTACGGTCAGTGAAGAGGCTGACTAGAGATGTGCTATAGTGTACTCCTCAACATTGCAAATCAATCAAACATGTTTTTAAAGTTACGGTTTAAAAGCTATGGTTCTGACCTTGTCCTTGTCCTTGTCTTTCTTCCCATGACCAAACAAGGAGAACTTCTGGTCCTGACCAGCGGCATCGCCCTTCTTCACATCGTCCTCCATAGCTGGAGACATTATAATATAAAGTATTACTGTAATTAAATCATTCATATACACCAGAGGGAGTTCAACAAACCATGTGCAACCCAGATTCGGCACAAACAAGGGACTAAATTATTTTCGCTCCCATTATGTGGAACGCCCTATACGAACAGTACAGTGGTGAAAAGTTGTCTACATTTACTTAATTTTGTACTTGAGCAATTCCAAATTCTAATATTGGCATCTGTCTACATAACATGCTATCTAAATTACATTTTTAGCCTCTGCAGAAGCCTGCAAGGTTGTTGAGGCTTGGGGCAACGGCCGTATACCATAGTCAGATGCCTCATGCCAGGTTGATAATTGATCTGGCATCCTATAGTGTGTATAGTTTCAATGTGCAGATTATTGATGTGTTTAGACTGATGATATAGGTTATCGGTTTACCCATACCTTGATTACGATTTCTATGCATTGGATGTAAACCTCCTATTATTGTAAATCACTCTGCGACCAAACCATTTGGCATCAGAACACAGCATTTGCACTGCATAATGCATACATTTGGCTTTAATCCAATAACATCCTAAAATTATCACAAGATATTCACAAATTAACCCGTTAAAACCGGGAAAGCATCTGAGTCACTTTAGATTCGAACCTGCCGGCTCCCCCAGAGTTATAGTGTCGAAGTGTTCATGAGCAAGACTCTGGAACAACATATCTTGAGGTGGGGTCGGTGAACAAATACAGACATTTGTGGAAGTCATTGAAATGTAAATGTTTGAGCACCACTGATAGAAACAAAGTTTCAATAAGTTATGGTGCTATATTCCTTTTAGACCAAGGGTTATATCTTCTGCCACCCCTTATCCCTTATCCCTAAACTTATTTTGAATTTTGAAAAGCAATTTTTAAAATAGTTCAAATAGCCGATCTACAAGTTCCCAATGTTTCAATGTAGATCGTCTAGTTGAGTGCTTGACTCTACTGATTTTTTACTGTTTTCACATTTCTGTCTGATTAAGTTTAACAGAAAACTGTTTATTTAGAAGACATCTGTAGAATAAACCTCAGGTCTTAAATGGGATTAAAACAAAGGCTTACCTGAAGCCAAGTCGAAATCTGCCATGATCCTCCCTGTTGCAACACCTGAGTGGAAGTGACAAAACACGGCTGAACACACTCACCACGTGCACACGCGCACACACATGCGCGCACACACACACACACACACACACACACACACACACACACACCTGGGACAAGACTGAGTGGGTGTACCCACATGGGCACGCCCCAAACAGTCACATGACCGAGCTATTTCAGATGGGTGTGTGTGTGTGTGTGTGTGTGTGTGTGTGTGTGTGTGTGTGGGTCAGCTTGTTCCATATCTCTGGCTGATGATGGGTGTGTTTATTATGTGTGTTCACGTGAACTCCTCCAGAACTCGCAGAGCTGCATTCCACACCCAATACAAAGTACAGCACATTTACGAGTTATGACTCATTTACTATGAGTACTTAAAAGGGGATATTCCACTCACTTTCAGTCATTGTAATGTTGACTCTGGCTTTTTTTGTGCATTGCACCCCTGCGTGACAGTTTTCTTTTTAAGTTGCTTGATTCACTATTATTTAAGGCCTAGTCATAGTTCAGTTTGTGCTAGGCCAATGCTGGTTGAGGGTTGAAACCATAGATATTAAAAGAATAGATGACTCATTGGCCGCTGCGGTTCATTGGAGTGATGCGTGTCGACGGCGGGGGGCAGAAGACTTTAGGAAGTAGAGGAATAGTACAAGAGACTATAGTGGCCAAGAGACTAGTGGCCACAGCGACAGAGAATGGTCCAATGACATCATATTGGCCCCTTTTCCACCGGTTGGTTCACAGTGGGAACCGGTTCAGTTCTTTTTGGTTTTTAGTCCACGAGCCAGAGTTCCAAAATTGAAACGTTAATTATTGAATTGAGTGTCAAAACCATACCAATATTAGATTGTTATCACCATTAAACTTCCCCCAATTGAGTACTTACACGAAGACAATGATTTATTGTATTACACATTTTTTATTTTAAAATATGCAAATTAGGCATTATGTAGGAAAATATGCTAAATAATCAAAAATATGAAAAAGCTACTACTGTGGAAGGGTTTATCATGTATTAATTTACTTGGATTGATCCTATAAACAATTTAATATAGGGTATAGTTTGCCCACCAATTCTGGAGCTCTGGCTCATGGACTAAAAACCAAAAAGAACTGAACCGGTTCCCATTGGGAACCAACCGGTGGAAAAGGGGTCATTGTGTCAAGTACAGTATATAGTACAACATGCCAATTAACGTATTTATTTTGCAGCATAATCAAACAATGTCCAGAGGAACTGAGGTCAATGTCAGTTTGTTTCATTCTTCAAACTTTATGAGGTGACAATCTACTGTAGCAACTGCTAAGTTGGATATTTGGAGGCTTATTTGGAGGGTGGGGAAGTTATACTAGTGCATACACATCAAAGTTCTAAGAAATACATCATAGTAAATGTATCTATTTACTAACAAATTCAATACACTCTGGTTTCTCAACATTTTCCCGACCACTGAACCCTTTCGACCTCAAGTATACCCCCTATATGATTTGAATTTGTGTGCAATATATAGTCAAGGGATAATCATTGGGGAACGGGTCCTTATTGAGAAATAACACCCGACGGGGTGATAAGATCCGGCCATGATCGATCATCCTGCTTATTACACGGCTACTCGTTCACTGCCATTGACAAATCTATTTGTCTACTGGCGCAGACCTCCATTGACCTGGTATGGCGTTCGTCATTTGGTGTTACTGAGACTTTTTACTCAAGTAAAGTAAAAGAAGCTGTCAAGACTCAAATCCTTGCATGAACCATTTCTCTGTAGGTTTTGTTTTGTAATGGTGTCGTCACACCTCCACAATGAATGTTAAGTCCACGTGGCTACAGAAGATGAACCGAATAAAACCATGTGCCATGTTCAGTTTACACTTAATAACCATTTGATTCTGATTCGGTCAGCCAGCAATATTATTTTCTATTTTCATGTTTTTCAAAACAGGCGAGAAGAAGAAAGTCAGTATTGTAACGCTCAGTCGATAAATGCCGCTTTATTTTCTGAAAGCACAAGAATGATATTTCCATTATATACAGTAGAGCAATGGTTCTCAAACAAAATAATAAATAATAAATAAATATAAATAATATAAATAATAAAGAGTGTCATTGAATGCAGATTCCATCGTGTTTCTTGTGATGCGTGTGGAGTCGGCGTGGGCAGGCGTTTACATGATCTCCCCACTGTTGCAATTGCAGAAGGCCTCGCACTTGCCTGAATTGCACCCCCAAGTCCCCAGAACAGCACAGTTGCTCCACTTATCGTTATAGTTACATGGGTTGGCTGAGAGAGAGAGAGAGAGAGAGAGAGAGAGAGAGAGATATGAGTAGCAGGAGTGTCCATGTCTATATACTATAGCCCTTTATTCATAAACAGAACAAACACCCAGGTCGGGATACCAATTTGATCCAATCAGAATAGAGAACTAGTAGAAGTCAGGATGCAGATTAAACAACTGAAATGGGAAGTGGTGACACAAAGGCATTAGCAACCAGTGCCACAATTGGAACTGGAACCCCATACAAACGAAGCTGCAATGATAAATGGGTACGTGTTCTGATTGGACTTTTTTTCCAGAATAAAGTGTTAGTTTTACTATTACCTACTTTTAACAAAAGAAGAAAAGAAAATCGCGGTCACTTATTACTGCACAGCCCGTCATCACAGTGGTCGGGACAGTCACCACAAGCTGTTCCGTTCTTGTAGGGGTGAGTGTACCCGTAGTTACCGCTGAAATGGGGGGAAAACAACATCAAATACTAAACATCGTCTGACGAGACCAGTGTCCAATATCTCATGTCCATCTACACACTATAGTGGTTCCAAACCTTTACCGGATCAGGACCGACTAGGAAACTCTTGCTAATGTTTGGTGATTTTCAACTACTTGCTTCCCTTTTCTTTTTTCTCTCTCCTGCGTACCAGTAGAGGGGGGGCATCACGTACCGCCGGTGGGAACCATAGGTTGGGAACCATGTCTCTATTAATGCATTTGAAAGTGTTAATTTAACACTGGGGATCTGCTATTTTTTGAGTGGCGCTAGCGCCACTTCTAGTACAGTACAGTACAGTACAGTATTTGGAGTTTAGGTATATACAGTTGTCAGCAATTCATAGTGTCTGAAATCCTTTTTACCCTCTTTTGATTTTGCGAATATTGGAAAATGTAGTACTGAAATCAACCAGCAGTTGAAGCAGTTGAGTATGTTTTTATAATAGGACTGAACCCTGCACTATAATTAGTGTAGGGAAGCATTCAGGTCAGACACAGATATTTGTACACAGTGTTGGGACAGTAGGCTACTAGTACTTACGGTGGACAGTACTGACACACATGGATGTATTTTTGGTACGTGGCGTCGGGGCAGTGAGCCACGCCACACCCTATCTGGTTGGAACGGTACCACACAATCTGCAGAACACACACACACACACACACCACTGTTTAAACACTTTCTTGTCAGGGACAGGGGGCGCCATTTGGAGTATAGCAGGGGATATAGCAACTGGCACCCCCTATAGTGTTTAGCCTCAAATAATTATCGTTACTTTTTTTTTTACATTTTGTTGCCAATACTTGTAAAAGTGTACTTGTAAAAGTGCATTTTGCCACTATAACAATATCAACTTCTTATTGATTTTACCATTTCATATATAGTGCAGTGGTTCTCAAACCTATTCATGCCAAGGACCCCTAAATCGACATGCATTAGCCTGCCTGCGGACCCCATTTTAAAAGATATGCCAGGTACCCCCATGAGAGAAGATTTGTATGACGGTTCTAGCAGTGATTCTCAACCATTTTCATTTCAAGCACCCCTAGTTGGACATGCATTGGGCTTCGGACCACCCCATTTAATGGCACTTTTCTCTCTGGTACCCCAATTTATATGGTAAAATAAATGGTCATTTAACTCTGAGAGTGTACAAATGGAACCAAACGGACCCGTTAGAGTCACCCATTTAGGTGGGGACCCCCTGGAACCCCCTCCTCAAGGACCCCTGCAGGGTCCCCAGACCCCACTTTGGGAACCAGCGCAGTAGTTTACCTGTGTGAAGTGTCCCACAATGCCTCCATAGACAGAGCCCTCCCCGTACTTCCAGTCCTTCACCTCATCGTACCACATCTGGATCTTATCGGCCCATGAATTCTCTGTATGGCTATATACTCTATATATGACATATATGTTCTCACCACAACCACTGGCTAGAGAGAGAGAGAGAGAGAGAGAGACAGACAGACAGAGAGAGACAGACAGACAGGTCAGAGTTTTGAAGCACTCGTTATCAGTGAAGCCACCTCCTGCTGCCTCCTGCAGTATGTGCGAATTTAAAACTGGTGGTGCACATACAGCCGTCGGCGAGTTTGACGTTATTTAATACTGAATGGGCTGTCTATGGGAAGTTGCACCTAGGTAGTACCTTGCTGGCAAGATGGCAGCCGTGCGCATGTGTCATCAATAGAGAGCCGATTGCGCTGCAGTTATGATTGTGCCCTGTTAAGTGATAACTTACTTAATTATTGACAATAATGTTGAAGGGGTCTTACTGCTGATTTTCCTGTCCGCCCACTTGCTGTGTTGCAAGACACACTGTGACTTGACGGCCCATGCCTGAGCGTTGGCAGCAGCGTCCTCACTCCACGACTGAGAGAACGAGAGGGCATGAGAGGATGTGTGTTTACTATAGCATAAAGATAACGGTATGCATGTTTATCCCATTCTGACCTGAGATCAGATTCATGCGAGGTTTCCACTGGACACTACACTGGTCTGATGAAACCATTCTGACCCGAGATCAGATTCTAAAAATGTCGGTCGTTCTTCGATTTTTCAAAAAATAGCAGACCTACAAGCTCGTAGCGCGCCACTCGGTGGCGCGCTATGAGCTTGTAGATCTGCTATTTTTCAATAGCTAAAGCATAACATGATGCAACCAACACCAAAATGGGTTCCCGTTCAGAATGAGTTAAACATGATACGAGCGATGATGTCATTAAAAGATGTCTGATCAAAGCTCCAGTATAGTGTCTTACCATCTTCAGCATGTTGCTGGCGGTAGGCTGCACACCTCTTCTCAGCTCGTTGTGTCTGTTCACGATGTATTCCTTGTCAGCTTCGGTCATCTCGACGACTATACACGGACACACCAGAAAAGACCCCAAAAAATGTATAACAATATATAATATGGCACGATTTTGTAACCCTTTTTTATACGCTGTGCCAATTTCCTAAACTGTAATCCTGGGCGCTATACTCTCCCTCTGCCAACCTGGGGAGAGCCCCGAACTGATGCTCCCTTCAATGCATGAGGAGTGAGCAGGCTGCCTTTTTTATCACCTGACAGCAAGACACTGAGCCCCAATTGCTCCTGATGTGCTAGTTGGTTTGCCTTGCATGGCTTCCTCTGTTATCGGTGTATGTATGAATGTGTGTGTGTGAATGTAATGCACAATCTATGTAAAGTGCTTTGGATAAAGGCGCTATATAAATGCACCATTTACCAGGTAATAAGGGAGCATACGGTAGTATGGAATCAGTAATAAGACTGCATAAGGCTGATTTTCTTACCTTCAGCTTCAGCTTCAGCTCCAGCCAGGACAGCAAAAAGCACCGTGAGAACAATGTACACCTTCATCCTATGTGAAAACCATAAGAAAACATCACGTTCTGAGTAGACATACAGACAGACAGACCAAGGACCAAAGGAGCAAATTGTACAAATGTACTATTAGTCTAATGATGGAAATTGATGAACCACTGAAAGTAGACAAAACTTACCTCCAATAGTTGTGTGTCCTTTCAGATGAAATAACGACTGCTGTTGAATGGTATCGGCTGGTCTTATGGTGGTGGTCAGGTGGTGGTATTTATATTCTTAAATTATTAGGATATTAGGTGTGTCTGTGTCACAGTATGTGGCTCTGTGTTCCCATACTGTGGCTGTGTGGGCGTCGGCTTTACTCCCAGCTTCCAGCCTTGGCACACCTGTCTGTGGTCACCTCATCACACTCAATTGACACACCTGCCGGCCATCAACTCTTCAGCCCTGACAGTATACCCTGGTCTTCACTCCACTCATCGTCAGATCATTGTTCAACCTTTCATGGTAGTACTATAGCTTGACTCTAGCCAGTGTTTATGTTCTAGTGAAGTTATAGTCTAGTTATATTTCCTAGTATTTGCTCCTGTGTTTCCTGCAAACTCAAGCTCTTCTCCTCTCCTCCAGAACCCAGCTCACCTATTCAACTGCCTGCTCGTCTGCCTGCTGCCTGCCTGGACTGCTTTCCTCATCCTCCATGTTTGTTTTCCACAATCTGCAATTCACCATTATTGTGAATAAATATCTGAATTTTGCTCCTGTGTTTGGCACTGCATTTGGGTTCAACTTTCTGCTATACCGTGACAGTCTGTGTTGGCATAGATAAACAGCCAGGTCAGATCAAACAACACTGTGAGAGCCTATACACCTTCGTGCCGTGTGAAAACAATTACAGGGATGACACATTAATCCGGAGCAATTAACAGTATTAAAAGCTTTAAAGTTTAGGTAAATACTATAATGTAAATATATACTATAATAATAAAGGTAATCAAATGCACGGAGACATGAAAACCATGAGCAAACATCCTGTTAAAAGTTTGTTTAGTTTATCGTCTGTGCGTTGACTGGATACTCCCAACATGGTGAAGTTGGACGGTTGGACGGTGAGTCGGCCACGTTTGTGTCTTAACACATTCTGAACGGGAACCCATGTTGGTGTTAGCATCATGTTATGCTTTAGCTATTGAAAAATAGCAGATCTACAAGCTCATAGCGCGCCACCGAGTGGCGCGCTACGAGCTTGTAGGTCTGCTATTTTTTTTAAATCGAAGAACGACTGACATTTTTAGAATCTGATCTCAGGTCAGAATGGGTTCATCAGACCAGTGTGTGTCCAGTGGAAACCTCGTATGAATCTGATCTCAGGTCAGAATGGGTTAACCGGCAACGTACAGTACGTCGGATTAACGTGTGCCCACCGTGTTAACCGGGGGGGAGTGGGCTTTTGCAGCCTGTGTACCTTTGCCCTGGAATGCCAGTCGCCTTTAAAAACACATCTGTATGTTAAGTTTTTTCCCTACGGATGGATATGTGCTTCGGTCAACTCTTAACTTGTTTGTTTGGCAGTACAAGTGCAGTTTTAATGTTTTTGTTTTCTTATTTATTTTTCTCTCTTGTTGATGTGTGCTAGCCTGTATTTAACTTTAAATCACTTTGTAACTATGTTGGAAAAGTGCTGTACAAATACAATTCTTTCAAAATTCATTCAATAGGCTATGTCCACTTTGAAAATAGCAAATTATTTATAGCCACTAAGAAATACTTTTAAAATGTCATGGAAGATATGAAGGCGATCTGTGGCTGAAATGCCGTGACTTGTGTGCCATCTGTGTTTTAAGTAAACAAAACACTGAGGAGCAATGCCGTTGTGCAAACTTGTGTATTCTTTTAAATTGTCATTTTGTGTCCAGTAGGCCTACCATCAAAAAAACTGGATGTGTGCGCTGCGCAGCCCACTGTTTTAAACTTTGATGGCCACGGTCCCTCGGGTTTGGCCTTCTGCCACTGAAGTGTTGATTTTGACAGCAAAGTTTGAAACAGTTTTTGTCATAGTCTTTTGTCATTTATAATTTTCATAGATTTTTTGCATTTTGACAGCATACAGTACATTGTGCATGTCAAGTGGCTTCTGTCCCAACATTGGGTCAGAAGCCACTTGATGGCACACCTGCAGTGACGGGAGGGGCACCAAAATGTGGTGTTTTGATTGGATAATGGGGGCACTCCCTTATTATAAAAGTACAAACTTTTGTGTATGTTCACATGACCTGATGAAGATCAAATAGATCGAAACGTTGTCAGAATTCTGAATAAAGAACGTATTTTCTTGTACCTGTGGTGTGCGGGCTCCATCCAATATCTACTGAAGTTTCTTCATCTTTAGAAATGCATGCAAAAATTGCACACAATAAACATAAAACCAGCTATAGCCTAATACAAAATGAATCATCTGTCTGTCAGCATGACACTCTCACAGACGTAATCTAATTCATGCCATGTGTGCGTCACTGGTATTACTTAATTTTTTTCACCAGATAAGCCTCCCAATATCCAATTGATTTTGAGTAGCTATACAGTAGATTGTCACCTGTCTAGACGGGTGAGACAGTTTAAAATAGAACAAACTGACATTGACCACAGTTCCTGAACATTGTTTGATTATGCCACTAAATAAATAAGCATGTTGTACTACTGTACTTGGCACTATATGATGTTTTGTATGTAAAGTATACAATACATGGGTGTTTGTCTATGAAAACACTGACACACAACCCTAAGGCTAATCATATAATGATTTACACGATGGCTGGCTGCCTGCCTGTCTGTCTCCGTCCGTCTGTCTGTCCGTCCGGGACTTTGAACAGGATGTTTCTTTATGGTTTTCAGATTCAGATTCACAGAGCATGAAGAAAAACCACAGTACTGGTATAAATATAAGGAGAAAACTTTAGCCTGCAGTACGATGGCCAACTGGCCAAGCAATGTATAATGATGTGAAATGTGAAAGGGATTTCAGGGAGGTCACGTACGACGAAGGCCATGGCCGTCGTTGCCCCTCAGTTTGGCCTTAATGTGCTCCTCAAAATGGCATCAAATGATTGACTGGGCAAATTAGCATCGTGGGGGGAGAGGGGTAACGCATCTCCGGCCGATAGGTGTTAACGACTTTGCCGACGTGGGGGACCGTTTAAAAGAAAAGCGGCTTGCATGCTGTAGTTTGCTGCAAAACAGACATTTGCATGCACAAGGGCTGCTAAAGTATAGGCCATCTTTTGTTGTTGTTCTTGTTTTTTCGCCCCCTCTCTTCGAAGTTAGACTGGGTCAGCTCTAAACTGACTGCAGGGCCACGGCCCACATGGCCCAATTTGGACCCTACGCCACACTGATAAGGACCTGTATGCCCGAGCTGGTTGGGGACAAAAGAAACGTAATGTAAAAGTGGTCACAGTAGCCTACTGACGTGTAAAAATGCACCCCAACAAACTTCCAGGGGCTGTTTTCCTCCTAGTGTGGAATAAGGAGATTTAGGGTGGATGTTTCCTGTGATCTCTCGCTCTTGAAATATATACCGTGGTTTATGGTGTGTCAACAATAATACTGATTCTCAAAGAATTTGTCCCCCAAACCCCACCTCCAGTCTCCGAGGGAGTGCTTCCTATGATCACGGCTTATTGATCGCGCAGCTGTAGCCCCTCAAACCTAATTATGTACCAAAGTGAAATTTGCAACAGGCTTGCAGAGTCTGTGCCCCGGTTCAAATCCCTCCTGAAAACTCACTTTTATAAAGTAGCTTTTATCCCCCAAATGTGTTAACCTAATTATTATTATTATTAAAAAAAAAATCTTCTTCGAAGAAAGAAGCTATTTCCTCCAAATAACCATCTGACTATCCAATTGATTTCAACAGACCAGCCAAATATCAGCAGGTATTTCATCTGAAAGGACACACTTCTGGAGGTAAACTTATACAATCTGATCTTTTCCATAAGCTTCATCACATGCATTATTTTCTGTTTTGTCTCATTGTTGTGGTTGGCTTTAATAATGATTCATTGTTTTCCATAATTATTATCATCAGCATCATTTGTTCATGAATGTGTAACTTTTCTTATGGTTTTCACTGAAGATGAAGGCGTACATTGCTCTCACGGTGGTCTTTGCTCTGCTGGTTGGAACTGAAGTGAAACCAGCAGCTGGGGGTAAGACAAAACAATTAAACTTTTGTCTTGATTACTGAATGAAAAACAAATGTTTGAAAAACAAACAAAAGGACCCGCACTGTCGCACACTGTCGGAAACTTGGCAACTTAGCCTGCCGTGGCAGATTTGTCTGGTTTTCCAGGCTATACACTTGAACAAGCCTATAGCATTTCACCCACACTGTATGGGTCTCTCTGGTGCGTTTGTGTTCATAGGCGTGACGGACGCTGAGAAGGAGGAGATTGTGAACAAGCACAACGAACTGAGAAGAGGCGTGCAGCCTACCGCCAGCAACATGCTGAAGATGGTAAGACACTATACTGGAGCTTTTATGCGATGTGACATCTTCAACGACACCGCTCATAATAATGTAGAACACATGCAGCTGCATACCAGTTTAATACATTCCGCACCGCCGGTTAGGGTTTAGGGTAGGGTGTCGGACTCATGACTGTTGGACTGTATATATATATATATATATATATATATATATATATATATATATATTAATTAAAAAGTGACTTTCAGGGAATATAAGCTAATTAGTAATAAAGAAATCTAAGAGGTTATTTCCATTGTGGTCCCTCAGGGCTGTATTTTGCGTGTCTTAAATACCAGGTCTTATTACTTAACTTAAGACCTGGAGGCGTGATCAATGCCATTTGGCTATTCTGAGTGACCAAAGAGCAAGTAATAAGACACGCAAAATACAGCCCTCAGTGTGTGTGTGTGTGTGTGTGTGTGTGTGTGTGTGTGTGTGTGTGTGTGTGTGTGTGTGTGTGTGTGTGTGTAAAATGTCCTGTTCTCTTGTTCTCACAGATGTGGAATGAGGAAGCTGCTGCCAACGCACAGAAACATGCCGACAAGTGTGGCTTAAAACACAGCACCCGCAAGGAAATGAAAATCAGAAGTAAGACCCCTTTAACATTATTAATAACAATAATAATAATAATATGTTATTTAATATAACATGATTTTTTCCATGACGCAAGTATGTGTGATAAATTAGGGTTGCCAACTGTACCTTAAAATACGGAATCGTCCCTTATTTGGAAACTAAAAGGAATGGCTCTTATTGTGTCCGGGTATAGAGCACCAAAGTCCTGACGTCACTTTCAGTAGAGGGCGTCAGTCCCCAGGTTCATGTATTTTTTATTTGCATTATATATAATCCCCATAGGGGGATTTTAGATCTCTTCATATAAGAACTGCGTTTGAAAAATAAACCGATCACCCCGGCCTTTTCACTCATATGGATATGAAGCATCGACTGAAGGTGGAAATGTACAAATATACCCAAAGAGTAACAAAATAAGCGTTAGAAACGAGTCAAATAACCCAGAGACTATACATTTCCGGGTAGGCAGGTGGCTGCCTCTGCCCGTCATACAAACATAAACTGAATGTTAATTACGTTTATTTTTATTTTATTGATATTTAATGTTTCGTGGTTAGTACGAGTTGAGTCACCACCAGCTGAGCTTATGTCAACGAGGAATCTCAGGAACGCAATGTGTTGACTGCTGGGCGTGACGTACAGTATATTAGCATTCATAGAGCTTCATATGTAGTTTCAAGGCTTTTGCGGCCACATTAATTCCATTTTCTCCAGAAACTGGCTGTATCAAATATTAATGAACATCATTAACGACACACAGCCGCCCCCCTGACAGAAAGGCCGGGTTGGTCGGTTTATTTTTCAAACATAGTTCTTATATGAAGCGATCTAAAATCCCGCTATGGGGATTATAATGCAACTAAAAAAATACATGAACCTGTGTACTGGCGCCCAATAAACAAAACAAAACGTTTTCATGCTAAACGTTTGCTTGATCTGCATTCATTTTAATGATAACCAGAAAACGTTAAGACTGAACGTTTTGACTGAGAAAAATGTTACTTGATAACGTAATGTAATGTTGTCCGAAACGTTAATACAGAACGTTAGGCTTCATGGGAGACAGGGTTGCAGGAGCTGATGGTAGGTGTGGCGCCCCACCTCAGCAATCAATTTCCCAGGGGTCTAGTGCATTTTAACAGGGACATACTCCCACCAGCTGTTACCGGCTGATACAGACAAAGCCACTCCCTATACTTATTCTCTTATTGAACTGATGACTATTATTATTATTGTGGGGGGAATCAATCAATGACGCACCTCTCTCTCTCTCTCTGTCTCTCTCTCTCTCTCTGCAGCCAGTGATTGTGGTGAGAACATTTTCCTGTCCAGTAGTGAGCTGTCATGGACCGTTGCTACCCAGCACTGGTACAATGAGGTGAAGAACTTTGAGCATGGGGAGGGATCTGTCAATGGAGGAGTAGTGGGACACTTCACACAGGTACACACTACACACAAGAAATACTCACATTTCATATTATCTCTGTGCATGCGTGTGTGTGTGTGTGTGTGTGTGTGTGTGTGTGTGTGTGTGTGTGTTGGTCCGTCTGTGACACCTATTGGCCCGATCAGTGTGTAACTGTGCATGCATACACTCACTGGAGGCCAGAGCAGAGGCCTGTTATAGCGCCACCAGGAGGCAGATTTCTGTTAAACACATATATTGGATATTACTCCTATATTGCTCCAAACATCACGTGAATTGGTACCCGTCATCTCTATAGTCATGTTATCAAGAGCGACTCATCCGATTTGTCATATTTAATCCTGATTGGCTATTAAGACTAATAATACTTGGCCTGGCCGGATTCTAGTTTAAACCGTGATGTTGTGTCGTGTGTGTTTCACAGGTGGTGTGGTACAACTCCAACCAGGTCGGCTGTGCCGTGACTCACTGTGCCATGTACTACTACGTCTGTCAGTACTGTCCTCCGTAAGTACTACACCATGTTCATGTACTACACACACATCACTGGTTCTCAACGTCATTCAAATTAAACATGCTCTGACAATGCACATGCATGGTCCACCCATCTGACCACTTAACATGGCAGTCGAAAGACCATCTATGTTTTCACGCTTTCAAGATGTTCAAAATAGGCCGTTTAATATCTGATGTTCTGTCTCACTTTGCAGCGGTAATGTGGTTCAAATGAGTGAGCCCTACAAGCTCGGACCATCTTGCGGTGACTGTCTCAACGCCTGTGACGACAAGCTGTGCAGTAAGTCACCAAAATATTATAGAGGGTTTTAGACTGAAGAAGAGCAGTGTGCTTGCAAACGTCACTTTTCTGGTGGATGCTACAATAAAGTCTTAGAGGGGAGCTACGGTGTGCAAACTCATCTTTTTGCCTACATGTTGAAGTTGGTATGTGGATGTGTGTGACCTACTTTGATACTTGTTGGTTGCAACAACAACATCACCATCAACTTAATGACCAATTATGTTATTCTCTGTCTGTCTGTGTCTCTGTCTGTGTGTGTGTGTGTGTGTGTTTCTCTCTCTCTCTCTCTCTCTCTCTCTCTCTCTCTCTCTCTCTCTCTCTTTCTCTCAGCCAACCCATGTCCCCATAAGGATAAGTTTGGCAACTGTCAACTGCAATTGGCAAAGGAGAAATGGACCTGCAGTCACCCCGCCGTCGCAGCCTGGTGCCAGGCCTCCTGCAAGTGCACCACTGAGATCGTCTAAACGCCTGATCATATTCCTTATTATGCAAACCTATATGGCTATCATATACTATCTGTCTCTCTGTCTCTATCATACTGTACGCATATACCACTGGTTCTCAAAATGAGGTCTGGGGAACCACAGGGGTCCTTGGGGGGGGTTCCAGGGGTTCCCCAGCTAAATTAGTTAAATGGTATTCAAATGTGTTTGATCACTTTGACCGCATTGTATACTTCAGCTATTTGAATATAGCAGAGCTACTGTACTAGCTCAAAGGATCGCAATGTGATTTGTTTTGAGCTCGACTCCAGTTGGGCTATTTTAGGGGAAAAAAAGTAAAAACTGCACCCACACAATTATTTTAATTCCTTGACATCAAAATGTTTGAGAACCACTGGCATATACTCTATGTACTGTTTATCTAAGATATCACTCTATGCTTTTAGAAAATAAAGTAGCATTTATAGAGCATTACAATACTGACTTTCTCGCCTTTTTTACTATGTTCACACTGGCAGACCAAATAAGATCTTCAAATGTTTTTGAATAGAATTCAAATAGTTTCAAATTTCCAGTGTCTGTTGGAGTTGAATCTCTGTTTTGGGTCCTACTTAAAGTTGGGGACTCCGTTCCTGACAGCAATTATTGTCCAATAAGACACATTGTACAAGATAGCGAGTTCTAAACCAGTGGTTAGCAAAATCCCTACGGGTACTTGCAGGTTTACAAAATTGTGAGGGAAACTGCAATTAAAAGACATATAAACACGATTCAATATATTCTGTACACAGCACAATGTCACGTGTATGAAGTGAATTCCTCACTGCATGTGTATAGCCTACCTTTAAAATCAATCGCTTGTAGATTAAAGCAATAAGGCACAAGAGGTGTGAGGTCACCTTGATCTTTTGAGGGGCGCTAGCCCAGTTGCCCAGCTATCTGGGTTTGTGTAAACACAAACTTTAATGACAAAAGTCAGAATAAGATGATGTATGATGATGTATAAGCATATTCATTCATCAGTTCAATGGAGTGCTTATATTTGTTAAAAACATGGCATGTTAACATGCCATGTTATGTTGTTATGTTATGTTATGTTATCTTGTGACTCTGGTTTTTGATCGTGACTATACTGTTCCCAAGTTCACACCTGGACAGACGCACATAAGATAAAAAAGATCGTCTCCTTCAGCAGTTGTCAGCGCATCATAGTGTGATGTGTTGCGCACGTACAGCTCCCCAGGTTATTTTGGTTCATTGCAAAGACGGTTCGAATCCCATTTCCCATCATAATGTGTAGCCTTTGTAAATTATACTATTGACAGCCTATTCTGCATTTGTCAGACTTAACACAAGAGTTTGTGTTTCATGGTGTGATACCAACATCATTGACTTGTTTCTACAGCTATTCATTCATCAGTTCAACGGAGTGCTTATATTTGTTAAAAAAACCAGGCACATTGGTGTCACAAAGTGTCAAAACTAGAGGCCTCACATCTATAGTAACCTCTCTCTCTCTACCTTTGTCTCTCTCCCCTGTCTTGCTGCCCCTGCGACCGTCACATTTAGCAACCTAGGCCTACACATCCGCATGTGGCCCTCAGTGGAGAGAAGTACTCACACTGTTTACTATAAAGAAATACTCTGTTTAAAAGTCCCGAATTCAAAATGTATATGCTACTTGAGTCACAGTACAAACATATTGGTGTCAAAATGTACTTAAAGTAGAAAGTATACTCATTGTGCAGCATGTCGACCATTTCACACGATTTCAAATGTAGGCCTACAACAAAAATCATTTGAAAATAGCAGATCTACATGCTCACAATGTGTCGCATCGCGAGATCGGCTATTTTCCTTTCCATTCTGGCCTAAATGTATATAGGGCTGTGGGTATGTTTTGTAATAATAATCAAAGTTACTAGTAACTCAAACGGACTGACCTCATGCTTCCTTATATAAACACATAGGCCTATGTGTTTTTACTTGTTAAATAAAGGTTTAAAAAAAAGACATGGAGAGGAACTGCAATGGCCAGTCTTTTCCTAACGGTCAGGGCCCTGTTACCTCCCAGCTCTCTCGACCAGCTCAGTCTCTCCTACTGCATATGATGTAAAACTGAGCCTAAACTTCCCTACTTTCCACCACTGGCAGCCCTCACATCTAGCAAGTATTAGTCTCTCAAGAGGCGCTGTTTTCCCGAATATTTGACGATGGGATTCTCAGATTGAGCAAGTATAGATAGGCCTAGATGTAGCCTTGCTGCCACCCTGTGGTGACAACGGACAAATGCATAATACACGTCCTGATATTACTTTTTTTTCCAATACTTTTTTTGTTAGAATACACCTTGACATGCATGGTACATTATTCATAATTTTGGAGTTGTTGTTTTATTTTCTTTATTCTCTCTTGTTTTTACAATCGATGTGTCTGTTTATTTATAATCAAAATCTAAACGCGCATGGGGTTTCTGCTCCCATGTTTCTGCTGGAACCGGCTGGAACTCTGTGTGTTTCAACCCGGACGAGGGAGATCGAGGCACGCGCGAGGACTGTGTCCGCCCCTCTCTCTCGTCCGGGTGGAATCACCAACCAAACAGTGGCAGAGCAGAAGTGATAGAGAGAAAGTATGTATAGTGATTAGTGAACAAACTGATTCTATACAACTCTATGGAACAAACCTTTCTTTGTGTAACTTGTTGTGTCCGAGACTGTCTTTGTGTAGACAGTGACAGACGGGCTCGTTGTGAAAACGAAAATTTTAATTTACACAGTTCATAAAGACTGTTTGTTTTGTACGCTGACGCTTATGCTAAGTTAGCCACTTTGGAGGTGTAGCAGTGTGTTTTCTACCAGAAGAAGGTATGTTTGTGTTTGGATGTGTTTATATACAATAATGATGTACGTTGGACTAGTGCTGGACTGAAAGAAAACGGGCATTTCTTTCCAGTATTAGTGAACCCGAAAGAAAACAATGTTGTCATTATTATTATTATTTGTAGTAGTAGTATTGTAGTAGGCATGTTCACAAATCATTGAGAAAGCAATGCTATAACCGTATAATACCGTTTACTCAAAACATCACTGTTTTTTTTCTCTCCTGTGTAATTCAGAGTCATCACATTTTACTTTATTTCATTTCTTCAGTTTTTCCCCCCTTGTTTGTTTTCGTCCATTGTTATCCCTCTGCTTTCTCTATACTGCCTCTTTGCCTAAAGCTATTCTATTCATTGCTGGTCCTTTTGTGTTCCTTTCCTATTATAGTATATAGTTCCTATATATAGTATATAGTCTCTCTTTCTGTCGCTGTCTCTTATTATTATTATTTCAAATATTATTTCAAATTTGTTCTCTCACAGAGCGAGTCTCAGAGCTGGGAAGAGTGTAGCTGCAATTTGGAACTCTAGCTTTTATTTAATAATAGATTAATCTAGAATTGCATTAACCTCCATTGACTCATGTCCTGCAAACTCATCCAAATTGCTTTTGCGATCTGCATGTATTAAACAACGTTAAACTCACCAACAGTGCAGCTGTAGGGAAAGCTTGAATTATCCTCTTTCAATCTGCAAAACGTTTGTTGATAAATCCACTGTAGACATGTGTTATTATGAGCTACTTTCTGTCAAGTAATTCTGTGCAGGTGGTTTGAAGTGTTGGCGTTTGTAAGCACTCGTCGAAGTCACTGAACTGCCCTGCGTACCACCTGTTTCGAATTTGCACATAATGCAGGAGGCAGCAGCGCAAGCTATTAATAAAAACGAGTGCTTCCAAACGCTAACAGTTAGAAAAATAATCACCAGTGTAGCAGAGTGGCTCAGAACCTCAGTCTGATGGCCTTAAAAGTCTAATTTGGTCCATAGGGTAGGGATATCCCTTTGGTCTAGTGCAGTGGTAATCAACCTTTTTTCACCAAGTACCACCTCAGAAAATATTTGTCTCTCCAGGTACCACCATTATGACGATGAACTGTCAAACACATACAGTAGCGTACACCTAATATATCCCATCCTATTCACACAGGAGGGACATTTGAACTGTACTCATTTGTGCTGGGAACTCAACAGTAACACCGACCTGGATGGTCCCTATATCACCTAAAACTGAAGTATGAAATTATGAATAGGCCTAGTCTTTGTAATTAATCCTGAACTTTGGGATTGTAATGGTTTCTTTCCAGACTCTTGAGGAGTCCAGACTGCAGCAGGTGCAGATGAACTCTCCAGACTCAGCCAGACCTGTTTCAATTAAACAGGAGGTACCTGAAGACCAGCCACACCTCAGTAAGTCTCTCTCTCTTGTCCAGCTCGAAGGTGTTCATTGTCACATGATGCAACAGTTGCTAGCTGCACTATTGGCAGTCAAATGAGTGTGCTTCAACACTGTGGAATACTAGTAATATAACATAAATAACACATTCAATCTGCCAGGACAGTAGCATCTTATATATAGAATTTGGTCAGGTATGCACTTCCATAGTCTAGAAAGATAATTGTTTCTGGTTATATGAGCTTTTGCACTACACGCAGTGTCAACTTTGACTGAATACGGGGGGCATACGTTAATCCGACGTACACATACGTGGCCAGTTAAGACTCACCCGTGGCTTCAGCGTGCGGTTAGGGAGTTTGGTTTAGTAATGTGGTATTATTTGGATGTCGGACTAATGCTAAGCACCTACTGAATACAGCTTCTTCCAACAGTAAATACTAAAATAGTCCTTTACTCTTACAGAGGCTTACAAAGGCTCTATTTCCATCATCTTGGACTTGGATACAAATGAACTAAACCTCTCACAATCTAACTGAGATTGAGTTTGGGATTTTAGGGAGTGTGGATCACTCATCCATACTTGTGAACATCAATTGTAGCTTGGGGATGCAATTTGCAATCTTAACCCATTCTGGGCGGGAACCCCTTTTGGTGTTTTACCCCTTCAGGCCGGGAACCCATTTTGGGGTTCTGTACACTGTACAGTATGTACAGTATTCAAAAATGTAAAAATAAAAATGATGCTGCTATATAAATATTTAAAGATTTTTTAGGTCAGGATTTAGAGACGTTTTCAGAATCGGCCTCAGGCCTAAATAAATGGGTAAAGTTAAGTGATAAATTCTACGCTAAGATATCAATATATATTTGTTTACCTTTTCACTCCTAGTTCTTATGTTAGAGAGAGTTGGACTTGGGTACCTTCAGCACATTATTCACAATTATTCAATTCCTTCAGACCAGTGTGTGGAGTCCAGACTGCAGGTGAACTCTCCAGACTCAGCCAGGGACATTTCTGTTAAACATGAGGAACCTGGAGACCACCACAGTACGTATTGTCTTAATACTATTAAGTCAACCAATCAATTAGCCATCAGGAGGAGGACTTCACCACTTTTCAGCCTATCTTCATGTAATTCATCCTCACTAATGCTCATGATAAATTAGAACAATTAATAAATAATAATAATCGACTCTGTCTGTGTCTCATTAGCCTCGTAAACCCAGACGTTTTTATTTCCAGGGAGAAAAAAAGTCCACGTCAATTCGACATACAGTAGCGCAAACATCACTCCCTCTCTGCTGATTATTGATCGTCTGCACCTTTGTTAAATTGACGCACACACGTCACTCCCAAAGTGAATGTATTCCATCCCATTTAAAAAAAATATATATATATATATTTTTTTAAATGTATTATTAGGGCCACGGGTCTCACTTTAACGAACTCCTAGAATAGAAAACAGTACAGTATGCAGTACAGTATGCATCCGTTTATGTTTAGGGATGCAAAATGCACCCTATTTTAATCTCTGTTAATTTCAAGGACCCCCATAACTCTGAGAGTATACAAATGGAAACCCTTATGGGTCCATTTGGTATACTCTCAGAGTTACACACCCGTACGGGACCATTCGGAACCCACTCAAGGACACTTTGAGACCCGCTCTGGTGTAGCAGAGTGTTTCCAGTGAGCCAACATGCACCAATAGCAGCACCCTGACTCTGTTTGACCAGAATGGAACAGAGCCGTCATTAGTATAATCGGTAATGACACCTGTGAAGGAAGTAGGGAAGGGGCCCAAGTTCTTTCTCCTGTGGTCTGTCCGATCTGTTGAAGACTCACTGGTCTGGGTTAGCCAAGGTTTAATTCTCCTGTGGTCTGTCAGATCTGTCCCCGTGGGCCGAGCAGCACCCGGACGTGATGTCGCCCCCTGGAGGACACCACAAGCGCCACACCGACGCACCGCGCGGCGCCCGCTGCCCTCCCCCTGGCTACGATATGTCGTCGTGGGCCAGCGACGACATATCGGCACTCAGCGCCTCCTCCCTGCTCAGGCACCATGGTGCCCGCCGGACCCCCGCCAGCGGCACCCGCCAGCCCCCCGCCAGCGGCTACCCGGGGGCCAGCAACCACATGTCGGCGCTCGGCGGCGGCGCCTCTTCCCTGCTCCATCGCTACGCCGAGCAGTGCTCGGGACGACCGGAGCTGCCGCCGTACGACTCCTCGCGGCCCGCTGCCGAACCGGTGGCCCTCGTCGCCCCGGGGGGCGTGTCTCAGGATACGACAGGCCCCCCCGCCTGGCCTCAGCAATACCCGCCCGTGTACAGCGGCACCTCCCACCTGCCCGCGGGTAAGCTCCACCCCATGGCGGCACGTTCATACACACCTGCATATCTTTAGCCTCATAGCATAATTGGCTAATGTCATATTTTTTTGTCAAATTGACATTTGTGTCTAACTCTATCCATCCATCCACCCATCCATCCATCCATCACTCAATAGGAACAGCTCCTGTCGCAAGTTGATGTCATAATATGTTCATGTGTGGTCCAGCCCTATGGAATTATGGAATGCACATGCTAATACAAAATATTGCTTTGATGCTCATATTAACTTTAGGAAGTATTACGTTGTTTTTGAGTGGTGCAACCAGTAATGTCCGTGTACCTGTGCCTATGAGCACGAGTATGTTACTTTTCATACCAGTAGGGGGCGCCAGAAACAGAGAGAGGGGTAGTGCTGTGTCTCTAATGAGAGAGAGAGAGAGAGAGAGAGGGGGGGGGGGGGGGAGAATTGCACCACTCAGTTCACACGTGTGTGATTTTTATTATAGCATATGCATTCCATAATTCCATAGTGCTAGACCACACATGGGCATATGACATCAACTTGCGACGGGAGCAGTCCCTATTGACTGAAAGATTCATGAAAGAAATAAAATATTTAAGGTGTTTTTATTTTAGTTTTAGAGGGCAAGTATAATATTTTAAGGTATATTTGTCTTATTAGCCAGGGATCCTTTTAAGACACCACTGAATAATTGTACAGCAAAGCTATTCTCTTGAGTCTAAACAGTCTACTTGTAGGCCAGTGATGCATATTTTGAACAGCGTCTGTCAACAGACCTGTTGACGTGAGTCAACAGTCTGTCTCGGGACTAGCAGGGGAGCCACAGCGCCAGAGTCAATGCTGGCGGTTTATGAGTTAATGGTTCTACAAGCTAAAGTGTTGCATTGTCTCTATGTATTTATGGTTCTCTCATTGTATCTTTTTTTTCTAGACTCCCTGCACCTCTCTGTGAGTGAAGAGGAGTTTTCCCCTGAACAACATCAAGAGAGGAGCTCCAGTCTGGTCAAGGACGAGTCACAACCTCCACAACATGAGAGGAGCTCCAGTCTGGTCCAGGACGAACCAGAGCCTCCTCCACAGATTAAAGAGGAACACGAGGAGCTACTAGAAAATACAGGGGAGACCGAAGTGTCAGTGTGGGCTAGTGAAGAAGAAGATGAAGAAGAAGATGATGGTGAGGATGGTGATGATGATGATGATGATGGTGGTGGTGGTGGTGGTGGTGGTGATGATGATGATGATGATGATGATGATGATGATGAAAACAGAGACACAGAGCCTCTAGCCAGCACCTCAACTGAAGACATGAAAACACAAGCTTATATAAACTACTGGGTTGCATCACAACAATCGACTAGTGTTGAGCAGCAGCTCTCTTCACACTGTTCTGAATCTGACACCGGAGATGATTGCGGGGAGACAAGTGGAGGTGTCCACACTGGAGAAAAAACATTCCCCTGTAAACTGTGTGACGATAGTTTCAATCGGTCGGGTCAATTGAAGACGCACATGCTTGTCCACACTGGAGAAAAACCTTTCCAGTGTCAACTGTGTGACAAGAGTTTCAAAGGGTTAGCTGTGCTAAAGAGACACCAGCGTGTTCACACTGGAGAAAAGCATTTTCAATGCAAACATTGTGACAAGAGTTTCAATCAGTCTCATCACCTCAAGACACACATGCTTGTCCACACTGGAGAAAAACCCTTCCACTGTAAACTGTGTGACAAGAGTTTCATTCGCTCGGATCAGTTGAAGACACACCAGCTTGTCCACACTAGAGAAAAAACATATAATTATAAACACTGTGACAAGAGTTTCAATTTGTCATCTATGTGGAATGCACACCAGCTTGTCCACACTGGAGAAAAACCTTTCCTCTGTACACTGTGTGACAATAATTTCAATACGTCAGCTCAATTGAAGACACATATTCTTGTCCACACTGAAGAAAAACCTTTTCAATGCGAACATTGTGGCAGGAGTTTCAAAGGGTCAACTCACCTGGAATCACACTTGCTTATCCACACTGGAGAAAAACCTTTCCAATGCGAACATTGTGGCAAGAGTTTCAATTTGCCGTCTAAGCTGAAGGTACACCTGCGCGTCCACACTGAAGAGAAACCTTTCCACTGTTCACAGTGTGACAAGAGATTCAAAGGGTTAAGCGACCTGAATAGACACCAGCGTATCCACGTTGGAGAAAAACATTTCCACTGTGAACTGTGTGACAAGAGCTTCATGCGGCCGGGTCAATTGAAGGGACACATGCTCGTCCACACCGGAGAAAAACCTTTCCGCTGTTCACACTGCGACAAGAGCTTCAATCGGGCGACTAACTTGACGAGGCACGAGTTGAGCCACAATGAAGAAAAACCTTTCAAATGTACAAACTGCGACAAGAGTTTCCATACGTCGTACGATCTGAAGGCACACGAGGTCGTCCACGGAGGAAAACCTTTCCGCTGTGAACATTGCGACAAGAGTTTCAGGCAGTCGTGTCGATTGAAAACGCACCGGCTTGTCCATACCGGAGAGAAAAATTTCCAATGTGAACACTGTGGCAAAAGTTTCCATCAGTCACACCAGCTGAAGACTCACCAGCACCTAGCGCACACCGGAGAGAAACATTTCTGCTGTACACAGTGCGACAAGAGGTTCAGTACGTCGTCCAAACTGAAGGCGCACCGGCGCGTCCACACGGGAGAAAAACCTTATAGTTGTGAACACTGCGACAGGAGTTTCAGCGGGTTGACGGACCTGAAGAGACACCAGCGTATCCACACGGGAGAAAAACCCTTCCGCTGTAAATACTGTGACAAGAGTTTCCGTTTGTCCGGCGCCCTCAAGGGTCACCATCGCATCCACACCGGAGAGAAACCTTTCCACTGTAAACACTGTGACAAGAGGTTCCGTGAGAAGTGTCACCTAAAGACACACAAATGTCCACTATGAATTACCTCACCGGGAGGATCAAAGTAAACGGCTGCATCAGGAGAGATGCCTGAAAAGGGTCTTTGACCGAAACGTTCCTAAAGTGTTCATATTGCTTGTGCAGACAGTGTGCACTTTGTGTGCATTTTTCTGAATACCTACGCACCTGTCTCAGAACCCTCTGAGACCCCCTTTCAGTAACGCAACATCCTGCTGCCTTCCTGCATTATGTGCAAATTCAAAACGGGTGGGCTGTTGAGTGATTAATCAACGAGTGCTTCCAAACTCCTATACTAAAAATCACCTGCAAGGAATTTCTTGACATAAAGTAGCTCATAACATGTCTACCGTGGACTTTTATGCAACAAACACTTTTCAGATAGAAAGAGCATCATTCAAGCTTTTCGTACAGCTGCAATTTGAGCGAGTTTGACATAATGTAATACAATTAGATAGGACTTTGTCTGTTTAGATGTTTGGGCGGTCATTGGCAAATTGCGGCTAGTTTCCACCCTGCCATTAACTTGTGGAAAGATGACCGCCGTGTGCATATGGTCTATTGAGTATTCTGAACATTTTGATCATGAGCAGAAGATAGAGCCATGTTTGAAGTAGATTTCTGGTGTTGTCATTTCCGGGTATTTTGCCCCGGATAGAGGGATACATATCTTACATATCAGGTCCTAGAGTAATTTAATATACAAATGTATCTGCAATCAGTGATAATGGTGGCCAAACAGGAAAGCAATAATCTCATTAATAGTCTGCCTAATCTTAATCCTGTCCTCAGTACAACTATGACTAAATCTAACCTTAAAGGGACATTTCACTTTAACAAAAGTTGCTCAATTCAATATTTCAATATGTTATATTCCTATAATAATAATAAATACTTTATTTATGTATTCATTTCAATAGTATTATTAAGCGCCATTTCTTTCAGTTTCAGAAAGAGCCACCGGCCATACGTAGCCCAAGGAACCATCGGCGTTAGTCACTGCCTCCACCCCCCTGTAGGTGGCGAACACATCCTTCCAAAGCGTTTGTTCCTGTCGTGAAGAGAAAGCAGATCTCCCGGCTCCTTTAAACAATGCATGCATGCAACCCATGACAACATTCATCCCGTCTTTCATAGGTCTACCATCCGCACATACCGGCCTCTAGGTGGCGCTGATCGTGGCTCAGACAGGGGGGGGGGCGAGGTTCGAGAGCGCGTCTCAGTGGAAACGGGTTGTAGCAGTGGCTTAATTTCACACGGCAGTTCCTGGGTCAGTGCTTTCATTTGAGTTTTAACGTCATCCATTATCTCTTCCTTTAAAGACGGAGTGCCACGGTCTTTTCCACCCTAAAACATTATCATCGGGTATTATTTTAACTTTTTCCAAAAAGTGTACAGTATTTGTTAAAATCATGCTTTTATGTGGACACGTCCACCAGTTCATTAAGTATGCCTGGTTTGCCTGGTGGTTGGTGATGGGTGACACTGCCAGACTGGACTACCAGTGCCTGGACCGCTGAGCCACAGCCCAGGCCCCTCTGCAACACTTATTAACCTTAGCTTCTGTTTGTTCAAGGTCACACAGGTTCAAGTTTACCAGGTAAGAGAGCAATAACCTTTCAGTGCAGGAGAGAGACTGTCGCTGAACCATGGATCAAAAGATATAACACATATTTTATTCCCCTTGTACAGCGGTCACTAACATGCCATTAAAACAATGTCTATTAAACCCTAAAATATATAAAAACATGCGTAGAACAACGACAGGTTATTATTTTATTTATTTTTTAACTTTATTTATTTTTAAATTAAACTGTGATGTTTATATGTAGCCTACTGTACAGTCAAGTGTGAATACATTATGTGCTATAATCTGTGCATGTGTATATGTGCACCACTTTGACATGGCCACTAGAGGGCCCCCAAAGACCACAAATGGTCCTCTTGTGTTTAAGATGCTAAAGTGATTGTGTTTCCTCAAGCCTCATACGTCTGTCTGTCTGTCTGTCTGTCTGACTGACTGATCATGTTCCGTAACTGTGTTCCGTTTGGATTATAATCAGGAGCAGCTAAAATGAATATCAAATATCTAAATACTGAATCAAGCAATTTATAAACTGTCTATGGTGCTCATAAGCCTGAGTAGACAATGGAATTACCAGAGAAGTGGAATTTGAGAGTGCAGCACATTATTCATGAAAGCATTGGATTTAAAGAGGTCAGTCACAGGACTGTATACAATGAGTATGGCTGTTTGTTGTATTGTATTCATTGTTAGTGGCTGAGGAGGAGCAGGGGTCAGTCTGTAGTACCAGTGTTGTTTTTGTCGACTAAAACTAAGACGAAAAATGAAAACTAAGCTATGATGACTAAAACTAAGACTAAATATATTAACAATTTCGTCAAGAGATAAAAACGAGACTAAAATGTTGGGACTAATGGACAAGATATAGTATCATCAGTCATTTTACACTTGGTTGCATGATGAAAATAGCAGATCTACAAGCTCAACGCATTGCAGCGCGACACGTGAGCTTGTAGATCGGCTATTTTTAACAAGTGTAAAATGAGCCATTGGGACACCATCAAGGCCCACCAAAATACATTTTAGTCGACTAAATCAACTGTAGATTTAGTCGACTAAAATCTTGTGATTTTTAGTCGACTAAAACTAAAACATTCCAGGTGACTAAAATATAAATTTGCTGCCAAAAAGAACACTGGTCTGTACAACGACAAATGTGTACGTGGCAAACACAAATGTTTGATTTTCTATTTTACACACCATTATAACGTTCTTACATTTTTATCATCATAAGACCCGATTCCTGAATCTCAAAGTCTCTGGTTTTCTTCTGAATATAGTATGACACTTCATGTTTTTACTATGACACACTATACTATAGCATTGGGAGTCCAATTAGTACTAGTGGTTTTCAAATGTTTTATTTGGAAGGACCCCCTTAACTCTGAGTCAGAGTGTTCAATACGGGCCCTTTTGGTTCCATTTGAACACTCAGGGAGTCAGGATTACAGACCTGTTATGGTCATTCAGGGCTCTTTGTGTTTCTGCAATATTATTGTCATAATACATACAATATATTTTGTATGTCTGTGTCAAAAAAATAATGTTTCCGCAGGGTAGACTTTGCAGAACGAGGCACATGGCACAGTTGGTAAGTATACCTACCAGCAGGACAAATTGATGACTTTTTTGAAAACCAGCTATTATTGTGCTTTTTTTCCGATATGTTGTTGTTTATTTACACTTGATTGATATAGTTTAGTTACTGTCCCATGTCTTCATTTGCAGGGTACAGTAGGTTCCTCTTTCACTGTCCCACTATTTGTCACCCCATGTTATTTCTAGCGTAGCTGATGTGGTTAAGTTGAACTTCATTCCTGCCTGAGAACATACATCACTCGAAGGATGGTTGTCACTGACGTTTAGGAGTTCAGGTAGGATTCAATATCCCCAATTCTTTCACCCTGGAAAAGTGAAAAGTATTAATCATTGTGACCTTTCTGTAATAGGAATATTATTCCTTGGAATATTAGGTTGTAATTTGAAGTCTCTTCAGTCTTGAATTGGTATAGGCCTACCAGTGGTTCCCAAACTTATTTTCAGGGAACCCATTTTTTGAAGATGAAGAACCAGGTGACCCAATTCCCGATATTGCTCATACAATTAAGGCATATATGTTAATGACATATTGACATTTGATAAATAACCCAATAATGCAGATTGAATAGATTGTAGATGTAGCGTTCAATCGATGTCTTTGTTTTGTCTTTACATGTGTAAGCACAGAACATCCTCATCCACTTGCACTGTATGTGGATGTAAAAGGCATACTGTAAGTAGATAAATGCTTGCTTTGGGTTTAACAGTGGCATACAGGGCCTGGGCCGTGGCTCAGCGGTCCAGGCACCTTGGCTGGTTAATCCAGTCTGGCAGTGTGCCGCGGGTTCGACTCCCGATCCCGACGGCCTTTACTGCATGTCAACCCCCCCATCTCTCTCCCCATTTCCTATCAGCCTATACTGTCTGTCAATCCATACAAAATTTAAATATAAGCGAAAGCCACAAAAAAATAAAAACAGTGGCATACAGTATACTATACATTCTCTAAATTGATTAATTCAAAAGTATATGGCCATATATTGGACCCCGTGTGATGACATGGGTAGAAGGAGAAACAATGGAGATACCGGTAGCTATAGGGTGGTGTAAGTAAAATTGTATTATTCGATGAGGATGGAGCTATAAGTTAAAGATCAAATGAAAGGTTCCATGATGTGTACTCCCCTATTTATTTCTGTTGTGCTAGCTTCTTCTTCTTTGTCCCATGTTGGCTTACTTCCCGAAACACTGCACTGTCCTTTACACTGGAAAATAAATTAAATAGAAAACTCAAAAAAAATTGCCAATGCAAATTAAGTGGAACAACATAATCTCTCTCTCTCTCTCTCTCTCTCTCTCTCTCTCTCTCTCTCTCTCTCTCTCTCTCTCTCTCTCTCTCTCTCTCTCTCTCTCTCTCTGAAATGTTTTCAATCTGGTCTGCAAACTCTGCATGAATAGCGTTGCCAGGTTTGATGTTTCCAGGTGCACCCATCATGGAGAACATTACAGATGCCATCTATGGCAGCAGAAAGACCATCTGTGTGATCAGCCGTCATTACCTGGAGAGTGAATGGTGCCCTAGAGAGATCCATATGATGGCCAGGTGGGGGCAGTATTGCACATGCTATGGCGGTAACTAATAATTTAGTTGCATTCTTGGCCCTTTTCCCATTGGCCTCCGTCCTGCTTCATGCATATATGGTCACTTCCGCCCTAGTAGGCTGCAAGTGAAATGCAGGTAATCAGAAATGGTGCCAGCTTTGTCAAGAGAAACAAGCCGCTAGGTCTATGAAAATAAGCCCAAAAGAAGTGACTAAGCAGACACTTTACCTCGGCTATTTTCAAAATTATATTCAGATGTTTTTTTGTTTTTTTTTAACATTAACATATTTTCAGATGGGGGACTGTGGACGATAATAAGCATTAATCTGGGGTATCCTTGAGCTGAAACAATTTGGAACCACTGATTAAAACATTAGTAAGGAGGCCAAATAAATCCAAATGACAAGAGAACTTACAATAAATCATAATGACAACATGAAAACTTACACAAACATGCACAGTTAATACAGCACACACATGTGCACATGCACGCACACTCACTTGAAATGGGATAATATTCTGCACAATGAATACTTTTACTTAGGGTACTTTAAGTACGTCAATACTTTTACCCTTTTACGTGAGTATTTATTTTTAATTCCAGACCTTTAGGCTACTTGTAGTATTTCTATATTGCAGTGTTGATACTTTTACTAGTACTTGTTCCACCACTGCATACAACTTGACTGATACAAATGTCCTCTGGCATTCCTCCTGTGTGCTTGCAGCTACCGCCTGTTTGATGAACAGAAGGACGTACCGGTCCTGGTGTTTCTGGAGGACATTCCAGCCCACCAGTTGTCTCCCTGCTATCACACGAGGAGGCTGGGGAAGAGACACACCTACATGAGCTGGTCCCCCCCAGGACTGTTCTGGCAGAACCTACGCAGAGCTCTGGACACACCGCACGGCGCACGCTGACCTGACCTGAACCACCCGGGTAAGCCCGCTGAGACCGTGGTATTGGTGGACGTGTGGTCTGCAAAATACCCACACTGAGGACACTCTGTACTGTTTGGTACATTCAAAGGTGACCTAAGTGAAACACTGTCACCTTGGCTTGTACTCAACTAACCAGCCTGGATCTACCTGGCAATGAACTGACTGAACTGCATAAGGAGTCAATAAAACAAATGAAGGAACTGACTCACTTGGAAAAATCTCCAGCAACTACCTTTCCAAAGTGCCAGACGACGTTAGGAATCTCTCCATGCTCCAAATTCTGAACATGCGTGCTAATTATATTAATGATTTAAGCTGCTCAGACTTCTTGAATTTAACCAGAAAAAAAATACAGAAAACAATATCAAACATATACATAGAACATTAACTTTCACTCCCCCCTGTCAGGTGTAAAGGAGCAACTTGGACACTCAGGCATGAAGGAAGCGTGAGTTCAAGTCCGTTGCTCTCCCCTTGTCCCCCATATATGGGGACTAGGTTGGTGGAGGTTGTGTAGAGCCCAGGATCACATTAGATGATTGACACAGGGGTGAAAAATGGGTTACAAAATCGTGGGATAAAAAAATATATATAATAGAGAACATTAACTTTCACAATACAATATGCAAATATTGTCATAATGATCTAATGTGTCAAGATAGTGTCAACATACCGTCACATTGGGTGTTATTTGCTAGGCCTATTTGTCCCTCTTTTTGTGACATGCAGTCACATACTGTGCAGCCAGATGTGCTGGCTCTCTCTCTCTCTGAAAAGTTTTCAATGTGGTCTGCAGTGCAAACTCTGCATGAATAGTGTTGCCATGTTTGATGTTTCCAGGTGCACCCATCATGGAGAACATTACAGATGCCATCTATGGCAGCAGAAAGACCATCTGTGTGATCAGCCGTCATTACCTGGAGAGTGAATGGTGCTCTAGACTCTAGAGAGATCCGGATGGCCAGGTGGGGGCAGTATTGCACATGCTATGGCGGTGACTAATAATTTAGTTGCATTCTTTTCTTGGCCCTTTTCCCATTGGCCTCTGTCCTGCTTCATGCATATATGGTCACTTCCGCCCTAGTAGGCTGCAAGTGAAATGCAGGTAATCAGAAATGTTGCCAGCTTTGGCAAGAGAAACAAGCCCAAAAGAAGTGACTAAGCAGAAACTTAACTCGGCTATTTTCTAAATTATATTCAGAAAAAAGAGAGATATTTTCTATATTTTTTGAAACATTAACATATTTAACATATTTTCAGATTGGCAATAAGCATTCACCTTGAGATGAACAATAAACAATTAGGAACCACTGATTAAAACAACATTAGTATATAGGAAGGATCGAGGCCAAATACATCCACATGACAAGAGAACTTACAATAAATCATAATGACAACATGAAAACGTACACAAACATGCACAGTTAATAGGCTACAGCACACACATGTGCACATGCACGCACACACTTGAAATGGGATACTATTCTGCACAATGAATACTTTTACTTTGAGTACTTTAAGTATGTCAGTACTTTTACCCTTTTACTTGAGTTTTTTAATTTTATTCCAGACCTTTACTTGTATTTCTGTATCGCAGTGTTGATACTTTTACTAGTACTTGTTCCACCACTGCATACAACTTGACTGATAGAAATGTCCTCTGGCATTCCTCCTGTGTGCTTGCAGCTACCGCCTGTTTGATGAACAGAAGGACATACCGGTCCTGGTGTTTCTGGAGGACATTCCAGCCCACCAGTTGTCTCCCTACCATCAGGGCTTCAGCACTGTGTTCCGGCAAGTATCACTGAAGTGACAATAATCTCCGTAAAGCACAAGTGTAACATTGTGATTATACAACAGTTAGGCCTATATTTATACCCTTACAAAAACTCCACGTCAACTCAATTTAATTACAACTAAAGACATTTGATAAAAGACACAAGGCAAATTGCTGGAGGTGCGAGATGGCAGAGGGCACACTGTACTACATGCAGTCTGGCTCCGCTATTCACAAAATACTGGCTCAGTGTACACAAGAAAATCTGTGATATTTATGAACAGTATACTTTATCTTCATCCCTATAGGCTGTGCTAGGTGACCCTGTGCTTCTTGCCAACTGTAATAGATCTGAGGCAGAATGGATCCAGGCCAGTATTATGTTGGTTAAGCAGATCATAATGAGGGGTGTGGAAAACACTGGGGGGGGGCTCTGTGAAGGAATGGCTGACTGAGCTGGGAAAGGTAGCAGCTTATGAGCGGGTATCATATTAAGTAGACCAGACTAGGCTACCTAACATATATCGGGGGGCGTGAGGTACCGGACTAGTTCCTGGTCCACCTCGCATATCGGGGTCCCGGTCCGGACTCAGGGTCTCGACCCACTTTGGGCTTTAACAGCCGAGGAGATTATTAGGCACGTAGGTGTGACACATACTATAATGTACATGTATCCTGTCACGTGAAGCGTGTTGTGAACAGACAGAGAGAAGTGAAGCTTGGTTTTGGTCAGAGAGGTGCAATGCAAATCTTCGATGTGTTTATTGTCATTGTGTTTGTTTTTTCGTTTTGTGTTTGTAATTTTAGTCTCGTTTTGTCTCTTGTTTATTGGGGGATTCCTGTGTATTTGTTCGTGTTGCCCTGATTATCTGACCTCAGCTTTGTCCCTGCTATAAAATGAAAAAGCTAAATAACGAACGGCTTCGATCTGCGATCGGCTTCGATCAGTGCGACCAAATAAATATAATGTTGGCGGTCCTTGGCACAAAAAAGTGGTTTGAGAACCACTGATTTTAGAAGCCATTTGTAGAATCGACCGCAGGTCTTAAAGGGACACATCACCCTTTTTGCAAAAAAATATATGTTAATGACATTTAGAAGCTTTAGAACACTTTCCTGGGGGTCTTTATGTGTGTAATATGTGGTTTTAGATATTTTAGATTGTAGCAGTGAGCCTGTTGTCTCTGATGTCATGGACACTGGGCTCACTTCCTTCCTGGACTACATGTTGTCTCAGTAAGACAGCTCTCCCCCCTATCCACAAGGAGGAGCAGTGCACCAAAGAATTATGGGAATTGTAGTCCAGGAAGGTAGTGAGACCAGTGTCCATGACATCAGAGACAACAGGCTCACTGCTACAATCTAAAATATATAAAACCACATATTACACACATAAATACCCCCAGGAAAGTGATCTAAAGCTTCTAAACGTCATTCACATATATTTTTTTGCAAAAAGGGTGAAGTGTCCCTTTAATGGGTTTTAAAGGAAGATTTACAAAAAGTCTATATCAAACTCACATTTATTGACAGCGGTCAATAAATATGGTCCCATTTTACATCCTCAGAACCACATCATCAGATAAGGCTTCAGAGGGAAGCACGCCTGCTGACTTGCAGTCATTTAAATTGACAAACTCACCACAGAGAGCTACAGAATAAGTAAACGGCTCACCAGTGTTGTTTTTGTCAACTAAAACCAAGACTACCTTTTTCCACTGACGAAAACTAAACGGAAACTAAATGAAGACTAAGCTATGATGACTAAAATAAGACTAAATATATTAACAATTTCGTCAAAAAAAAAAAAAAAACTACACTAAAATGTTAGGAAGGCACTAGCCCATTCTGGGCGGGAACCCCTATTGGTATCTTACCCCCTCAGGCCGGGCACCCATATTTGGGTTCTGTACAGTATGTACAGTATTCAAAAATGTAATTTTTTTGATGCTGCTATATAAATATTTGAAGTTTTTCAGAAACCTTAGGTCAGGATTTAGAGGCGTTTTTAGAATCGGCCTTAGGCCTAAATGGGCTAGTGGACAAGATATCCAGTATAAGTCATTTTACACTTGGTTGCATGCTGAAAATAGCAGATCTACACACTCACAACACGTTGCAGCGCGACACGTGAGCTTGCAGATCGGCTATTTTTAACAAGTGTAAAATGAGCCATTAGGACACCATCAAGGCCCACCAAAATACATTTTAGTCGACTAAAAACGTATGATATTTAGTCGACTAAAACTGGACTAACACTGAAACATTCCAGGTGACTAAAATATGACAAAAACGAAATGAAGTTTTATTCCACAGCCTATATGACTAGACTAAAATATGATTTTGCTGCCAAAAACAACACTGCGGCTCACCCGCTTGCATATGCATCCCCTGCCTGAGGACGACTGTCACAGACTGTGGTCTCTTAATTGCATTAGGGGGGAGGAGGAGGAGGGGGTAATTCCATTTGGGCTCGCAAGCTATCCTGCATGCAATAGTGGAAGGAGGACTGAAGCAAATATATGGGCATGAGGCTGATTCGTATTTATATATGTGGCTTTAATGGCACTCATCAAATAGTATATGGAAACGTCATAATTCACTCCTCCATTGCAAATCACTTTTACACCTGAGAGCCTCCTTGGGAAAGATTCAATATTAGCCGATAAATGACTAAACCTCGTTTAAAATAACTCCACAGAGAGAGAGAGAGAGTGGTATCTCGCTGCATTTCACAGAGTTGTACATGAGACATGATTAGACAGCAATGCACTGCATGTGGACATACCTCCTTTCAGTGTTTCTTTTTACCTCGCCACTTACGGAAGATTGCACTGTGCGTTGCGTTGGTCTTAAAGGTAGACCAACGCAGGTGGCATATAAGTCTGCACGATATTAGAAAAGCATGCGATATTCGATGACGTTGTTGAATATCTCGATAACGATATTACAAGTACAAAAATACTGCTGACTTGCTGTAGTATACTAATCTTATTGTCTTTTTGCTTCACTTACGTTTAGCAAACAAAGACATTAATTCAATATGTAAAACAAAAGGCAAACTGAACTTTGACTTTCAGTTGCATTATTGCACATATGGCTAAATGCAATAATAACAGGCCTGCTGCCATTCAGGATGGAAATTGTCCTTTTGGATTTGGTGAGAAGTAGTTGAATGAGGAGCTATACTGGGAAGTACTTGATTTAACCCATTTTGGGGCGGGAACATAATTTAGCTATTGAAAAATAGCAGATCTACAAGCTCATAGCGTGCCACCGAGTGGCACGCTAAGAGCTTGCAGGTCTGCTATTTTTTTAAAGTCGTGAAAATGTGTCGCAAATTTGGAATATAACGTTTTTAACTCAAATCTTTGTTTCTGGGGGGTTCCTGGAACAACATATTTTCAGATGGGGGTTGGAGGCCAATTACATATCATTTTTGGGGTCCTTGACATGAAATATCGAGCACCACTGATACAGGAACATGAGGTATTTCTGAATTTAATTTTAAATGGGATAAACAGAAAACATTCAGTTGAGAGGCGTGGGGAGGAGCAGCATGGGCTCAACCTGATTTCAAGCCTCGGCTTGAGCCCTTTTTTCCTATTCGGTAAATCGTATCATGTCAATCCCTTTTTCTGTATGTAATAAAGGATAAACCATGACTTACTTTGACTTATTCCTGTAGGCTCCTAGGTGGAGAATCACACCCCGCCATGGGACTCTGTTTTGAGCAGTTTTCCTCAGCTGGGCCCACGATAATCCGGTCGTCTTTGCCTCACTCTCCACTGATCTTCTCCAGGTCTGTTTTGGCCCTTGTGGGTTCCAGTCCAGTGCTTGCCTCAGTAGGTTTTCGGAGGGTATGTCCAATCCACCCCCCACACTTTCTCTTCTTCACATCCTGGCTGATGGAGTTTTGGTTGGTTTTCTCACAACAGGCTCGCATTTGATATTTTATCAGGCCACCTGATGTTCAGAATGCACCTTAGGCATCTGTTGAGAAATGTCCGGAGTTTGTTGGTGGTAGTATTTGTCACTCTCCGTGTCTCTGACCCATAGAGGAGAACTGACTTGACGTTGGTGTTAAATATTCTGGTCTTATTACGGAGGGACAGTGCCTTGGAGTTCCAGATGGGTCGTAGCGTGGTGACCCATCTGATAAACTCTCTCTCTATCTATATACTTCTCCACTCCACGGTTCTTTGGCGATGGGATCGCTCAATCAGCAAATATACATAACAAGGTGTCGTTTATTTACCTCAATACCTCTCGCAATATGTGATGCCCCCATGAAGGTACATTTTTCAACATATCTTGCAGCATTAGTAGCGAGATTTATTAAAAATAGTTTAGAGGCAGCCCTGTGGATTGTGCGTGGCGAAACATAGCGGAAATATCGCTGCGGGTGACACCCTCAAATTGCAGAACGATTGATTACAGAATACAGAATCAATCAAAACAATAAGTATGTGCAGTATATCCTGACTGCGGGCACAGTGATGTCAGCAGCAACACAAAGAGTGTTCACAAATCTTAAAGTTACATCTTATCTAATCCTATACAGCATTATTGTACCTCCTGGCTGTAACTGCACATTGCAGTTTGTTTTGCACAAGCTGTTGTTGCGTGTTGTTTGCACATTGTTATTTATCTTGTAAAATTGGATTTGTTCTGTGTTTCTTGTTTTGCATGTTGGCACCTTGGTTTGTGAGTGTTGCCAGCCCTGCCTGTATGCACGACAAAGTTAGCAGATTGGTGAGTAAACATCCATATGCTAATGTGTACTATACCCATGCCATGTAGCCTGTTTTGGTTTATTACAAGGGGACATGCATTTGCATGTACGCGCACACGCATATTAGGGTCGGGATACACCGATATGGAATTATTGGCCGATACCAATGTTTAAAATAAAACTTTAGGCGATTTTTGTTTTTATTTCTCACTTATGTGCAGGGAAACAAATACATCTTCAATACAATAAATAAATGTTCATGTTACCAACACACCATCATAGCCAACGCAAAATGTATGCTTTATCGACAACAGATAAATATCGCCTACTGCCATTGGTTAATGTTAGTTGTATTTGGCTGATACCGACGATGCGTGGCCGATACATCAGTGCATCGATAATACATACAGTACATACAAGTAGGCCTGTCACACTTTTATCTAAAGAACTTTACATAGATAGGTATAGGCCTATACCAACATCATTTAAAAGCGCCAGGGTTACAATTTAGACATTTAGCAGATGCTCTTAATCCAGAGCGATTTACAGTTAAAGCAAGAACAAAACATGCTAATACATCAAATAAATAAAAAATAGTCATCAAGATTTCTGATGGCTATTCTTGATTCAAGAATCATACGTAAACTATCCTAACGGTGGAATATCTATATAATGAAACGATGCGTACAATACAGAGCTGGGGTTCCCAAAGTGGGGTCTGTAACTCTGAGAGTGGAGAATGGAACCAAATGGGTCCATTTGGTTCCATTTGTACACTCTCAGAATTAAATTAACATTGATTTTACAATATAAATTGGGGGTCCCAGAGATAGAAATGCCCATGTAGACTAATGCATGTCAAACTGGGGGTCCTTGATATTAAACGAGTTGAGAATCTCTACTAGAGCTGTATAAATCTTCTCTTATGGGGGCATATATTTTACGCAGGGCCAATTAGTGTCAATTTGGTGGTCCATGACATGAAAAAGTTTGGGAACCACTGATATAGAGTGCCGTCTACATGAAATGCTATCTAAGTTACTGCAACACCTTCAAACAATAAATGTACTGGACATTTAGCAATAAACAATAATCCTACACTATGCCAAAAAACACACGTGCACATGCACTCGCACGCACTCGCACCCATACGCACGCACACATTCACATTCCCCAGCAGGACTGGACAGCTCGGGGAAAACGATAAGCAAGTAGACCTGATTATGAGTTCAATAATAAGCTCATTATCTCCGCGTTTCTCTGTGTATCTGAGTGTTTCTTTGATGAGTGCACAGGGGAGCTTATTAGCTGAACAGACATGTCAATTATGTGCACGCAGGTGCACGCACGCACGCACGCACGCACACTTTGGGTTATTTGATTATTCTCCGTTACCTTATCCACCCATCAAAATGTGGAGATGTAATTATAGGTAGCCTATACACTGCTGCACGGTGAAATGGATTTACACGAGGACTATAGCCCCCATCGTGGGCTGTGTATAGCCTGCGAACAAACATCAGCCGCCCTGTTGTTCAGAGACACCAGGGTGTGTGTGTGTGTGTGTGTGTGTGTGTGTGTGTGTGTGCGTGCGTGCATGCGCTCAGAGACACCAGGGCGGTGAGGGGAGCAGGGTCATTGGGTGTCTTAACTGAATGCCTTTTGTAATTGTATGAGCCATGAGTGTGCTATTGACCGTGGACCATCAGCCACCAACATGTTACTGTACGTGGCCAAGGAAGCCCTGTATAGACCGTAGTGGGAGGGTTGTAATTGTATCTCATGCACAGTGCAGAGCGGTGGGCGGGTGGGGTGGACCTCTCTGCTGCCGAGTGCCGTAACAATGACAGAAAGGCCTTGACACCCACCCAAAGAGCTCTGGCTCTGCTCTGCTTCCTCCTGCAGACACATCATTACTCAGCCTCTAGTCTCTCTGCAGGAGTGCTCTGGCATAATTATGCAACATGGCACACTTATTGGAATATAAGGGTCTTTTGATCGTTGATAATGGGGTGGGGTGTGTGCTGGGGGGGGGGAGGGGGAGGATCCTATGTTGAAATGTGCACGGCCTATGTATAATAATAGCCTGACGATGTGTCAGACTCATTACCCTGTGAGGAATTCTAATAATTGGTATGCGGTCAGGCTTAGGGCCGATTCATACTCCTATTTTACCACTGTAAGAAATTTTCAGTAGCAGAAATTTTCAGTAGCACCGAAGAGCCGACTTTAGGACGGTACCGCCCCCCCCCCCCCCCCCCCCCCCGAACCTCAAATTACGTCAAATTGTAGGCTCTACAGAGCCGAACCGACTTTTATTCGGCTCTAAAATAGGAGTATGAATCGGCCCTTATAGGCTTGGCTCAGGGAAGAGGACGCCCCTGCCATGCATATAGTCCTCCATGGCACCGTTGGAGGTGCGACAAAGAAAGCAGGAAGACCATCCATTCTGTATGAAATAATTACCCTGTGAGGAGTTCTAATTTGCTTCTCTTCCATGATTTGGAGACACTGGGGCAGCAGCCTCTATAGAATGTGAGCATATTCTTTATGGTTTTCATATATCATTTAGTTTTTTTATCTTAATTTATTGTGTATTGTCATTTATGTGATATGGACCCTGAGTCTGAAATAAAGATTGAATTGAATAGCTCTGATCCATAGTGTTAGGAGGGAGAAGTCCTTCTAACGCTATGGACCAGAGCTGGTCATCAAATTATTGGCTTGGGAATGCGACAAGAAAAACAAAAAACGAATCTCCCTGAATTCAAGGCTTCATGTGGGGTGTGAACTGGGGGTGAACTATACTCCTTTATGAAGTTGCACCTAATAAGAAAAATACACAGCCCTTAGAAACCTACATATAAATAAATTATGTATTTAAACATATCAGAAATGCAAACATAATGCCACAGTGATTCTAATGACATTGAATACAATAGCAACAGAATGGTTTCCCTAACTCATGAGTTGTGTTGTGTACTGCTGTCATGATTACAAATGTAAGTTGTGTCAGGGGGTGGTTTTCAAGTAGGACCCAAATGCAAGGAAGTAGGAACTCTTTATTCAAACAAAGATTTGCAGGAGCTTAAGACTATAGCAAACAAAAACCGAACTGGAACTCAGGATACAATACAATAATCCAACAGAGAACACTGCAACCAAACACAGGGCTTAAATATAGGCACATAGATTAACGGGACACAGGTGAATTAACTCAAATCAAATTGCTGGGGAAAACAAGACACAGGTGAAACAAAGAACCACAAATCAGGGAAGGTGAGACAAGGCAGGACACGACTACAAAGGAGGACAGGAAACACAAAAGCATCACTTAAAAAAAGAACACCAAACACAACACACGGAATTAACCCATTTAAAAAGTCTATATTATATATATATTCAAAGATTTGGACCGCATTTTCACGATTTTTCAAAAATAGCAGTCCTACAAGCTCGTAGCGTGCCACTCGGTGGTGCGCTATGAGCTTGTAGTTCTGCTATTTTTCAATAGCTAAAGTATAACATTTATAACGCGGGAACACCAAAAGGGGTTCCCGCCCAGATCCTGACAAGTTGACGATTAATTGTCACAAAGAATTGTGATTATTGTCAACATAACCCGTAATCACACATTTCACGGGAAAGATAAGAAATCTCTGACACAAACATGTTTGAAAATGTATGGACATTTTTCAACGTGTAAATGATGGACAGTTATGCAAAGATAACTGCGATTATCTCAAATAACTGCGATTAGGCCATCAACATAATAATCCTTATGTTGCTTTGAATACGTCATACATTCAAAATTCTCTCTCTGAAATATGAGTGTTTGTCAGAGTGTCTGAGAGGAGCATTTCTGAACTAGAGAGAAAGCTCACTATTTCTCTTGAATTGCTTTGGCTGAAAAGGATTTCACTTTCCCGGCTCAAGTAAAATAAATAAATAAAATGAAAAGTATATCTTCCCCCAGCAAATCACTTCAGCCTGCCTGTGCCCCTGTGGGCGCGCAAATTTGGATAGGCCCGCTTGACAGCTAGAAAGGGATTCTAGAGGAAAATAAATTACAATACACAAAACAAAACTGAAGGAACTGGGTTACTGTAGGTGAAAACAACTCTCAGCTGAGACGAAGCCAATTAGAATGAGCTAGAGGGGATTTTGGAAGTGTTGGCGGCAGATCTAGTTCTGCAACCATCTTATACTAGCACCTGATCACCATCATAATATCACACTGTACCGGATCAATCACCATCATATTATACAATACTGGATCTATAACCATCATACTATCACCATCATAATATCACACTGTACTGTGGATCAATAACCATACTGCACAATACTGGATCAATCACCATCATACATTACACCACTGACAAACAAACAGTGATATGAAAAGGGTTGAAAACCACTGGTAAAGCACTCAAAAATACAAAACTCTGCTCATAAAAGTTGGCCATGGGACGGCAGTGCAATATGGCTCACAGAGCAGCCAGACTATATGACTATAATGACCTCTACTCTGAATGACTCCTAACTGTGTGACGGGAAGGAAGGGGGTCTGCCCAAAGTGTCAACATGTGCCTTCTTGGGAGTGATACCGTGTTGACTATAGTGAGGAAAGCGCCGCATAGAATGTGCCAGCCCATTATTGTTAATGTTAATACTAGAGGGCGAAAGTATTCTTCGTTGTGGCTATTTGACAAAAAAAATGAATAAAATAAGACTCATACAAATTGTTATACCCATGCAGGACAGGAACCCCCTTTTGGGGTTCTTATTGCTATGTACTGTACAGTATACTGTTTTATAGCCACATATCGGCCTCGGTCCTAAATGGGTATTAATAATACGAGCACCGTCTGGAAGATCGGTCTACACATGACAAGATCTACATGAGTGTAGAAATGGATGGGGATGTGTGGTTTACAGCAGTGATTAAACGGAAGGGCTCGCAACTCACTTTGTAATGGTCCACGTTATAGTTTATTCACAATCACAGCATGTAATGCTCCAGACGTATGTCCTACCTGCTGTGATTGTGAATAAACTGGAGCCCCAAACGTATTAGCCCGAAGACCCTTTTGTTTTTAGAAAAAGGCTGATGCACAGATGCACACCAGTTTGGTGAAGTGCATTCATTATAATAAAAATCACACCTATGTGAACTGAGCGGTGCAACTATACATTTATTGCTATAGTGATAACTGTACTGTGCTCTGTACTGTATAGTGTAGGTACTGTGCGGGGGGTCCCCGGAACCTCCAGACCCCCGGGAACGCGCCCAGGGTGCCGCCTCACCTCACGCCCGAAACAGTCGAGAAATGACAAAGGTTACCATGTGGGGGTCCGTGTGGGGGGGGTCTCCGGAACATCCAGAGCCCCAGGAACGGCCCAGGGCTCGCACTGTAGTGTACTCTACTGGCCACTTTACTCTGTGCTGTACTCTACTGGCCACTTTAGGTGTTGCAGCTGTCCGTGCTCAGACATATCAGACATACACACATTGCTATGTAATGGAGCGGTTAGGCATCGCTCAGAAATTAGATCTTTGAACAACAAGGAAAAGGAGCCGCACACTCACAAAGATAGATTAGACTAATAGCAGACAAAAATAGCAGATCTGTTTTTGTCGACTAAAACTAAGACGTCGACTATACCTTTGTTTCACTGACGAAAACTAAATTAAAACTAAGCTATGATGACTAAAACTATGACTAAATATACTGACAATTTCGTCAACAAATAAAAACTAGACTAAAATGTTAAACGGGGAGTAGTGGACAACACATTTTACACTTGGCTGTATTCTGAAAATAGCAAAGCTCACAACGTTGTGAGCTTGTAGATCTGCTATTTTCAGCAAGTGTATTTAAATCAACTGTAGATTTAGTCGACTATAACTAGACTAACATTCCAGGTGACTAAAATCTAAATGTGACTCAAACTAAATGAAAACTATTCAAGAGACTATGGGCTCCATCTTGCGCCACCCTTATCCCCTTATCCCTAAACGGATTTTTTTACTATTTTGAAAAACATTTTAAAATAGTTCAATTTACTAGCCGATCTACATTGAGACATTGTGAGCTTGTAGATCGGCTTTTTAAACTATTTTTAAAAATAGTAAAAAAATAAGTTAATTAGTTTAGGGATAAGGGTTAAGGGAGATATAGCCCTGAGACTAAAACTAAAATGTAAATTTGCTGCCAAAAACAACACTGCGACCCATCAAAATGGGCCTGGGACCCAACCTCGGGTCCCGACCAACTGTTTTGGAAGCTGTGGGTTCCCAGAACAGTATCACGAACACAGACTATATCCAAGTGATAAGCAGGCAGTGCAATGCAAGATTATTCTTGCTGAATTTCCATCGTGATTAAATAATACTTAAGCGTTTTAAATATTGAAGTGTCAGGCAAAATAAGTTTGTGTCTCGGTACACAGCGCACACAATGCACTTAGGCTATGCATTAGGAAGGAAAGTAATTGCCGCTCCTCTGGAATATTAAGGCACTTCTTATTGCAGCAGATCACAGCTAAGCATAATTTCCATTTAGAATATGAATGGGGCATTTATTCTGCGCCATGTAATGCGTTATGTATATGAACGCGCTGTTCCCGTGATCAATCTCCATGCGACACATTTGTAATAATTACATTCGAAGACAAAGACCCACATTAATTTGTAAGGCGTTACCCCCAGCTCATTCCGAGTTCTATAGGCATAGTGAATTATTGTGCGAGCATGGTGAATGGTGAATGGCTGTGTAATGATAACATTCATCATCATATTGTACAATGGGAATTATCTAAAAACAATATCACAATATCGGTTGTCAAGTTCATTTTCAGGTCAATACATTGTCTGTTATGCAACACTCAGGAGATAGCCTTGCTAGGCGTTTTAACAGCAGCAACAGGCAACACAGCAACAGGCACATACACAGATCTCCATGTGGGACACCGACTAAAACGAGTGCTATGACAACGTATATCATTAGGTTCCCAAGTTGCATCGTTCCCAAGTAGGCCAGTGGCCGACTGCGACGGGCACATACAGGTCTTTTGCTGCCAAAAACAACATGCATAAAGCATGCATCACTCAAGTTTGAGCCCGATAATCATCGACGATATGGCTGCTGCTTGCAATTTAGCGTCATGTGTGATGGCATTATATATACAGTAGCTCAAGCCATGGCCTGCCCCCAGCAAGTTCCACCGTCCCTTTTGCCGCAGTTTCCAGCAGATCGTCCTCAGAAACACTGCGTGCATCACACACCGCTGACGGTGTCTCTGCCGACAGGCCGCCGCCACCGCATGAAGCCATCATTTCAAACGGTCGGAAAACGCAGTGGGGGCTTGATGGATGGGATCATTATACTGCCCCAAAGGCAACTCGGGACACCGTGAACGTTTAACACGCGTTTTGTTCTATTAAAAAAACCCATTGTCATTTGTTCCCCCGCACCTTACTACAATCCAGACACACACTGTAGACTGTACTGTACTGTACTGTACCCCACTCCGTATGAATCTGTGTCCATGCGACTGAAAGGAGGAACCTGCTTTAATATCACACATCACCTCTCCTCGCAATTTAATGAATTGCGTTCAGAACCCCGAAGAGCGCGGGGGCTGAGAATGAAAGCCTCTCTCATTCCACTTGTGACTCCCTGATATGGCACACAGAGCTTCTGCCTCAGATGTAAGCGCTCTCGCCTGCAGCGGGCTTGGCCAGCGATTAGAATGCACGTTGCGCTATAGCTGTCTCTTATATCTGCCTCCTATATTAATCCTCTGACATTCCACTGATTGCTATGAAACCTGAAATGTGAAAAGAGCCGGGATAGGGTGTGGTGTGCTGCTGGGAGGACTGCATGCCACCACCCACACACACACACGATGCAGTGACTGAAATAGTGATGAGAAGGCAGAGAGAGGCGCATGGTGGAAATGAGAAAGAACCTCATCAGAGCAGAGGACGATTTTGACGATTTTAACTTTTACAGTACAGTAGCTTTGCTACTGTACTGTACTGTACTGTAACCTATACAGGTTTTACAGGCACATTATTCTCAACTGAACGTCAAAGTTTAGGTTGGCTTTCACTTTCTGTGTTGAAGACAAAATGTAGTATGTATAGGCGGCAGCCTAAATTGTATGTATGATAATTAGCAAGGGAAAATCAGGCCCTCAAGCACTCTCGGGTGGATCGAAGCTTACTGTCCAAAACTGTTATTTTTCAGGAAATTGGAAATAAAAGGATTGCATGTTCCAATGTTCTTATGTATAGTCACAGACTTAATTAACCACGTCCAACCTGGCATCCCTATACTTTGGGCATCTCATAGGCGGAAGTGTTCAACCTTTCTCGAAATCCTTTAAACAAAAGTAGGCAATCGATTGATTGATTGATTGATTGATTGAATACTTTATTGGCAGAAATGTAATCACTACAGGGTATAGTCAAACAGAAATGTAATCAGTACAGGCTACACAGTCAAACTTCAAAAGGGATCACAGAAAAAAGTTCTTGCAGTCAGTCCTGGGTATTCAATTCATGATAATCATGACATGAAAATTAAAAGAAAAAATCTAATCATCATAAAAGGTTAAAAATAACAAAAACGACGAGTCACAGCGTGACACATGGTGAGCTAAAAACTACCGGTAGTAGCCATTTTTGTATGCATGGCACTCACATCGTCTCCGTTTCCATGAAAGGTGGCGAGGCTGCATTAGCGAGGCATTAGCAGGCCAGGCAAGTAGCAATTATTGTCGCTGACATTTGCAGATAAGTGCAAATATCAAAGGGGACTTGTGTGTGGGGGTTATTTTCTGCTGTGGAGGTCACATGGGTTTTTCACTTCAGACGTATACTAGGGATACAGAGCGGTGTGGAAGATGAGAGTCGACAGCCAGGGGGAGGGGTGATAAATGAGCTGACAAATGCTGTTTGTGTAAGATCACGGCTGCTCTAACACGCAGGCTAGCTGTGTGCGTGCGTGCGCGTGTGCGTGCGTGCGTGCGTGTGTGTGTGTAGCCTGCATTTGCAAGTGTGCAAGTGCACAGCAGCAGGTTGTCTAAAGACAAGCGAGTCCTTGGACCTTTTCTCGGAAAACGGTCATTATCACGTAAAGAGCGACTAAATGACGCCTACTCCGACGAAGAATGGATATAACGGCCATTTATATCAGCTCACAAACGTACTTCAGCACACCTTGGGAAGCCTTCCCAGCAGGCGGGGAAGCTGTGTTCCCATTATCATCAATGTTTTTCTTTTTTAGGTACAGCGCTGTATTTTTCCATTACCCATATAGCTAGCCCAGTTGGATACCTATAAAGGAGATTTTTGTTGTTGCTCAGCTCACATTACTTGCATGGCATGGTGGGCATAATAGTAGTATAAGGCCAGAGAGGAAAACCACCAAAAGAAGCATTTAGCTGACATTTCCATGCACATCTAGGCCTGTCACCGTTATTGCATATAATCTCCTATGATCGCAATTACGTTTTCAACAATCACCATAATCGTCATAGTCATTTTCGTGTTAAAAATTGACAATGCAATTTTCAAAACTTAAAAAACAGTGGAAATACAGTAGCAGATGTGCAAGCAAAAAAATGTGTCTTGTTCAATACGCAAATGTGTATCGGCGTATTGAGTTTGCAGATTGGTTATGTCCACTATTTGTTTATTTGTGAGAGTGCAAGCCCCTCCTATGCACAGCTTTGTGTGTATGTCTGTCTGACTGTCTCTCTGTATGAGCACGAAATGTGCTCAGTTGATTGGCTGAGCGCAGAATGTGACGTATGATGATAAGAGCATAGCAAAGTAGGGTTAGTTAGGCCGAGAAAAATCTATGTGAACCCTTGTGAAAGCTGGTCCCTCCCGGAGGGGTTAATTGGCACCATATGTTATCAATTAGCAAGGAGATTGTGACCAAATCTGGACATACATCGTTAATCACAGTTATTTGAGTAAATATTCATAATCGTAACAGCCCTAGTATGCACATCTGCATGATACACCATACCCAGAGACAAGGTTGTGATTGACAGTCACTGAAAACTACAACGTAACATAACATAACATAAGCAGTGCTGCAACTCAGGGCAGCCTAGTATGCCACTGATCATAATTCCCATTTTTAAACTTGGTATCCTTTTGGATTGGAATTCTCTCTGCCTACACTCTGCCTCTCGCTATACCCTGCAGCTCTCTCTCTCTCTTTGAATAACGCCACCAAAGAGTTGCAGTCTTTAAAGTCTTGAATGGAAAACTTGCAAAGCACATCTTAGGAACGGTGGAAAGAGGTAGACATTTGAAATGGATTCCACAGCGAGAAAACTTTTTAAAAGCCATATGAACACAGGGATATATCCTGGAGGTATTGATATGGCAGAAATGCAGTAAACTTTAAGCTGGCTGTCACTTATGGTCCTTGTAGTAAAACTACAGAGGAAGCTAGCCTTGTTTGAGTAGCTTAACATTTACTGTGGGGTTGTGTTTTATTACATTTGACAGGTGCTTACCAAACAACCACAAGCTGGCAGCACTCCATGAACATAAGTGAGCCCTTTTCAGCGTCATGCCAAACCGCACAAAGTTCTTTTATAATATTAGTTCAGAATCGCCCCTGCTCTATCAGGGGCGGAGCCAGGAACTCTTTATGAGTATAAGGCAAAATAAAATAAAGTTTGCACTGGACTTTCTCCGGTGCCATCGCGTGCCTCTGCTGTCTCAAGAATCAAATGAAGAATGAGGTCGGGAGGTCGTGTGTGTAGTGTTTATATGTTGTGACGTGAAAACCAGTTCTGGGGGGATGCATGCAGCAGACTATAGGCACCTAGGCTGTAGGCACCTAGCAGACACGTTTCACACTAGAGTGTGAAAAGACCCAACACCTTCCAGACACGCAGGACACAATAGATGTGTATTCTCCTGTCTGATACACTGTCTGTCAGCCTTGAATAGGGCAAAGTACATAGCAAATAATACACAAAAAGCCTCTCCAGGCTCAGTAGGCTGGACCAGTGCCGACTGCCGAGTAGCCAAATGTGCCGGGCAAAGACACAGAAACAGCAGCTTATATTAGCAGCCTTGATATTTTCGCTGTTTATGAAAACATTTGAAAGCGGAAGTGTGTCTGTCGTTTTAACAAAAAAGAGCATGTACATTAAAAAGAGCTTAGACTAAATAACTATTTAATGCCAGTGGAACACTAGGCAGGTTCTCTCACTGTCTGTGAGCTTGTAGATCGGCTATTTTCAAATGGCCGAAACGTATAGACCAATTATTTGTTTACAAACATTGGGACTGGGCGCATGGGTGAGCTTTTCATGTAATCAATTCCTAACAGATCTCCAAATCTGCTGTTTTGGGGAGCGCTGGTTTCAGTCCATTCACAGAGAACAACTGATATACAAGCTCACGTCACGTCATGGATGTGACTGTTGTGAGCTTATTGGTCTGCGTGCGCGACATCATCGCTGGACGGAGCATGAATTATGCTTGATGGGCTGCAGGTGCGCGTGCAGCCATGCACACACAGGCTCTTCTGCCGTGATCATGAGCGCACCTCCCGTTCTTATGACGGCTAATGTAGGTGTGGTTTTGAGGACAACTAGTTTTGAATTGCTATTATTCTTCACACACAACAGAAACAAAGGATTATATATTTCAAGGGCGAGAGATCACAATAGAAATCCTAATCATTCTTCCTCCACACTGGGAGTAAATGGTAAATGGTGAATTTATATAGCGCTTTTCTCCAAGGCGCTTTACAGAGATTGTGCATAATGTACATTCACCCATTCACACACACATTCATACACCGATGGCAGCGGAAACCATGCAAGGCACCGACCAGCACATCGGGAGCAATTAGGGGTTCAGTGTCTTGCTCAAGGACACTTCGACACTAACTCTGGGGGAGCCCGGGTTCGAACTGGCCACCTTGCGGTTTCCATCCAGAGCCACTCTACCCCTGAGCCGCTGCCGCACTGCCGAGTGAAACAGCATCTGAAAGTTTGATTGAGCATTTTTTACACATGAGTGCAGTGTGAACTTTTCCATTGCATCTTTATTAAGAGAGGCAGGGTTCTTGTGCGGCCGGTATGCACGCGCATGCTGGTGCTTTTCAGTGTGACGTCGTCTGTTAAGGCGTCTATATGGGGCTGAAGTGATTCATGTATGGTCTGGCCCTCTGCCTGTCTGTTCCCCTCTTTCTGTATCTCTCCCTCTGCCCAGTTGTGTCTGTCTTTTCTACTTCGGCCACTCCCACTTCCCATTGCAGCCCTCAGTCCTATAGTTACACACCTGGTTCCACTCTCATCAGCGCAGCCCATTACAAACCTGTGAACTCTGCTACAATCAACCCACCACCTATAAATACTGGACTCTTTGCACACAACAAACATGTCAGAACATAAACCTTTGTCCGGTGCTCGACATCTTTGCTGTCCCTGAGCTCTACCCTGAAGATGCTGGTTCTTTGTGTTGCTCTTCTGTTATGGGACTTCACTACTTGATAGTTGATACCTTTAGTAAGGTTTGCCTTTTTGGTCTTTCTGTTTGTGGCATTCTGCTTTTGAAATGTTTTGCATTCCTGATTTTTTCGTAAGCAGCTACGGCTAACACTTTGTAAGCTTGACCTCGTTTGGTTGAAAATCACTTCATTTGAACTTCCCTCTGCATTTGGGTTCAGTCAATTCTGACATTCGTGACAGTATATTTTGTAATAATAATCAAAATCTACTAAGTAGATAGTAACTGAAGTTTTCAAATAAATGTACTGTAGGCCTTTTGGAGTAAAAGTACAATATTCTATTCCGAGATGTAGTGCTAAAAGTATTGGAATTTGGAAATGCGCTCAAGTAAAGTACAAATACCTCAAAATTGTACTCAAGTACTTAGTTACTTCCCAGGCAGCACTGCATCTGCAGTATAGGCCTATACTATACTGTGAAACTGCGGTGATTAACGATAGCCGCGCCTCGTGCTCGTTGAATTATTAAAATGAATTGCCGGCTCAATTGGTGGTCTGAAAGGAACATGGTTTCATTGGTCATTTTTCTTTTTACGCTGGGACAATCTGTTGTATTATTGATGCTGGTGACTTTTTATTCAGTCACCGTCCTAATACAGGGGAGGGGGAAAAACAAACTATACGCTGTGTTATTGATGGGGACTTGTCATTCAGTCACAGCCATTATAATGCAGGAGTGGAGGGGGGGGGGGGGGGGGGGGGAAACTCCTTTGTGTTGATGGCTGCCGCGAGAGCCCAAACGGCAGCGCCGTGATCCATCCTCCCATGATGCACTTTGATTAATAGGGTCATACTGGTTGAGACGACACCGGTGGCAAATCTTAAATGCCAACACGGTTGCATTATATATACCGTATAGTACAGTTGGTTCCCAAGCAGTGGGGCCGTGAGTCGTGACCCATTTGTGGGTCGCGGCCACATTTTTATGGGTCCCTTATTATTTTTGGTTTGCTGCACTGTTTCAGCCGCGTTTGGTTTGAATTTACATCGGGTACTATACTATACTCTTCCTTCCCCGTCGCCCCGCGAGTGTTGAGCATGCTTCTGCGTTGCTCTGCACTGTATGTACAGTATGTGTATGTATAGCCTGCGTGGCTGGCACGCCTGGCAGGGATATTTGACCCTCCCCTCCCCTTCCCATTGGCCAGAAGGCAGCTTTGCCGTTGGTTGGTGTCCCATTGGCCAGAGGAGCCAATCGGATCAGTCTAACTATAGGTGGCGAATTGGTCCCTTACATTTCATGAGCGAAAAAAACATTCCCATTCAAATAATGTTTCAGTCATTTCAATGTTTTAGTAGTAGTGGAAATAGCCGATCTACAAGCTCTGGCCGTGGACACCCATCTGAAAAAAAAGTTGTTCCAGTGACCCCCCCCCCCCCCCCCCCCCCCAGAAGTAAAGGTGTATGAGTTAAAAACATCCGCTGTGAAATAATAGACATTCAAAGATTTGCACACGTTTTTCATGACAACAAAAAAGCAGATCTACAAGCTCATAGCATGGCACGACACAGATGCGTTACTTCCAGGTCTTAATGGGTTTTTTTTTTTTAAACAATCTCCATTTGGCCGTGAAACCTCCATCTGAAAAGGTATTGTGCCGGAAGAGAAGACTTGTCTTAAAAAAAAAAAAGAGAGAGAGAGAAAATAAAAATCTAATTTATTTTCCAATACTTTCAAGATTGCAATATGTACAATCTCGCGGCGGGGCACTAACTGATGCGCTCGCCTCGGAGCTTGTATATCTGCTATTTTTTTTTCTAACAGACACATTTTGTTTTCCGGGGGACCCCCCTCTGGAACTTTAATAATAAACAGGAATGGCTTTGGACATTATGATGTTTTTATACCGTACAGCGACAATATCAAATTCCCTGCTGTTGTTATGACCAGCACGCACAGAGGCAGGCGCACGCACGCATGCACGCACACACGCGTTCAATTGTGTTATCATCAAACATAAACATCAACATATTTCCCAAAAGGAAATGCATATATATTTAATTCTGTCAGAGAAGAAGACGGGATAAAAAACATCCTCACTGGCCATGAAAATGAATGTCCAGGGGGGATCCAAAAGCAGAGGCGTGCGTGCGCGTGCGTGTGCACACGGTGTGTGCGTAGCATAACCCCTGAGGCCACGGGTACAGCTTGACACTATAGCAGAGGCGGCCTATTTCAAGAGCATGTAGCCCACATTACAAAATGTGACAATGTCCAGAGGTCTACAAAACCTGTTTTTCGCAGATAAGATAATGGTCACCAAAGTATATCCATTTAAAGTGTTAGGGCCGATTCATACTCCTATTTTACCGCTGTTTCGGAGCTGTAGTGCCGAAATTTCGGCTCGTCAGAAATGTTCAGTAGCACCGTAGACCCCCCCCCCCCCCCCGAACCTCAAATGACGTCACACACCTAACCGACTTTTATTCGGCTCTAAAATAGGAGTATGAATCAGCCCTTACACACTACTGCCCGAACAGCGATCGATGCACATTGCAGCACCCGGGGTCCACTGACCTACCTGTGCGACCTTGTGTTTGGGAGGTGGGGTGTAGAAGACCATAGACAATTAGACATAAGAAAGGTAGACACCTCGCTGCCATGACACGCATCATGTCCATATAACTCTGGGCGCACTTCCGCCCTCAGTTTGATTACAGGTCGCTCCAATGAATTGCAGCGGCGAATGAGGCGTCAACCTTTCTATGTCTATGAGACTATACGACCACTTTGTGTTTAAAACCCTAAGTGAACGGATATACACTTCCAGGTTGCACACTTTTGAACTATTAGCTGTTTCCTCGCCAAGATTAATTAATAACATGCCAGGATATCGCGCCGTTCAACCCTTATTAAGGTCCAAAACTCTGCGGCGGTGCATTTATTGTAAGCTTCTACTTATTTGTGGTGAATGGCCTGAATATGACGTGTCCATGTCCTATAGCAGTTGTACTCGCAGCGGCGGCCCTTGGTTAAAGACTTCTTTATTGTGGCATTTTAACTTGATGAGGCGATCGGCGCCATTAACTAAAGAATACAGTGAGCAGCAGAGTAACATGATGTATGAAGAATTGGTGTCCTATAGGTTTGTTCTGGTTCTGGAAGTAAAGATGAGCTTTTCTTGAGCAAGAAAAGTAAAAAAGTACAATATTTGCCTCTGAGATATAGTTAAGTAAAAGTTTAAAGTTTAAGAATATCTGCCTATTATATCTGCTATTTTCCCAGAACAGGGACGTTGGGAAGGATTGCACGTATAGCTAAGCTTGCCTTAAACAAAAACGCATTGCAGGAAATGTCGCCAAACTCAATTTCCATTTCTTTACTAAAAGCCCTTGCTCATCAGTATTGTGTGTAAAGTTGAACTTTACCACACGATGAGATTATTATAACCTACGCTGCGGTATGCATCAATCATCAAGTCACTCGCCTTTTCAATGGCTTATATGGTTGAGTAAGCTGATAAAACTGGCATTTGCATTAAGAACTTAATACTTTTTATATACAGTAACTTCATAGGATCCATTGGAAAACAGTTTTTTTATTGTTCTGAAAAGTGAAAACTAACTGTTTTCAACCAACTGCCGCGACAATGTTGACAAACTTTTCAGCTGGCTTCTTGACATCAAAGTGAGCCAGGCCAGGAAGGCCACAGTGGTCATTTCATTTCATTTCGTGCACACCTTTTTTGCTGCAGAAAGTGGGACGATAAGGTTGAATCTTGAATCTTTTCTTCCACCCCAGGCAACCCCCATAATTGTGATGAAGACACAGGGAAGGAAGCTGGCATAGTAAAGGGCACAGTGTCCTCAAAAGAACACTTGGAAAAAGCCATCAAAACGAGGAAGTTAAGATCAGGTTGTATAATTTTAATGCACTTCCATGACTTACACAAGGGCCAGTCTGCCTTATAAATGACCCCCGAGAAGTTGAAATGCCGATAAAATGGCTGCATAATTTTAAAGACTGGCATTAAAAATGTGAAGTTTTTCACACCAGGTCCTACTTTATCTCTTTTTTAGTTAATGCATGACAATTGATTTGATGGATTTGACAGTCGGCAGTAATTTCACAGTCGACGTATAAAGGCATGCAAATCTAGAAGTTGGCACTGCCAACGTGCTCAGTAGTGCAGGTGAAATGTGTACCTATATCCAGTATACTGTAGTTGAAGGATGTCATCATTCCCTGTTCTTCAAATTATATTTAATGAGCATCCTTCATCTTCATCTTTTACTGTTGGCTTGTCAGCGGGAATACTCAACTTTGACAAGTTGATTCAAACGAATGAACTACATTCTACAGGACTTCAGTTACTTACAGCCTTGCTCACAGACAGACTGCTGAAGAGATCAAATTCAACCACTCTCTTCTAGACTCAAGAGAGAGTGGTTGGATTTAAACAAGGCTTTTACAAGAGACTCTTGTGCCCTTATCTGTTGGAGAGCCATTACAAACAGCCATATTGGCACCTCACAATGAGAGAACACACTGCACAGTATATTATTTTAGTTGAAAGATCTCTCAGTGCTCAAAATAACATTTAATGAGCAGTCCTACCCCGTTGATAGTGGTGTAAGATATTTTGTGACTGTGATGGATGAGCAAAAACTTTCACGGTGACCAGCTGAGAGCATCATAATGGCTTGATAATAATAATGGCATAATGTAAACATTATTTGCTAAAATGAAAACTCAAAAACCTTTAAAAGGTGGCCTCCTGGTGGTGATATAAAAGTTCACGTAAATTGCACGCTGCGTGCACAATTTCGTTCATGAACAAATCCTGCAAACTTTTTTGCCAATAAGGATGGAATATTATGAAATATCAGACTGGTCTGCCTTGATTACATTATATAGAAATGCAGCGTACCAATTTTTGGACAGAATCTGAAGGGGTAATATAAATAAAAAAGCGTATTTGTTTTACAAAAGTCGGCCTCCTGGTGTGTCCTCCTGTGTAAGGCGGCCCTATACACGCGTCAGACATTAGCCGGAAGTAGCATTAGGCTTCATCAGGCACAGCAGGAACTTCAGCAGAGCAGAGTATATAAGAGGCCAATTGAGATTTCACTGCCTCTCACAAGGAAAGCCACTTGACGTCTCCCCTAGAGAGCTCCATGTGTGACGTCAAAGGACAACAAGGCAGTTTGTTCTGACCTGCATACCCATGCTCGCACGCACTCACTTCTGTGTTTGTACATAGTGCACCCCCTCCAGCTATTACACTGTGGGGTGCAGTCCGCCACAAAAGACAAAAAGAAAGAGAAATTCACAACCGTGTGAAGTGAGTGGTGCAACTCCGTGTGGGGGTTAGTGTCTACTGTACTGCACTGTACTGTACTGTCACACCCAAAATCACATAATGGCTGCTGCTTCCCATCATGCACCTGTGCACAGTGTGAAGCTCAACAGTGCCACTTTGTCACCTCTTGGTACTCTGAACAGACATACACGCACGCATACAAAGGGACACACGTTGCAGTTTCTTGGAGTGGTTGCACCACTCAAAAAAGAGAAACACGTAGAACAGGTTCAACAGGACAAAGAAGACTAGACTTGGACAACAAGAACTCAGAGTCACAGCTGGCAGTCAGTGCTGGCGGGCTGGCGGCTGGTGTTGTGCTGGTGTAGATTAATTGTCGACACCCTCGTAGCAAAACAGTTTAACCAAATTTGTTCAGAAATACGCCCTCAGAGCGCTGGGAGCACGTACACCATGCTCTGGTCATACAAGATTTGTGTTGTCAAAATGTTTGTGTGTGTGTGTGTGTGTGTGTGTGTCATTAATCCTGTGCTGCAGCACAGTGCTTGCTTCCAGTTCATGGATATGTCAGGATGTCAGTCATAATGCTGGCTCTCCATGTGCATCATAAGCAACACCTTCAGTACGCATTCACAGGAGGAATAGAGAGAGAGAGAGAGAGAGAGAGAGAGAGAGAGAGGCAGGCAGGATACTGATATATGAGAGCGTGTCGGTATAGGTGTATCCGTGTGGGAACAGACTGTCAGGATGAATAAAGCACTTCTTTCTCTCCTCCCCATCAGTGTCGTCTTGTGATCACCTCGGCCATTTCTCAGACGCTTTACCTGCGGAGTCGCTGCCATGCCGCCCGCCGGCCCGAATGAGATGCACACACAGCGCCGTAGTAAGTTGCTTCTGGGCCCGAGCAACTGCAAAATAGGCTGAGCCCCCCCCCCCCCCCCCCGCCGGGACAATACACTCCAAAGGAAAACTCATTTAAGCACCAGTCAGGGCAGAACCAAAAATGTACATTGATTCGATAGGAGAACTTTGACGCAGCGGAGCCCCAAATTTCCCAATGTTCCCACTGGAAACATCATAGCTTTAAATGTGAATGGAAAATGTTAGATAATATGCAACATTTTCAGCTATGTCAGTTGAACCATAAGAACAAGGTGAAAAGTATAGCCTAGTTTGTCTATAGCTACTTGTCAACATACTGTAACATCAGTAGTCAATCATACACACACACACACACACACACACAGCACCCTTATAGGAATTTCAAGATTCTATAGAAATTCTATTCGTACATTTTGAAATGTTCATAATCCTAAAGAATTGGAACTTTGGAAAATCCTATATATTCAAATAGGATTTTGAAAATCCTATATGATCCTATTAGAAATTTAAAAAAAAATCTTATATGATGTTTTGACTAGGGCCGTTTTCCAGGCCAAGGACCCCATATAATAGCTGAGAGAGAGATGAAGACCTGACACTGCTTATCCTATCCCATATTAGAATTGGCTGAAGAGAGGACTATATTATATACAGTATTTTGCTGTGTGTACCTATGCTGTCTTTCTGTCAACTCGTTTGGTGTGTTACCTTGTCTCACAGCCAACAGTTGTGTGTAGAATGATTATGTAACTGTCTTATGATTTATCTTACCTTTCTGCTTTGTATCGTGTCTACTGCATAGTACAGTCTCGACAATAACCACAGAAAAGCGCTCCATCCCGTGTGTTATTGCTCAATTAAATCACTTTTTAGAATGGCTTTGGGAAAACGGGTGTGCCCTGTGCTTTTATGTGAGGCGTTTTGTAAGGAAAGTGGTGCTTTACAGCACAATTCTGTTATCATACCCTACTGCTGCAACAAGCCTATTTCCCCCTCAGGGATGCTAAACTTCCCACCATGTGTTGTGCAGCTATAGTATTTTAGTATTTTTTTTGTATTCCTTTATATTCAGCACAGTATAAAAACAATACAGTGAACATAAATATAAGAAGGGTAAAGTGCTAGGCTGAGGCAAAAAAGCCCAAGGAGCTAGGCCTCTACCTATATGAATCACAATGAAACAGAAAGAAATATAGAATATCCTGGAAAACATGATTGCAGTATATAAAACAAGAACAAAACAACAAAAACAACAACAACAACATGATTAGAATTATTATTGGTTATCTACATGATTAGAGAAAAGAAGAGATGATACAAAGAAATATAATTAAGTGATCTGGTCAATAGTTTAGCACCGGTGGTGCGTCTAGGCTGCTTACTAAACGCAACATGGATTCAGGCACACAGTGTGTGTGTGTGTGTGTGTGTGTGTGTGTGTGTGTGTGTGTGTGTGTGTGTGTGTGCGTGCGCGTTCTACAGTCTGGTAGCCGGGTGGAAGCTGTTCATAAACCTGGTGGTACATAAATGTATAGCCTTTGCGTACACCTGTAAGGTCGTCACGGTTTGTGCAAGTTCTACGGCAAGTGCTGTGGGCTAAGACTTGAGTCTGAAGAGGTGAGTCCTCTGACGACGGCCGAAGATTGGAGTGAGTCTGCATTGCAATCAGTCTGATTGCAATGGGAAGTGTGCACGGTATAGCGGCCTCCTTGCCTGGCCGTGGTAGTTGTAGGAGTATGAGGTAACATGCCATTGGTCCGACCTCCCGTTTGTCCGACCTCCCATTGGTCATTACTATCCCTATCTCTAACCCTAACCTAAACCTATAACCGCAAGCACGGGAGCAAACCTAAACCTAACCGCAAGCACGGGAGCAGTGCATGTTCGGACTAATGGGACTAATGGGATCTATGGGCAGTTCCCGGAGTATGAATAGTTTGTGGCTTCAGGCTGGTGCCTGTCCTTGATGAGGTGCTGATAGCTTTGACTACACAGTACACGCACGAGGGAAGCTCTTCTCCCATCATCCCTCCCAGTGTGTTCTCAAGTGCGCAGCATGTTTTGTCTTGAACTGTTTTTACTTGTTTTATTATGTGTACTCCGAAGAACTTGAACTCACCGATCCTTTCCACTGCAGCTCCGTCAGTGAAGATGGAGGCTCTCGTCGTCCACAATCAGCTCCTTGCATAGGTGTGTGTGTGTGTGTGTGTGTGTGGGCCTACTCTACATGCATGCGCAGTTGCGCACAAGTCCGGGTGGGTGTCGGTGATTAATTTCCAGAGCAGTGAATAGACTATCTCTTACACTCACAACGTTAAATATTACATTGAAAACCAATGTGCCAAACTGATAACACAGAGACAAACGGTGTCTTGCAGTGAAGAGCGAGTGGGATGACAGACAGCCTCCCCGTGTTTAATCAATGATCTATACTATCTCAACCTCCTCGTTAAAGCCAGCAGCGGCCGAGCTGCTGACAAAAATCTGACATATTTGCATAAACACCTTATCATTTAATTACAGCCATGAGTTTTCCAAGCACGCCCCCAAGACGAAGTTTTAGTTGTGGCACTGGCAATTGCTGCTGACTACAGTGATTGAAAGTTGTGAGGTGGGACGTTGTTAAAAGGAAGGGGAATAATTGGATTTAATTCATGCATAAACACAAACTCTGCCACCCGTTTGACTTGGCGTAATTTATGTCTGTGCTACGTTTCATTATCTGCTTTTCTTAGTATCTTTCATGAACTCACACAGAGTTTGAGGTCCTCTCTCGGCATGCTGTCACTGTTTTTGAGCATTAGTGGGGATGTATCCACCCTGCAATCAGCACAGCACACTCTATAGAGTTTGTCAAGCCTAGTTTTCTGCTCATTCTGTACAGACCACAGCAGCGTGTGCGTCTCCTTGTTGTGAGTACTGATTTCTTTATGTGCTGTTGTAAAAGTGTTTGGAAATGTGTGCATGTTTTAGGCAGGTGATGTTTGTATATGTTTAGCCAGTTGTATTTTGTTGATGGAAATTATTGTAATTTTCATGTTTATGTCTTTTGTGTGTTTGCAGAACCACACACACACATGCTTTCTAGTTTCTGTACAACTCTACGTACCACAGTAAAACCCTCAACCCAAGTGCTTTGTTGTTCTTGACCGAACCACCCGGAGCGGTGTAAAGCTTCCGAACCCCACTACAAAACATTCGGTCCCTCGACGCCGGATTTTACACTACTTCGGGACTAGAAATGGAGCATCAATCAGGAGGAAAGACCACTCGCTCCACCTCACCTATTAGTCAGGGCTCTGAAGGCTATCGGGTGGTGGATGAGTGGGCAGGACAATGTTCTGAATTCAAGTCTGCAGGGAGGCAGATATCAGACACCATAGAGCAGCACCAAAGTTGTGACGGGGACAGTGAGGAGGTGGAGGAATTGATAAACTACATGAGAGAGGTTCAAGGGCTATACGAGAAGAAATGAAAACGTTAAAGACCGTCATGTCCAAAATGTGTCATCCATCGAGATCAGACACATCTCATAGTCCACCCCCACGCAGCGGCGCGTCAAAGAGGGTAGGCAGAGAAAGGGAGGAGAACTACAGATTGCTAGAAGCTCCATCACGCTCGGGCTCACACCCCGCGGCATATGCGAGGGAGGTCGGACGACCACGTCTACACGTGATGGAGGAGGTGGCGTCGCGTCTAAGTCATCTTCACATTTCCAATTCAACTCATCACCCCACTTCTCATGTTTCATCTCTCCCTTCAGCGTGTCATACAGGACCATCCAGTCCTCGTGGCCCACCACCCTCGATGGTAACCCCGCCTAGAGAGAGACGTGGTTACGACACACACCGCGGTTATTACTCAGCCGAGCACCGCCCTGCTGCACCCGTCTCTCACCCAGTACGAGGGTCCATGTGGGTTAGGGTTAGGGTCCATGTGGGTTAGGGTTAGGGTCCATGTGGGTTAGGGTTAGGGTCCATGTGGGTTAGGGTCCATGTGGGTTAGGGTCTATGTGGGTTAGGGTCCATGTGGGTTAGGGTCCATGTGGGTTAGGGTCCATGTGGGTTAGGGTCCATGTGGGTTAGAGTTAGGGTCCATGTGGGTTAGGGTCCATGTGGGTTAGGGTCCATGTGGGTTAGGGTTAGGGTCCATGTGGGTTAGGGCAGTGATACTCAACCTCAGGCCCGCGGGCCACATCAGGCCCGCGGGACCATTATGACTGGCCCACCAATGAAAATCTAAAAAAAGAAGAAAAAAAAATCTGGAAAATGAAAAAAAAAAAAATCTGAATGAAGTCATCTTTAATTACATTATTATAAGTAATACTATTAGAGTTGTACTATTACTCGAACGAAAATAAAAGCTTGGGGGGGGGGGGGGGGGAGATGCAATGCAAATGAAAGACATATACTGTGTATCCCTATTCCCTGACATAATTTTATAGCTAAACGGACAGAATTCTATTTTATTTGAATGATGAAACCCAGCTGCCATTAATAGTTGGAAATGGAAATGGAATTTCCGCAATTTCCGCAATTTCCATTTCCGCAATTTCCGCAATTTCCGCGGAAATTGTAATTGCGGAAATCATCAGAAAGCATCTGCAGCATCACTCCCAATCTTCCGGCGTAGTCTGAAAACCCACCTTTTCAGACTCCATCATGGCCCATAGCACTTATCCTACCCCCTTAGATAGCATTTCTGTAGACTTAGATAGCATGTTTCATGATAAATGCTCTTTTGTTTTTTTTAATGTAAATCGCTCTGGATTAAGAGCGATTTACATTAAAAAATGCCTAAATTGTACCTTATAACTAGCCTACACGTATAGTTTCACAGTGTCTTTCTTTTCTCTTTCTTTTTGTAGCTGCACTTATTATTTTCTTCACTGGTTTCCATCATATTTCGTCTACAGATCTACAGAGCGAAGATGGAGTTCGAAATTGCAGTATTGGTACTTTTACTTAAGTAAAAGAAATACAATTGAGTACTTTTTCCACCACTGCTTTAAGGTGACTGATGTCTACATTTCCCTCTGCTGGGTGTAGCAGTGTCTCTGCAGGAAAGACTGTGCAGGCAGCTTGACCGGCACATAACCCATATGTGCGCGTGTGCAGTGTGCACGGTCTGATTGACATTATAAGCACGTCCCTGACATCACGACAGCCTTTCCAGGCTTCCTCCACAGCCGCTGGATACAAGCCAGCGGTTTTTTACTCTTTTTGACAACTAGAGCCATGCAGTCAAACCGAGGGAACATCATCTCTGGGAGCAGCAGTGCTGCATAACTGGTCAGGCGCCGTAGAAAAGCACTAGTCTGTCAGATGAGTCATGTAGCTTTACGCTAAATGGCTTTCTTTGCCATAGGCGTCATTCACACTGGGGGACATGTCCCCATGGCCTTGTGGTTATAGAGTGTCCGCCCTGAGACTGGGAGGCCGGGGTTCACTTGGTTCACTTGGCACTCAGCATCAAGGGTTGGATTGGAGGTAAGTCCCTGTGACATACCAGCGTCATGTCCAGGGGCTGCCTCACGCTACAGAAACAGGAGATAGGCTCCTGCCCTATGGGCCTTTTCAGCTGTGCCACAAACAAGAGGTGGAAAAAATAACTGTGGGGATATATAGTAGCCTTCCAATTTGCACGCGACCAAGTGCAACGTTGTATTCGGCTAGACTTCTGCTACACCCACAAATGACAATTAATAAGACGTACACAAATTTGGAGGACTTTGAGAATCAATGACCGTTAATGATTATGTGGCCGCATATCAAAGCATTGTTATGATCCATAATGTAAATAATACATTTAAAATGTGTGACACCTGCATGCTGAAAGATCTGAAAGATTTTGTTTTACCCAGAACCCCAGTAATTAGTATAGATACTCCCAGTCAAATATCCCTCAAGGTTGCTATGTCAAACTCCATGCAGACACGAAACCATAATAATCTATAATAGTTAAAATAGCTCTCGACGCGCTGCCATTACTATCATTTATGTCTCTTGATGTCGCTTTCTGATTGGGAAATAAGAAGCATGCATGCAAAAACAAATGGATATTTCTTTCTCGCCTGGATCAGATGTTTACTTTAAATACATTACATGCAGTACGGGTGCACAATGATACAGAACATGAAAGATAAGTCAGAGTATAGGAGCTGATCTGATATCTTATCGTCACTTTAATATGAGAAGATAAAACGTGTCTCATTCCACCAACACACACAGTGTGTGGATTAGATCTTATCACAGGTACAGTATTAAGGGAAGGTAATGCAAGTTGCTCCAGACTATATGACGGAAGCATTTGAAAATTGCGAGAGGCAACTGTCTGGCAAAGTGAGACTATAGTGTGCATGCGGACACACTTTCTATTGAGTTTACTCTCCTGTGGACCGGCACCGCTATACACAAGGGTGTGCGTGAGCATTCCTCGTGCACAAATACACCACCTGTGCCACGTGCACGTATGTGCCATCATGAAGCGGTGACTCCATCTACTGCTCTAGTGCCATGGTGCACTTCCGACACTATACGAAACGATGATCTGTAATGAACCGAGTCGGCGCCTATAGCTGTGTTTTCATTTGCCGTCCTCCGTAGCTGTGTGTGTGGCCGTCCGGATGTTCTCTCTTCTTAATTTTGTCGCTATGCTGAGATGTCATAACAAAGAAGAATGTCTTCTGGGCCACACAGTGAATATAGTGCTGCTCAGCAGTAGTGGACAGTATAAGTGCACTTATATGCAAGGCATGTTAACAAGCTTGTTACTGAATATGAACGCAGCATTGCTGCCTTTCAAACAAGAAGCAACTGTCACAAAACGTCCCGGTTAATTTCATCACGTTGCTGTTTGTAACTGCACAAAAAAGGAGCTAATGGAGCTAATGGCAAAAGCAACATGCACGGGTACATGGACAAACTCTCACAGCTGGCAAGTGATTTTCAGAATCATTTTCATATCTTTGCTCAGCTAAAGGCAGAATTCTCTGTCTGTATTCATACCTGTATGCTGAATTAGATACTGTGCTGGACCTGGATGGTAAACTCCAGATGGAACTAATTGATATCCAGCATGATGAGGCATTGAAAATAGAATTTAAGAAATTGGAGGAGTTCTATCAAAAACTGGGACCGCAATTCAAATGTTTGCCTCAAAGATCCTCAGTAGTTATGTTTGGCACAGCATAATTATCTCTGTGAGCAGGCTTTCTCTGTGGTGAATATCAATAAATCCACAGTTGACACACAGACATCTAAATGACATTATGAAAGTTTCAACTACTCAGAAGCTGGTCCCTGATGTTGACAAGTTGGTTAAAGCAATGCCAGGTGTCAAGCATGAAGTAAAACAGTTTTCTTTTTAATGTTTTGAGCTGAGCTCTTTCTGTTGGTTTCTTTTCCCCTTCCTGTTTTAATTGATTATATGCATGAAGCATTGAGTGTCATTCTTTTTTTAATTCCTTATTCTGAAAACTAAGTTTATTGTCTGAGTTTGATTTGCTGAAAGTAGGCCTGCACTATGTAATGCAGATGTTATGTTTGCTGACAGGTGGTCAACAGCTGAAACATAACAAAAGCCACACATTACTGAACAGAAACTGCAGATATTTTCCATATCAGCAGGTGTAAACAGGTAGACAGGTAATGTCTTTACTTCAAATTGAAATGTTTTACTTTCAAATGTTTTGTTGGGGCTCCTTGATTATCCTTGATTAATAATTAAAGTCGCACACACACACACACGCACACACACACACACACACACACACACACACACACACACACACACACACACACACACACACACACACACACACGTAGTTATAGCAGTGACTGCGACAGCGTGAGCGCACGTCCGCAACTGGTTGTGGCCAACATCAAGTGACCTTTTGACCAATGTTGGCGCTCACCCCAAGTTGATTTAGACAGGCCTGGTTTGGCAGGTCACTGCCAACCCCCCCCCCACAACCATCAGGACAGGTACCGTGCAAAGGTCACATCATCATCATCTCTACTGTACGCCTCCATTCTCTGGAGGTTTCAATGCATTCATTCAGGAAGAAAAGAACCTGGCCGATGCAGTTTTACTCTCCTCTCCTTGACAGCCCACACATGCAGTATTACTCGATTGAAATTGGCGTGGCCTGTTCGACCGACGCCACTGGATCGTTTTGAAATAGACGTCGTTGACTATTCTGCTGACGTTGGATCAATCCCTGCTTCAAAATGACAATGGCCTGTGATTAGGCAATTTGTAGTCAATGTGCATGCTCTCTCTTTCTCTCTCTCTCTCTCTCTCTCTCTCTCTCTCTCTCTCTCTCCCCTTACCAGATGGTATTTGAGATGAGCATAAGGTATGAAATGCCTCCCAACTCCAGCACTGAATTCTGTCCTCGGGTTGTTTTGTCATGCATTGTACACTCATTTCGAGGCTATAAAGTAATACACTGGATTGATAGACTCAACATTATGTAACAAACTGGAGTTATTATTAATTAATCAAAAACATGATCTCTCCCCTTGTTGTTATCACCTGTCCTGGGAGAGAAAACAAAGTGATGTTTGTGTGGATTAGAAAGTGGTTGTCAGTGGTTCAATGTTGGTGTCAAGGAACTCCACTATTTACTATTTGTGTTTACTATTTGGCCATGGACGCCCGTCTGAAAAGCTTTGTGCCAGGAACCCTGTATGTAAAAAAAAAACCCACTTTGAGAACCAATGCCGTACAACACACAGCATGGTTTACAAACGATGTTCTGATAAAACATATAGTTAAAAAAAATGTGCACACACGCACGCACGCACGCACACACACACACACACACACGCACGCACGCACGCACGCACACACACACACACACACACACACACACACATCAATGAAGTTTTGGCCCTTTCTAGGGTTTGTGTTTAATGGTCACTAGAGAGCCTATACTGCTTTTCTCCATGCTGCAGCTTCACTGCACTGCTGCCAGCATTAAGCTGTGCTAAAATAGTACGAACATCTGACCAACTTCTGATCAATCACAGACAGTATAGTAGCCAAACTAGTTTGGCTATAGTCACAACATTTCATCTCAACATCAATTCATCCAGACTGCCAGCTCTGAATAATGTCATTGTAGTTTTTGAGTCAGCCAAACTGAACAAACTTATCAGGATGTTTTTTATAGGACCCAAATGCGGGTCCTAAAAAAGTTTCCACCCAAGTGGAAGTGTTACATTGGCTCACATGCCAGTGCCATCTACATCTTCCTAATCTCTAATCCTGTTGTGATTGGGAGACTGTAGACAGGGGTGCGGCTCCTCAGCTGCAGTCCTTTAGTAATCGGGTGGAGCCCTATTTAAACTCTGCTCTGCACTGCACTTCAGTGTTTGTCAGATCCTCCAGTAACATGCTGTGTTTCTGGTAGTGGTCCTACCCCCCCCCCCCCCCCATGAGACTTACAAATCCCAAATGTTTATAAACAAATCCCAAATGTTTGTAAACAAATCCCAAATGTTTATAAACAAATCCCAAAATGTTTATAAACAAATCCCAAATGTTTGTAAACAAATCCCAAATGTTTATAAACAAATCCCAAATGTTTATAAACAAATACCAAAATGTTTATAAACAAATCCCAAATCCCTGCATGAGACTTGGTCCTACCCCCCCGACCATGAGACTTACTACAGGTAAACTGGTAGTCGTCCTACCCCCCCCCCATGAGACTTACAAATCCCAAATGTTTATAAACACATCCCAAATGTTTGTAAACAAATCCCAAATGTTTATAAACAAATCCAAAATGTTTATAAACAAATCACAAATGTTTATAAACAAATCACAAATGTTTATAAACAAATCACAAATGTTTATAAACAAATACCAAAATGTTTATAAACAAATCCCATGAGACTTGGTCCTACCCCCCCGACCATGAGACTTACTACAGGTAAACTGGTAGTGGTCCTACCCCCCCCATGAGACTTACAAATCCCAAATGTTTATAAACAAATCCCAAATGTTTGTAAACAAATCCCAAATGTTTATAAACAAATCCCAAATCCCATGAGACTTGGTCCTACCCCCCCGACCATGAGACTTACTACAGGTCCACTGGTAGTGGTCCTACCCGGTGTTTCTCTTGCTCCAGAACCTGTGCCTTGTCTTGGACTTTGCCTCTTCGCTACCAGCCTACGCCTACGTTAAGTTTGCCTATACCTTGTTTGGACTTTTTGCCTGCTTTTGCATTTTTGTATTTTTGTTGTGCTCTGGGCTGGAAATAAATCTTTGTTTTTGAACTTTGAACTTGCCTCTGTGTTTGCGTCTGCAATTGCGTTCACCTAGACTTTCATACCTAACAGGAAGACAGAGTTTATTTAACAAATGTATGTAAATGCAGGCGCACAAACCAGCAAACGTAAACAGACTGGGAAACTCTGGTTACAAGACAATTTTTTTTTTAACTTGTGGGAGTCAGTGGCAGCTGCTATTTCATCTGAATGACACCAAGTCTAATGCCTATGTGTCTTTTATGTAGCTACGCACTGCATATTGACTTATATTGTGTGCCTAAAATGGCTTGTAGCTTGGCGACAGACAGACTGCCTGTCCGACAGACGAATTGCTGGCAGTGTGCACAATTTGGCACTGCATCAGTCCACTAGGTTTTGAAATACGTTGACATAATCCAGGTTCTGTATTGCACATGTTGGATTCCCATAGGGGGAGAGAGAGAGCGTGTGTGTGCACGTGATGCTATATGATGATAGACAGACAAGGACATTTGACTATCGCTATACCCGGGCCTTAACCCATTCTGACCTGAGATCAGATTCATACGAGGTTTCCACTGGACACACACTGGTCTGATTAACCCATTCTGACCTGAGATCAGATTCTAAAAAATGTCAGTCGTTCTTCGATTAAAAAAAAAATAGCAGACCTACAAGCTCGTAGCGCGCCACTCGGTGGCGCGCTATGAGCTTGTAGATCTGCTATTTTTCAATAGCTAAAGCATAACATGATGCTGACACCAAAATGGGTTCCCGTTCAGAATGGGTTAATGGTCAAATGTATGCATGGGCCTAAAGGATGACACATGTGTGATCCATCTTCATAACGAGTTCCGCCATGTCAGTAATGTGGAAATTGTAGTCCAGTACAACCAGAAAAGGCCTGCAAATAAAAACATATGTATTTCTGAAATGGTGTATCCCCTAAAAAAATCCTGTGTCGAGATAGAGAAAGGTTGACGGCAGGGTTTTTCACGCGTGTGTGTGTGCGTGCATGCATGACTTTTGTCAACCCAGTGTATACTCTCTGCTGCCTCATCTGGCGGAGTCAGACATTCAGTCAGACGTTCGGGCTATTTTTGTTACTTTTGTATGACGCATGTAGTATGAAGAAGTAGGGCATTAATTTGAGATAAAAAGTCCAAACGTGTAGAAATGAGGTTTCTTTCCGACACGGCAACGATTCGTTGTGTGGTGTGGTATTATATGCTTGTATATCCAGTAATGTAAGTGGGCGCGTTTTATAGTGCTAGACGCCCCGTGGAGATCAGACCCCATACTGTGCTGAGGAGACAGAGTGCACGCTGCTGCTGCTGCTATTTTTAGAAATGTCTCTGGGGAATGTTTTTTTTTTTTTTTGCTTTATATGAATCGAAGAGAAATGTAGGCAGCAAAGACATGGATTAGAGACCGGAGAGCAATCAAGTATAATGCTCCGTTCACATGGTCTCAGGCAAGCGCTGCGTGGGCAAGGGTGCAGTATACTTTAGTTCAACTAGTCATTGGTTCCGAAAAACGACAACCCACTTCAAACCCTAACCGAACTGTGCTGTTTACTTTTCTAGGTAGTTCACCTTTCACCTAGTAGGCCCTATGTGTAATGGAGACCAATGTTCTTTTGCTTAATTAGTCATTCTCCTCACCTGGTAGCTTCACAAGGGTAGTTATGAGGTGATTAGTTTGGTCAGAGTCAGTTCAGTTCAAGCCAGCACACTGTCAAGAGCTCTCTCACTACATGTTGAGTTAACCCTTTCTATCAGGCCTTGGACAGGATAAGTCTGTAAGTTTGTGTGTTTTTTGTTAAACTTCTTGGCTCTTAAAGCAATTTACATGTTATTTTTGTAATCTTGTATGATGCATACAATAACTATGTTTGGTTTATTATTTTACAGTATATGACACCAATGTTGTGTTTCTATTTTTTCTGTATTGCAGTTTTACAATTTATTCATCACTAGAACAAGAACCTAAACCAAGTCACTGCCTTTTGGAGCTTTATTGGGAATTATGTTAGCTGTCTGCCAAGCCATACAGACTGTACACCAAACGTATAGTAAGGGCAGAACATGCCCCGTCGGATTTACATGCGGTCCCTCGTAGGCAGACGGCAGCACATGCTTCACGGCACGGCACGGTCAAAAATATAAAAAAAAAATCAAAATATGATGGAATGGCAGGACAGCAAAAATTATGAGATTTGTTCCTCCGATATGGAGCTCCGTTAACATCCGGTTCTAGATAATGTCCGGTATACTGCTGTAAAAAGAAAATAAATATCGTGACTTTGAATGGCAATGGTGTTATACCGTCGCCGGTTCTGCCGCACCGTCGCGTCCTGTTCAACCGCCCATGTTCCCGTCCACTAACGTGACTTAATGAGACGTTTGCCGTCTACTGCTTGCCTGAGCAAATACAAATAAACGTAAAAACGTGCTTCTATAGCCCTGTGCTTCATGTACTGTTCTCATACTACTGTCCCTCCGCATTGAGATTCTAAACCGAGCCGACAGGCTTTAAAAGTACGTGATCTGTCTTGAGTGGTGATTTGAGAGCTAATATGAGTCACATACAGTGTTTATAGGAGCTAATTTTGTACTCTCTGGGGTAAGGGAACTCATCTTTCTCATCACGCATATTCCACGGCAAATTGGTCCATTTTCTGAATGCGCCGAAGCAATAATGCCGGTCCATTATGTCGATTTACCCTATTATACCAACAACATATGAAAAGGCTTTTAAAAAGAATCATTGGTCTGTAACAAAAAAAGTTAACTGAATTGTTTCAGTCAGATGTCTCAAAATACTTTATTACAGTAGAACAATCCTACCAATATATGACTGGTATAATCCTACCAACACGACGGCATATTGTAGAGTGGTGGAAGAAAGGACTAGCTCCCAGGGCTGATCAGTGAAGAGACGCACAACTAGTCGTCACTTTCTCAACACCTCTCCCTCATTGACTGGCCTTGGTAAAATGCTCAATGTCCTCTCCTCTCACTCACTTTGCCACTCCCTTTATGCATGCGCATACCCTCTATATGACATCTAAACAACTATGCAGCATTATGGGATCTAAACATGTTGACGAGATACTGTGTTCGGCCACTGTATATATATATATATATATATCTATGGTAAATCTGTGGCACTGTTCCTCACTCGGCCAGCCAATCTAAGGGCTAGCACACTTTTGCAGAAGCAGCCATCTTCTTTAGCGTTGTGTGGACAGGATCACAGACTGACAATTATGGCTTTATTTAACGGTGAAAAAGGACATTACTAAACCCACGCATGACAGTGTGTTTAGTCAGTATACTATGCTGGCTTCGATTAACAAACATGTTGTCATCTCAGACCCAAAACTTTAGACTATTTTGTTATCGTTGGATGCAATTTTGTCCGCAATTGTCGTCTACATTCTCTAATTGTGTAGTGTTCTTGTCAATTAGGTAACACAGATGTTTAACAATAATGTAACCGTTGAGAACGAAACATTTTGAACTCTCAAGAGTTAAAGATAAAGATACATTTAGCTATACCAAATCTCCACCGTTTAGTTGGGACCACCTGGAACCCCCTCAATGACCACTGGTGGTCCCCCGACCACTGGTTGAGAACCACTGGCCTAGTTTAATTATTAGATCATTAAACTCAGGTCAGGAGTATATTACATACAAATGAATAGCTTAATAAGAATGACACTCACTATATCTCAGAAACAGCGTATAGTTTTCAAGGGGTTTCGCTTGCTGCGAGCTGATATGACTGCATCATTTCTTGTTTTATTCACTAAAGTAAGCCGCAATAACACAATATAAAAGTAGGCCTGTATTGTAAAGTTTACCGGAGTAAAAGTGCAAAAGTGACAGCATCAAAATATATAGCAAAATATATTGCTAAGATTTGAGTAAAAGCACTGAAATGACTGAACGTGTCACATCGTGGCACGTGGTGAGCTTGTAGATTGGCTATTAGTATATATAAAATAATAGGGGCTTACTGTCACAGTCACAGACTCTGCCTGTCTAGCTCTTGTAATTCTATGTTATGTTCTAGTTGTTTTGGTTCTATGTTGTCTTCCCCAGGTGTTTCTCATGTGTAATCACTAATCAGCCCTCCTGTGTATATTAGTCCTGTTCCCCAGTCAGTCCTTGTCCAGTCATTGTTTGTTGTCACTCCTTGTTCAGTTCAGTGTCTGTGTTGTTTTCCCAGTTATTTTATAATAAATCACCCTTCTTGCATCTTGAACTCTGTCTGCTTGCTGTCCTGCATTTGGGTCCTCACCACACCACCGGAACGTGACACTTACGTGGTAAATATCCTTTGTTTTGTATTACTTCATCTTTCTGTCAGTTAGCTGACAGTGGAACATAATCCATTAAAGCTAACCGGTGGAATGGAGAAAAATAAGTCGTATTGCTTCACTTTTCCATCACATCTATTGGCAACACTTGGCACAGTAGTGTCTCTGGCATCGGGACTTTGCACAGAACGCACACACTTCCTGGCACGGCGTATTATACCCCTCATTATTCACGTTCCTTCTTTGCTTGCTTTATTTTCATTGCACTTGAGGGCTGCCGCTGCCGTTTGCCGTATACAAAGCCTCTTGAAGCGTGAGCACTGTTCGAGTGCCAACATCATTAAGCCATTTTGGTCGGGAACCCCTTTCAAGTGTTTTAAACATTACGTTGTGATTTAGCTAATGAAAAATAGCAGATCTACAAGCTCGTAGCGCGCCACCGAGTGTCGCGCTTACGAGCTTGTAGGTCTTCTATTTTTGAAAAATCGTGAAAATGTGCCTCAAATGTTATTGTATTGTCTGTATTTCAGAGCGAACATTTTGGACTTTGCTTCTGGGGGGTCCCTGGAACTACATATTTTGAGATGGGGCTCCGTGGCCCAATAGAGATAATTCTGGGGGTCCTTGACATGAAAAAGGTTGAGCACCACTGACATAGAAACATGGGTTTTTCTGAAAAAATAAATAGGATTTAGAAGCCTTTTCTTTTTTAATCGACCTCAGTCCAAAATGGGTTAAAGGTTTTCTGAACACAGGAAATGCACATGTCCATTGTATTAAAACCCCTATGTTGTATTCCCCCCCCCCCCCCACCCCCAATACATGCTTTCATTCCATCCATTTCAAAGGCAGCGAGAAAGACACATCCCCTCTCGTTTTTTTTTGTCATCCGTTTCATGTGTTCCGTGGGCGCGCATGGAGGCAGGTTGGGAATATCAAATTAAGGCCTGGCATTATATTTAAGACTATGGGCTGTTCTCCTTTTAACTTTTAACTTTTTCCATGAGACAAAATGACATGGATTGATTCGAACACGCGCGCGGACTTTTTTTCGGTCACATGCGCAAAAGCAGTGCGGGGGCGCTGGAGTGCCGGTGGTTAAACGGAACGAGCAACTGATTGATGTGGAGATCAGTGGCGGGTTGTTGTCCCGGAGGATCGACGGCTCGAGGGCTGGCAGGGTTGGAGCATTCACTTAAGTTGCGGAATTATACCCTGCACGGTATTATCAAAAGCTGAAGAAACACAATATTATACCAAAATGTCATATTATTTATTCTATTTTATTATCGAGGAAATATTACCACCACTGGGGCACTCTGACAAGTTGTTCTTTTGTCCCACAGTATGCTGTTAAATGTGGAGTTTTTTGGCCCCTAAAGATCGTCACCATGTCAGTGGTTGGATAAAGTAGTCAACCAAAGTATAGATACTCCCAGTCAAATATTACTCAAGTGAAAGTTGTAGTAGAGAGTAGTAGTTATTGTTGAGTCAAAACTCAGAAATGGACCACAAATCTGGTCAGCATGACAACTCAGACCACAGAAACTACATCTCCCATAATGCAGCAGCAAGATGGCTGCTCGTTACTTGATTAGGAGCACCTTAAAAGGAATGGAGGTTCAGTCATTCTCAAAAAACAAACTAATGCAAACCGCAAGACTACTCAAGAGCTCTACCTCCAAAGATGCCAATGGTCGGTGATGTTTTGTTTTATTTACACTTGTGTATGCACTGCAGTACTGTTAGTTGTGGTTAAAATCAGGCTAATTATGAATAGTAGGTTAAACTGTTTCCATTTGAAGTGGGGAAGGAACACATTAACACTGCAGTATTGCCTTCATTTCTGGAGTATTTAAACATAAGTTTTCAAAAGTTCATGATTTTAACAGTACATGTATTTGAATGTGCAGAGTTCAAAGTGCATTTTCTTTTCCCCAAGAGGAAACGTGTCCCACGTGTGAATCTCGTTTGCGTCCGAGAGACCGAGACTGTCTGTCCTCCGAGACACAAGGTTACTCTGTGGTGAGATTGAGAAATAAATAATACAAGAGAATGACAGCTGGGCACGCGCGACAGAATGCAGCCTTGTAACTATAACTTGTATGAGTTTTATTTTTGTAGAAGACGCAAACTAATATTGTTTATGCCGTTTGCTTTGATTTAATAATTGATTGATTTGGGTGTGTTATGCTCGGACGCAAACGAGATTCACGATGTCCCACTGGTAGGTGTGCTTTTATGACCAGTAAGACGCCCTGAGGGTTAGAAGCGACCTCGCCCTTTAGGGCAAGGTCGCGTGCACGCATCCGCCTGGGTGACGGCAGACTGCTGGGCGAGTGCTGGCGCTTTGGCATGGGAAGTCATATGGAATGAATTATAATAATACATTTTTTTTAAAAAAAATTTATGTACATTTAAATTATGTACTGGCCATATACAGTATGGAGTGTGTCTTGAGTGCACAGGGTTTGATGAGGTCAGATCAACATATATGGAATAGAACAGGTCAGCTCCATGTATCGGTCAAAAGGCAGACATCGGAGAGGAATGACGGTAGGATCAACATCAACATACTGTATGGAATGTCAGAACAGGTCAGCTCCATATATGGAGATCTGAGGGTTTGAGGTTTGAGGTCAGATATGATCCAGTCTTCTCCATGTATGGCTATCAAAGGTTTGATGAAGTCAGTGTCGTGATGTTCTTATATGGCGACAGCCATATACTGTATGGTGGTGTGACGTGTCACGAGGCGTGACCATATATGGAGGCGTGATGACGCGAGGCATGACCATATATGGAAGTGTGACCGACCAAATGACGGGAAATGCAGGTTTTCATAGTAAACTGCGACTTCCGGTCGCAATAATAATTGTGTCCGCTTGAGTTATTTATTGCTACAGTACATTTGCACATACATAGAATGTGTCCTCTTCATTTACCCATCCTGGCTGCCATTAAAAATTAAAATGGCACCTGCAACCACCCAGGCAATTATAGGGGTTAAGTTCCATCCTTGGACACCTCCATTTCCCCCTATATAGCCAATGTGCAAGCTCACACCAGAAGTTCAGAAATGTCCCGAATGGGACATCAAAACCTGCGCTCCTTTATACAGGTCGGAGTTAAGTTCAAATGACCCTCTAAAAATGTAAGCCATCGTCACGCCCGTCTCTGCAGTGATGTAAAATGCTCCAAACGGCCTTCGCCGGTATAGACATAATACATTTCATTGCCACACTCAAATTAATTTCTTTCCTAATGTGCAACACCACTATAGCTGGCTCCAATCACCAAGCACTCTTTAATCTGTGCAGCTCACTTTTCCTCCGGAAATGGGACTTTGAAATGAATCATTCAGCGCCGAGATTAAGTCAAATTCATTAACCCATTCTGAACGGGAACCCATTTTGGTGATAGCATTACGTTATGCTTTAGCTATTTAAAAATAGCAGATCTACAAGCTCATAGCGCGCCACCGAGTGGCGCGCTACGAGCTTGTAGGTCTGCTATTTTTGAGAAATCGAAGAACGACTGACATTTTTAGAATCTGATCTCAGGTCAGAATGGGTTCATCAGACCAGTGTGTGTCCCAGTGGAAACCTCGTATGAATCTGATCTCAGGTCAGAATTGGTTAACTTCACAATGGCGCCTTCTTCACCTGCTGCTGCTGCAGCGCAGACTGTGAGCGAGTCGTCCCTTTGCCACGGTGCATTTACCTAACAGAATGAACGCCGCTATGAATGACTTCCCGCCGGATCGTTTTTTTTTTTAGATAATGACTTTCGCAGAGTACAAAGGAGAGGCGGTCAGAGGGAGGAAATGATGTGTTTTGTCTCCAGTGACGTGATCTCGTGTCCCGTAGGATGAGGATAGTACCGTGCTGGCACCAGGCTTATATACTTATAAGCGAGATAAATCATTTGCTTTTTACTTATCCCCCTTTTGTCTTTGGCTTGGAAGGCACAATTAAGCTCCGGGCATCTTCTTGTATATACTTAAATCACTTCTGAAAACGTAGCATGAATGTCGAGACCTTTTTATGATGTTAATTTGATATTGTTTTATTTATTATTTGTATTACTGCCTCTCTTTTATCCATGCATATTACTATACTATACTATACTATACTATATTATACTGACCTTTTAAATCAGTTATGCTGATATTTTCTTAACATTTTGTTGTCTCTACCAGGCCGCCCCTGTCCGGCTGTCCATGTGTCATGTGTGTCCATCTGGACCAATCAACATGATACTGCAGCTGCACGCACACTCCCAGGAGGCAATTTATTGATATTACTCTTTTTCCAAACATCACGGAAATTGGTACACATTATCTCTATAGTCATGTGATAAAGACGGATCTGTCACATCTTTCTTATTCCATCCTGATTGGCTAAAATTGGCCAATTTAGAATAAAATGCCTCAGTATATCTCCATATATGGACCTGGCCTGTTCTGACATCATCTGACATCTGCATATAGACTCCATATTTGGGCATGCCTGACAAAGAACTCCATATGGGCATGCATTTCCAACTTGCATCGTTCCAAGTAGGCCAGCTGTGCCACCACTCTAGTAATATAATAATTAAGAAATCACCGTCAAAGTTTGTAAAACATAAATATATATTTAGCCACTTGCCCGAATGCCCCGGCCCCCTAACAAACAATTGTAACAATCGCTAAAATGATAGCTCATATTTTACTTTCTCTAATGACCTAAAAAGATTAACCTTGGTTGAAAATCCTTTAACTCATTCACCGCAGAGATTGTCTTTTCCATTTTGTCCAAACGACACCGTTGCCGATATTGATATAAGTGAAAACTCCGTTTTGGATCGAAACAAGCTTGATTCGCGGCTCATTTCTATAAACGATATGATCGCCGGTTACAAAATGTATGTTTTGGGTGAAATAATGAACATTCGCGGGACCTAGGCCGCCTTTCAAAATAAGACGATTCTCCATAGAGATGAACGCTTGGCGTTTCTAGAGTACACAATTCAGCCACCGGATGGCGCTACGGTACTCAAGTAATAATGTATACTTACTACTGTCCACCCCTGCTAATGTGATCGCAGTGGGTTGCCATGTCAGCGGTCAGCACTCTAACTGGCTGAGCCACCGGGGCTCACCCTTCCAGCTCAGTGATTTGTCATGTTTTTTTCTCATTTGCCCCTTGCCCTACCCTGTCCTCCTGCGTCTCACATACCAAAGCTCCTCTATCCATCTCCCCGAGTCATTGCCCTTTTGTGTTTGCTCTCCATTAATCACTCTGTCCTTTTCCTCTAACACATATCCCATACCCCCCCCCTCTTCACGTTAGCCCCCTTATAACTTCACCCATCATCTGACTGTCCTTCAGCGCGTCCGATATCCCGCGTGCGAGGGTTCTTCTTTGAATAAACCAAATATTTGACAAGCTAGCGGCCCGCAAGCACGGCGGCTATACCAAACATGTCAGCGGTCACATCACGGCTCTGACGGAAGGGGTGGGGTGTCGCAGGGTGCGGAGTGGGGGGGGGTTGGGGGGAGGTTGAGTGTGTGCCGAACAAATTACAGCCCACGCCGTTTCCTGAAGGCAGAGGCGAACGGTTTATCTGCCCCCCTCTCTCTCTCTCTCTCTCTCTCTCTCTCTCTCTCTCTCTCTGATGTCAGCAGAAAATGTGTGTGTGTGTGTGTGTGTGTGTGTGTGTGTGTGTGTCTGCGTTCGAAGGCCATAAGATGTAAAAGAAAAAGGTTAAAAACTGGCAGAACGAGAACATGAGTGGGTTTGATAATCGCAAGTGAACAATAGACTCCTGTGAGGCAAAGTATTGGTTTGGCAGAGGCCTGTGTGTGTGTGTGTGCGTGCGTGTGTGTGCGTGCATGCGTATGTTCGTGTGTGCCCTGCAACACCATTTTACTCAAGCAAATTTGGCTTTCTTATACTTGATGTGGAGGAGTCTGAGGGAATTGTTTCCGTCAGGGTGATAGTGCGCTTGGCACTTCACACAAAGGAAACATAAGCCTATGTGTGCTAACATATGGCGAGAATTCACAGTTTCCAAAGCACATGCTGTCATTACTAGACAATGCATCACGTCTCTTATGCATTTTTACATTTAGAGGTTGTAATTAACGATATTTTCTTGCGGAATGCAAATGAACATTTCTACAATGTTTTTAAACATTGTACAGCATATGCTAGCCCTCCCCATCCGTCCATTTAAACACTATAGTCGCGGGCCCACCCCAAAGTGATTAGTGCAGCCCGGCAGCCGGCGAAAACTACTGTTCTCAACTGGCCTGTGCCGAGTCTCTTAATTGGTCCAAGACCAAGTCAAGACGTGGCCGAGGACTACAACAGTAATGGGGTCTATAACAACGGTAAAGGCTTCCATGTATAGCCCTCATGTAGTCGTGATATGGGGGCTAAAGTATACCTGCATGCCCACTATACCCGCACCGGTTAAAATCCACCGGCTTGGAGTCTATCATAGGGCTGTATTTTGCGTGTCTTCAGTACCAGGTCTTATTACTTAACTTAAGACCTGGAGGCGTGGCCAATGCTCTTTGGCCTGCACTCAGAATAGCCAAATGGCATTGCTCACGCCTCCAGGTCTTAAGTTAAGTAATAAGACCTGGTACTTAAGACACGCAAAATACAGCTGGGCCCTATTTTTTTCGGTGGTGCCTTATTATCCCGAAACCTTTTTGTTTTTTTTACTATTTTGAAAAACATGTTTAAATAGTTCAATTAGCCGATCTTCAAGCTCACAAACGTGTCAATGTATTCTGAAATGTTTTTCAAAGAAAAAGTTTAGGCTTAAGGCTATAAGGCATCGGTGAAAATAGGGCCCTATAACTACATGAACTGGTCCGAAGGTGGGAAGGGAGGTATTTGGTCACACACACACACACACGCACACACACACACACGCATGCACACGCGCACACACACACACACACACACACATCCTCTGGTCTCCATCTTGTTGACGTGCATTTCTGGTGTGTCGTGTGTGTGTGTGCAGTATTTATTTATTTTTTGGGCCGTTCAAGATCACAATGAATGGTAAACACGCTCAAGCAGCAGGAAGGTTGCCTCAGAGGGAGGGAGTCTGTCAAAGGAGTGTCTTTGGTGTGTGCGTGTGTGTGTGTGTGTGTGTGTGTGTGTGTGTGTGTGTGTGTCAGACATATTGGATCAAGGTGGTTTCTGTACCCGGTCACTGTCAAAGGCACAGCAGGCCTTCCAGCAGGGAGAAGGAACAGAGGGAATTTTCATGGAATTCATGATGATTCTTCTGAGCCTTTCTTCCAGCTGCTCTCTCTCTCTCTCTCTCTTTCTCCCCAGTATCCTTGTTGTCCTCTGTTTCAGAACATTTTTGTACAAATAGGACCCCACCCAAATACACACAGAGTCTGTGTATTAATATAGGTGGACTAAAGTGTATTCTTTGAGACACACGTCGTGCGGGTATTTCGGGCCTTCTCATTCGCCACGTCAAACAACACTGGGCGTACACATTGTTACATTTTATGGGTGTTTTTGAGGGGCGCTAGCCCCTCCAACACACAGGGGTATGTATACAAATACAGGGGTGTGTGTGTGTGTGTGTGTGTGTGTGTGTGTGTGTGTGTGTTGCGCCTGTTGACGCCATGTGTGTGGCCAAGTACATTGACTTTTTAATTATGATGGCATTTCTTCCGTACATCAAGTGGGTGACTTCATCATCATACATGGTCTTTATGATAAAAGGATTCAGAGGAGTGTGATTATTTTCGTCATAGTAGCACAACATATATTATGTTGACGCATTGTAGTCTAATTGCAGCAACCACCAATCTTGTGAAAAATGAAAACGGAACTGCCAAATATTAGAAACCTTCAGTGATTCTGCCAATTCTGTCAATGTTTTCCTGAGTGCATAGAGCTCTTTCAAAATCAAAAATGATCATTGACGAAAGGAATCTCAACTAAAGGTGGTTTAGAGATTGGATTGCCAATTAAACACAATTAGGAAACAGAGAATGTCAGAGCAGTTGGCCCACTATGGCAGTCATTTCTGACAGCAAGGCTTCAGAAATGGGTTCAAGAACGAATTGCAGTGAGGCTATCGCTGCTTTGTGAATTGATACCGCGTTAGACGGGACCAGATAAATTCTGATATTCCCTTTATTATGGGGATATGTTAGACACCTTTACAAACACATTGGTGAAGAAATTTCTTGGTAAGAAATGTATTCCCATGTTTTATTAATATCCCCTGACTACTTGTGGAAAAATAAGTTGAAACACTCTGCATTTCTCTTTGAGAAGTTTCAGGGATAAAAGCCATGAGGGCCTAGTCATGGTACAGCTGACCACATTAAAAAGGAGCCTTTGGGTATTGCGATATGCTTCAATAAGGCTGGGAAATGAGAAACTATCTATATTTTTTAATCTCTCTACAATAAGTCTTCATGAAGTCCTTGCGGGTATATACTGAGATGGACAGTGAATTTAAACCCACTCCTGAAGCACAAATATGATCAGATTTTTTGCTAAGGTGAGAGGTTTGGCCTTACTGGGCGACAGTGTGATTTAATATAAATATGAAAGGGCACGTATACCGCTGAAGTCATCAAACTGTTGGCGGAGGACTGTATACCAGATCATGTGACAGAACTCTTAATTTGGCTGAAAGCCATATAGTTTTCGCAGGAAAGACAGAACTGTAGAGTGATGCATTTTCTTATGAAGTGTGACTTCCTCGGGGGATCTCAAATTAACTCCCTTCAAGGTGTTGTTCTGATCTGGCTTTCATATTTTACTACAAGGTATATCTCGTGCAAATGGTATAACTTTCAAATTGAAGTTGTTCTCTACTCTGCAGGATTTTGTCCTATATAGGCCTGAAAGGGTATACATGTGGAAGCAAAGCAAAAAGCATCGCCGTAGAGACGGTTCACAGTTGAAAGAGTTTCGCGTCACGTACACAGTAGTTTTTCTGCAATGTTGTGTTCTTGTAGTGGCTGCTTAACCCATTCTGACCTGAGATCAGATTTCGTACGAGGTTTCCACTGGACACACACTGGTCTGATGAACCCATTCTGACCTGAGATCAGATTCTAAAAATGTCAGTCGCTCTTCGATTTTTCAAAAATAGCAGACCTACCAGCTCGTAGCGCGCCACTCGGTGGCGCGCTACGAGCTTGTAGATCTGCTATTTTTCAATAGCTAAAGCATAACATGATGCTAACACCAAAATGGGTTCCCGGTCAGAATGGGTTAATAAACTTGAGGAGAGAGGAGAAAGTGCTAACTTATACTGTGTGAGCTTGCAATTGGAGAGAAGATCCTGAAATGTTGAATATCAAAAGGAATAACTTAAGGATGGTACGTGGATGCATATCATATCAAAGCTATAGCATGCTTCTCATCTTTGATGAGTGCAGGTTCTGCAGACCGTCTCACATCAAGTCTACGTGGTATATATACAACCAGCGAACCTGTGAGCCGGCCCCCCCCGGGGGCCCACAGGTGGGCCGTGAGGACATCGCAATTGGTACCTGAATAATTGGCACCAAGACGTAAATAATGAAAAAGTACTGGTTTTGCAACCGGAGGTCGCAGTTACTGTAACTATGGAAATGTGCATTTCCCGTCAGTGTGTGTGTGTGTGTGTGTGTGTGAGTTTGTTGGTTGGTTGGTTGGTTGGTTGGTCGGTCGGTCGGGCACGTGACATGGGATGGAGCATGTGACATCATCAGGGACGGAGATCCCATATGATGTCATCAATATTAAGCCCATATATGGAGATCCATGATATCTTTCCCCAACCATCCTTCCTCCTCGAGGTCTCCCTTTTGACTGACACAGTACATGTCCATTTAAAGTCTAGACGGCCAGGCCTGCCCCAAAGTTATTAGTGCCCGGGCAGCCGGCGAAAACTAGAGTTCTCAACAGACCCGGGAATTAAGATCTTACCCCCCCATGCCAAAGCACCAGCGCTCGCCCAGCAGTCTGCTCTCACCCAGGCAGAGGCAGATATGTTGAACTGACCCCCCATTCCAAAGTGCCAGCACTCGCCCAGCAGTGTGCTGTCAGTCACCGCTCACACTATTGAAATGGGTTCTCTGTTTGTGTTCTGGTGGAAGACGGGCCGGGGCAGAGCAGCTCGCAATTCATTTTCAATGCATGGGAGTGTCGGGGACCAGAGTTGGTCGGCAATGAGACACCATGCAGGATTCTTGTCGTGGTTTTCTTAAAAATGCCTTTTTTGTCTTGTAGTTTCTCCGTGAAAACCTGACAGCAAGACAAACAGCAATTCTAGGCCCAAAATAAAGACAAACTGAACTGAATTAAATCAAGACTGAGCTAACCAAAATGAGACATGAGGGAACATACCATAGTGGCTGATCAAACCACCATTGATCCACAGGGGAAGACAATTAATAACATTTAAACATACTCTACTACATAATCCACTACAACACGTCACTAAATCATAAACAAAAGAAACATAATTAAACAGAAATATTAATGCACTTCTTCAAAATCATTATAAATTCAAACATAAATCCCCGCCCAAACCCAATGCAAAGGGGACATGGTGCAGTCCAATTACCCAGCTCCTTATAAGCCAATCTGAAGCAGCTGGCCCTTCTTTCTGTGACCAGCCATTTCAACTCCAGTGCTCAAAACTAAAACATGAAATAACTCCTGATAAAACAACTTGGCATTTGAGAAGATATAACATATGCATGTGTGTAACACCCGCGTTTTGAACTCAGGCCTACCACATGAAAGTCCAACATCTTAACCACTAGACCAAAGGGGATATCCCTATGGATCAGGGGAGATATTAGACTTTTGAGGCCATCGGGCAGAGGCTCTGATCGAGCCACTCTGCTACACTCACCCCCCTTTTGACCTCCTCCCACGGGGAAACCCGGTCACGGCACCAATGTAACGCCTGGCATTCGAACTCAGGCCTCCCGCATGAAAGTCCAACATCTTAACCACTAGACCAAAGGGATATCCCTATGGACCGGGGGAGACATTAGACTTTTGAGGCCATAAGGCAGAGGCTCTGAGCGACTCTGTGCACTCCAGTCTGTAACTTTATCACCACAATAATTCCACCACATTCAACCAGTTGTGTTGTGTGTAGTCCTTTATGCATGTAGATTGCAGTAGTGCTGAAAATAAATATAAACTAAAATACACCAAAAAAGACACGTTTCCACCATGCTTTACCAACTTTGTGTGGCCATCACAGGGAGTCACATGGTTTTGACAGAACAGCTCTGCTTGATGAGGGGGAGGAGGGCAGAGCAGAGCAACAGATCAAGGGTGTTTCGTCAAAATCACGTGACTCCCATGGAAAATTAATTGCAAGCTGCTCTGCCACCCATCTCTCCCCCCAGAACACAGACAGAGCTACCTGTTTCAATAGTTTGAGCGGCGCCTAAGATCTGGCAGGGAACAAAAGGAACTGAGGGTTATAGGGAACCAAACACAGGTGAACACAACAGACAATCAACACAGGAGACAGGTGGAGAAAACTAGTAATCACAGGGAGGCGAGAAAACACAGGTAACAATAGCAGCACGGCAACAGCAGATGTCATCGCCATGTTGGCTTGTCAACATATTTTATTTGCCACGGACATACAAAATGAGTGGACAATAATAATAACTAGAACTGCACTCTGCCAAGTGCATACTTGCTTGTTGCACACTAGTAGGCCATAAATGGCCTACTAGTGCGCAAGCAGAGCGCGCAAGTACTTTCGACCGCTGGAAACTATCACATCTCAGTATCTCTGTGAAGGAACGTTTGAAATGTATAATCATTACGTGTAACTATTTGCTACCTAACTACTACCTAACTAATTACTGCTAATTTGATTAGCAGTATACTGTGGTTACTTGGTTCCAAAAAGTGAAGCCAAGTTTTTTTCAACCGTAGGTTTGTGCCTGGTTTGCTGGGACCAGTTACAACATTACGTCATCGTTGTGAACTGGGACCAGAGTACATGGTGTGTATATGACGTAATGTTGTAACTTGTAACTTGTAACTAGTCCCAGCAAACCAGGCACAGACTGTATGTAGTTGTTCTAGTTACAACTACATACAGAGTATGTAGTTGTAATTTGATTAGCAGTATACTGTGGTTACTTGGTTCCAAAAAGTGAAGACAAGTTTTCTTCAACGGTAAATCTGTGCCTGGTTTGCTGGGACTAGTTACAACATTACGTCATCCTTGAGAGAGTACATGGTGTGTATATGACGTAATGTTGTAACTTGTAACTTGTAACTTGTAACATTACGTCATATACACACCATGTACTCTCTCAAGGATGACGTAATGTTGTAACTAGTCCCAGCAAACCAGGCACAGATTTACCGTTGAAGAAAACTTGTCTTCACTTCGAAGAGACCAAGCGAAACGATTACTTGCGCGCTCTGCTTGCGCAAGTAACTAGAACTGCACTCTGCCGAGTGCATACTTGCTTGTTGCACACTAGTAGGCCATAAATGGCCTACTAGTGCGCAAGCAGAGCGCGCAAGTACTTTCGACCGCTGGAAAGTATCACATCTCAGTATCTCTGTGAAGGAACGTTTGAAATGTATAATCATTACGTGTAACTATTTGCTACCTAACTACTTTTTTACAGAAAAATGAATCATTGATATGTGATGAAAAAGAAAAGGTATATAAACTGAATTAAAATATATTATACAGTATAATTATTTTATTACTTATTGTAAATTGTCAATTGTTTTAAATGTATTTCATTTTGTACTATAGTGATATTAATACTAAATCATGATCAGAGTAATATGTGTCTCTAACTTCAATTTCTGTAATAATACTTTCAAATTTGTTGAAATATACATGATCTAAAATACTTCCGAAATCTGTAGTTGTAATTTGATTAGCAGTATACCGTGGTTACTTGGTTCCAAAAAGTGAAGCCAAGTTTTTTTCAACCGTAAGTCTGTGCCTGGTTTGCTGGGACCAGTTACAACATTACGTCATCGTTGAGAACTGGGACCAGAGTACATGGTGTGTGTATATGTATGACTAGCTCTCAGTGATGACGTAAGAGATATGGTCATCTGTGTAGTCTGTTCCCAGCAGACCAGGCACAGATTTACAAATTAAAAATCACATTACAACTACATACAGAGTATGTAGTTGTAATTTGATTAGCAGTATACTGTGGTTATTTGGTTCCAAAAAGTGAAGCCAAGTTTTTTTCAACCGTAAGTCTGTGCCTGGTTTGCTGGGACCAGTTACAACATTACGTCATCCTTGAGAGAGTACATGGTGTGTATATGACGTAATGTTGTAACTTGTAACTTGTAACTTGTAACATTACGTCATATACACACCATGTACTCTCTCAAGGATGACGTAATGTTGTAACTGGTCCCAGCAAACCAGGCACAGACTTACGGTTGAAGAAAACTTGGCTTCACTTCGAAGAGACCAAGCGAAACGATTACTTGCGCGCTCTGCTTGCGCAAGTAATTACCAGAAACCTATAATTAGAAAGCCCTGAAAAGCAGGTCTGTGTTCAAATTGTTTGTTTGGTTCCATTTGAACACTCTCAGAGTTACAGGGGGTCTTTGAAAATAAAACATAGATTTATCATTGATTGATGGCGTGTCATTTCAGTTTGTTTTTAGCTCCCACGCTTATAGGAACAGGCTGTGGACGTTTATTGTTTTCTTTTCAGAGAATTCCCAATCTCGTGCATTAGCCGTTACCTGTCGCATTAGGGCTCGATCTCGCTGGGGGAAAAAAAAAGAAAAATAGGCCGTAGGCTATGTGTCATTTCCTGTGGTGTTTTTACGATGCATTATGCTCAAACACTATACTGTATAGGCTACTGTAAGAGCCTGTATGCGAACCTTATCAGCCTTTCATAAGAGTTGAATGAACTGTTCTCACAATGACACAATTCTGTTTTCTCACAAAATCTAAGTGCACTTCAACTGTATTGCTATGACTGGTTAGGTAACCAATTCCCATGCTACACAATTCACAGACGCAGTCTGTGACGCAGTCTGTGACGCAGTCTGTGAATTGTGTAGCATGGGAATTGGCTATACTGTAACAATCTGAGATATTGATACTGATTGGATGTGCATGCATGCATGTCACGTGTTACTATATTTTGACCAAAAGTATTAATAGAGTAATAAAGCCTCCTTACCATTTGCAGTTATACATTTTTTTGATAAGATTCCACTGACTGCGTATTAGGTACTCGACCCCGCTGGTCTTTCTGTGTGTCGGGGAGGTTATTAACCCATTCTGACCTGAGATCAGATTCATACGAGGTTTCCACTGGACACACAGCTGGTCTGATTAACCCATTCTGACCTGAGATCAGATTCTAAAAAATGTCAGTCGTTCTTCGATTTTTCAAAAAATAGCAGACCTACAAGCTCGTAGCGCGCCACTCGGTGGCGCGCTATGAGCTTGTAGAGCTGCTGTTTTTCAATAGCTAAAGCATAACATGATGCCGACACCAAAACGGGTTCCCGGTCAGAATGGGTTAAAGCATTTCATTACAGTGACAATGCTGTCACAGCCACCCCACCAGACCAGATTGACAGCTCAACTGCTGCCAATGAACGGTCTTGAATCATTCCTTATACGCCACGACCGAATGACACGTATAGGTTGACAGCTACGGCTGATTTATGGAGGCCTCGCTTTCCAACATTACTTTTTCCTGGATGAATTTGTTATCCCCCACAAAACCCTTTTCACGTACCTGTGTATATAGGAAGATTGATAGCAGCTAGGGCACTTGCACTGTGTGTGTGTGTGTGTGTGTGTGTGTGTGGGGGGCTGTGTGTGTGGGGCTGTCAAAATTAACATCCACATCAGCGACACTATACAGAACTTACTACCGACTAAGATCCACAAAACAAAAGAAAAGTTGTTTGTGTGTTGAAATCTGTTTCAAACTTCCTATAGGTCATTCTGACTCATTTGTATAACTTTCCTGAATCAATGATACTACTTTGTGTTTTTAATCAGATTGCCCCTGCAAGTGAGGGGATAATGGTTGTTGTGGCTGTGTAGGTATAAGTGGGCGAGTCATTTTACACAATGGAACACCACGGGTGTCTAAGTGTGCAAACCGCTCAAAGTCCCACATTACAGTATTACACAATTTATCTTCCATTGCACGGTAACTACAATTGTAAATGAATTGCATTTTTATAGCGCTTTTCCAAGTGCTCAAAGCGCTTTACAATGGTTCATTCATTCATACATTGGGAGGTGAAGCGGCGAACAGTCGACGCCAGCGTCCTCACTTCCCACCCCCAATCCAACCCTTGATGCTTAGTGTCAAGCAGGGAGAGGCACTGGGTCCCATTATTTAGAGTCTTTGGTATGACACGGCCGGGGATCGAACCCCGACCTCCCAGTCTCAGGGCGGACACTCTAACCACAAGGCCACTGAGGCTTGATTACATGGTAATGGTGTATATAGGGCTAGTAATACTAGTGTCGCAGTCAGCAGTGGTATGCACTAGGGGTGCACAATTATGAAATTATGACCGATATCCGATCTCCGATTATTTGCAGGGTCATATCTGCCGATACCGATTCTGACCGATTCCGATATTATACAGAGGACCACAATGGAAACAAGCCTAGTATAGGCCCTAGTGGGCTTGGCCCAAAGTCTGTTCAATCAAGTATTCAATCAATCAATACATGGCATACTCTTTTTCTGTTTTCACAACTGAATGACTACTGAATGAGATGATTTTTTTTTTTTTTTTTTTTTTGCTGGTGAAAACCGATTAAACAATCTTTATTATTTTGAGACTGTTTTGATAACCGAAATGGCATTTTTATGCCAATGGCCGATTATGCTACCGATTAATCGTGCATCCTATACACACTGTATATCCTATCCATCCATCATTGGGATTGGTATTGGACAGTGGCGGACAAAGTACTCAATAATGTTTTTCTTAATAATAGTATCAATACTGTGATATAAAAATGCTCGGCCTCTGTTACATCTTTATATAGCGTTCTATTTCAGCTGTTGTTTCCTAATTCTCCTTGCTCTGACTCTACCTCTATCCACACTTTTCCTGGGCTGTGTGTGCTCCAGTTCCTGTTGATTTAATTGGATATCATTGGTCATCTGACCAGTTTCATTGGCTTTCATTGGATCAAATCGACAGGAACTGGAGCACACACAGCCCAGGAAAAGTGTGGATATAGTCCCTCTTCTCATGGAGAACTACAAACCAATGTGAGTGTGCTCACGTTCTCTCCATGCCAATCCACAGGAGTGGCCCGTTTCGTACAAAATGCTGCAAATGTCCTGCTCATCCAGAATTCTATCCCCAGAGATGCTATGAGTGATCTGGCTCACCCCTATCCTCCTAGTGGAGACCTGTGCCCAGAAGGGCACTTCTTCTCTCCTCTCCTCCGCCCTCTCTCTCTCTCTCTCTCTCTCTCTCTCTCTCTCTCTCTCTCTCTCTCTCTCTCTCTCTCTCTCTCTCTCTCTCTCTCTCTGCTTGCAGCTCTGCTCAGTGTCACACATGGCCACATATCTAATTTCACATTACAAATAACAGCACAGCAAATCCAATTTGTTTTTGTTTCTCTGCCATTTTTAGTGCACTTTCCATAAAATGAGAGTGGCTGACATCCAAAATCAATGACTATGTCCTCCCCAAGACTAATGGGTATAGGTATAGCCAAAACCTCAAGTTATAATTGTTCGGGGATGCCCTTGAAAATTGTGTGGCCAGGCACTCTCGCCCCCTCTCTCTCTCTCTCTCTCTCTCTCTCTCTCTCTCTCTCTCTCTCTCTCTCTCTCTCTCTCTCTCTCTCTCTCTCTCTCTCTCTTTACTCTTTACTTTATTTGTTTATTTAGATGGGACAGCGCATATTGGACATTACACAGATGCAATGTAAATACAACAGATTTAGCAAAAAATGCTAATTCTCATCCGCAGTCCCACATAAAAATAAACATAAAACAGAACAAGTAAACTCTCTCTCTCTCTCTCTCTCTCTCTCTCTCTCTCTATCTCTCTCAGACGCACGTTTTGAGCTTGTATCTTACTTATAATGAAATTGAGACCAGACTTTTTTAATGGTAGCGATTCAGGGCTGGAACCAGGCTACAGCAACTTTACATCTGACCTCAAACTCCATATAGGTCAGAACCTGTTGTTCTGACATTCCTGTTGATCCTTCCCCATCTATCCTTCCCCTTCGATGTCTCCCTTTTGACTGATACCATGTCCATTCAAATTTCAAACTTTAGACGGGCCCAGCTGTCCATTCAAACTCTATATAGATGGGCCTGCCCCAAAGTTATTTAGTGGACCCGTGCCCGGCAGCCGGCAAAAACTAGAGTTCTCAACAGGCCCGAAAATTAAGGCCTGGCCCTACCTGGGCCCTCATCAAACTCTGTACACTCAAGAGAATGTCCCCGCTACCACCCTTAGATCTCCATTATACCGTATGGAGCTGACCTGTTCTGACATTATTATGTCGGTCTGACCTCATCAAACCCTTGTACACTCACAAGACATGCTCCTTATAGGGCCAGAATCCATTCCATGTTGATCCCCCATGCCAAAGTGCCAGCACTCACTCAGCAGTCTCCTGTCAATGATGCGTGCACTGCACGCGACCACCATTGCCCATCAGGTCAGGCCCCCTCCCACAGCAGTGCAGGGCTACGTATATAGCGCCCCTTGCCGATCTTATCCCCAAATGTTTTGCCTGTATGTCATAGAGCCTCTTTGCCTCCACAGTCCACACGATACATCTGGAATATAGCTGGAAGTGTGCATTTTGTAAAGAGCATTAAGTGGTTTGCTGCGACTGTTCTACGGTGACTCAGCTTGCTGATGGCATATACTGTACGTATCACACCAATGATGGGAATACTGCTTCAGGGCAAATAGTTCTCATCATCCACAGTTTGTTCTATTTGGGGCGATATCTATATAGCTGCCAGAGTGCAGGCCTGGGAGCCATTCAGCTCCAGGCTATACTCATGAGTACTCCATAATACTCCTGACCTGGCTTTTGTAGATGGTGCATGCAGGCTATAGCCTCATATCAAAGCTTGTTGGCCAGTGTTTTGCTTTTATTAATAAACAAACAAACAAACAAACAAACAAGGCCCTTGCGTCTTAAAACAGTTACACTTTCTCTTCTATTCCCCCAACTTTGACATGTCCTCTAATTCCCGTGTTTATATCCTTCACAAAGGGGGTGACCCACTTCCCCCCTTGCTGTTATTTTTTAATAAGTCTCCTATTATGTCGAGAGCGGCCATTCTCATTCCACACACGGTCAGAGAACTGAAGTGCCACCCCCCCCTCGCCACCCCCCATGTTCCGTTGCTTTTTAATTATGCCAGTATTCTCTTGTTTTATACCGAGTATAGATCAAAGATCAAAGCCTTTTGTCGAATCAATTGTGTGGCGTGCTCGTCGTGAACATTAGCATACAGGGGTCTTTGGATCTGTGAATACAGAAAGAAGTGTGCTTTAGACAAGAAAATAATGGATGAAACGGATTAGAGAGTGGACGCTCGGCATGCGTCCGTTGACAACATGCAGCGCTGATTTCATCTCCATTCTAAACGAGAAAGGAAATCTGTCTGTGTGGGTCAGCATTGATTGATTGATTGATTCAGAACGGAATAATAATCCCGTCCAAATCTAAGAAAATATCATGTGTTAGACGCCCCCCCCCCCCGTGCTCCTGTTGGTGTGTGTGTGTGTGTGTGTGTGTAACGTGTAACATACAAATTATGCAATATTTTAGTAGTTTTCACTTCAAATATAGAAAATTACGTTTTAACGGTAATATCGGCAGGGCGGTGGTGGGTATGTAAAGCGCCTTGGATAAAGGCTCTATATAAATACACCAATTAATATCGTATATTGTATTGATATCACATTTGGTATAAATACTGAGATATGTGCAGGTGCAGCCTTAACGCACACACACACACACACACACACACACACACACACACACACACACACACACACACACACACACACACACACACACACACCCTGCGGTAAATGGAATGTTGAACATGTCACTCGATCTAGCCTGCAGCATCTGGATGCTGTTATTTACGTCACTCGTGTCTGTCCTCTGGCTAGAAGAGCCAATTGAAGGAGACATCACTTTATCATGCCAGCTAAAAGGGAACATTCACCTGACGGTGACGGAGACGCGACGCTGACGCGCCCGGTGGAGCCCCGCAGTCAGTGTGCGTGCGTGCGTGCGTGTGTGCGTGCGTCCGTGCCTCTGTGCGTGCGTATCAGTCACTGTGTGTGTGTCAGTCACTGTGTGTGTGCATAAACACAGCAGGTGGAAAATATATACACCTGTAGATGTGTCTTTATGGAGCCTTAGTCTTAATAGTCTTTATAGAACTATAGTCACTAGTCACTGGTTTGTATAGTCATCAGGCATGGAAATCAGAAGTAGGCCTATCCCAAATTCCCCGTGATCAAGGGCATCGTATTTTTTTTTTTACAACATATTATGGCGATTTCTTTTCGTATTGTTTACTATAGTCCTATACTAGACCCCAAGAAATGACATCTGGCCACAAAAGATCACAGGATCTGTCTGAATGTATAAACAAGAGTAAAACCGAAGTGTTTGGGCCTAGTGGTCCTGGTTCTGTATACCCACTGACCTGGGTTCCCTGCAGCCTTATACGTCAAGCCTAACTTGTCTCCAACCATTGGCGTCAAATCTGACATCGCACTTAAACTGGATGAACAGGTTAATGCCGTGGTCAGATCCAGCTTTTACCGCACCTGAGGCTGCTTGCTATACAATTAAGTCTGTGCTCTCCTTTAATGATTTTGAGCGTGTTATCCATGCATTCATTTCCGCGCGTCTGGATTACTGTAATGCACTCTATGTTGGTTTAAACCAAGCCTCCATGGCCCGACTTCAATTGGTCCAAAATGCCGCGGCACGCCTCTTAACACTCCGATTGCCCGGGCGTTATTTAATCCATTCAATCATAGCGCCCAAGCGATTTATAGCAGCGGAGCACTTTTACAGACGGACCGGATGCTATCCCGGATGTGGATGTAGCAGCTAAATGTAGCCAAAACACTCTAGAGAGCCGATCGACAATAACGGGATGAATTGGACGGGATTATTTAGATCCGTTCTCAAATCTTCTATTAATGGCTATGTGTGCTGTCATGCTCATTTCAACCAATTGCTTGGTCAGAGTAACTATATCTGTATTAATATAAATAAATATTTCATTCCACTTTTGTCTTTTTTCTCCTTTTTTGGGGCGACTCCTAGTCTGAGTACCACCAGAAGGGGGGCTCAAGTACCACTAGTGGTTACTAGTAGCAGATTATGATGAGTGTGGAAGTGTCATGTATAGAACCAATGACGTTCTCTGATGTTGGCTTAATATGGCAGCAAGAACAGCAGCAACATTAACGTATACCAACCAAAATCCCCCTCAAAGTCCATTCATGACTCGTCGTGCACACAAAATGTCAATTACGTTGCGCTATAATTAGCTGGCTCAAAAACTATGGGGTGCACTTACCATCACAATCGGAACTGCAGCCTCACTCCCAATCTTCCGCCCCTTAGATATAGCACTTTATGTATAGACTTAGATAGCATTTTAAACAGGCTTATAGCTTGTTACGTATAGACAGCACTAGAATTGCATTTCATGTAGTCATCGTACACATGTATAATATAGTATAGTATGTATAGTTAATATAGTTTCATGATCTAGATACTCCACTGTTACGTTCTTAGCTTACGCATGTTTCATGATAACTATACTTTTTATACACGTGATGTATGCCATGCTTCTTGTTATTGCTTAACGTAAATCACTCTGGATTAAGAGCGTCTGCTAAATGCCTAAATTGTAAATCGCTGTCCCACTCCAGGACACGACTTGCTGAGAGAGAGAGAGAGAGAGAGAGAGAGAGAGAGAGACATCATCGCATGAGCGACTCCTCCTGTTCATTACCTCCAATAATGACCCTATTCCAAGGCAAGCGAGGCCTCAGCTCAGCCCGGGGAGCCGGCAATAATCCCCTCTATTAATTAGAGTAGACTGACCCCCAGAGATTGCTGCCCACCTGGTGCATGCAGGGGACTAGGGCAACACTTCTCCCTGTCTGCGCATGGTTTATGGCTGGTCGTAAAGTGACAGGGAGAAGGGTGCGGAGAATTGTGGTGGAGATAGAAAGTGTGTGTGTGTGTGTGTGTGTGTGTGTGTGTGTGTGTGTGTGTGTGTGTGTGTGTGAGCCTGCAGGCCTTGCATGACCATAACAGGTCTCTGTGTGTACAAATAGAACCAATTTTGTTAAATTTGTACACTCTCTGAGTTATGGGGGTCCATGACCCTATACCCTGACCGACGTCACAGTAAGTCTGAGATTTACTCGAGGCCACAGCCTTCATGTGTTATCTTACGTGCTAGAGAAAGGAGAGGGGGAAGAAAGAATACGGAGATAAAAAAGGTAAATTAATTAAAAGAGAGAAAAGAAAAGAGGGAAAGAGGGGAGGGGGGACCACCTGTGTGTGTGTGCGTGCGCACAGCCACCGGTTTACACGACGCACGTACAATGCATAGGGCTTATTTGTTATTGTTAGTCATGGCTGCCAGTTCACACCTGTTGTGTGGGAGCTCCTGACAGGTCCAGGTGGTACTGATTAACTGCTAGCTTGCATATAGCGGCTCCAGACTATAGGACTAAAGTCTAAGATGTACAACAGGTCATCAGGTGTGTTCTCCCCTCCCAAGAGGACGACACGATCTCCCTGAATGCAACAGCACATCCTGTACCCTCACGGGTACGAGGGGTGGAACCCCTTGGGGTTGAATTTCCACAGATCCGTGTGGTCAAGGTATATGCAGGACCACGACCAATGCTTTGGCCACCAACTACGTACGGCTCTCTGTTGTATAGGTAAAGGCCGAATGGCCCCAGCAGGAGCTGATTTGGGAGGAAACTGTGCAGAATCTTTACGGGAACGCTTTCCGCCCGAAACGTTGTTTGACACCGAGAGAAAGCCAGCACTCGGTGTCTGTGTCAAATACCTTGACCTCCTCCTGACCCCTCCAAATGAGTAGAAGTGGTCTCAGCTGGTGTTGTCACAGCAGCATGGCCTTCCGTTCAAATGCAGCATTGGGTATAGAACAGCTCCTCGAGAGTTTAAATAAGATATACTTCAAGCCCTGTTGTGTAACAGAATGGCGTCCTAGTGTGTGCTCTACGGCTTATATTGGCTCAGTGGCTCACACGGCATGCACAGTTTGGACAAATCCACAAAGCTGATTGGTTGGGCTGGGGCTAATCAAGGAAGTCGATGTCTGTTGATGCCCTATAACACAGCAGACAGACAGGCTCTAGACAGCAGACAGACAGGCTCTACGCAGCAGACAGACAGGCTCTACGCAGCAGACAGACAGGCTCTACGCAGCAGACAGACAGGCTCTACGCAGCAGACAGACAGGCTCTACGCAGCAGACAGACAGGCTCTACGCAGCAGACAGACAGGCTCTACACAGCAGACAGACAGGCTACACAGCAGACAGACAGGCTCTACACAGCAGACAGACAGGCTACACAGCAGACAGACAGGCACTACACAGCAGACAGACAGGCTCTACGCAGCAGACAGACAGGCTCTACGCAGCAGAAAGACAGGCTCTACACAGCAGACAGACAGGCATAACACAGCAGACAGACAGGCTCTACACAGCAGAAAGTGACCCTCATTCATAAAGGGAGTGTTCATTTTGCAGACTAAAACTATGACAAAAACCTTTTTTCCACTGGCGAAAACTAAAATAAACTAAAATCACACCCATGTGAAGTGAGGGCCACTCTTATCATCCTACACACGCATCTACCTATACCTACAGATGCATCATCTCTGCTATTTGTAGTGATTGTTCTCAGCAGAATAGGGATACTGGGGTTCTAGTGGAAGTTATCTTCAATCTAATGGAAACAGATAAATTCTCTCAAGTTTTCCTCGTGACATGCTGTATTAAAGGGGAGAATATTTTAAAACTAAAATATGTAAACCCATTAATGTATAAGGTGCTTTAAAGTAGCAATGTAGTTAATTCAGTGGTGCCTTGGATGAAAATGTTATGGTGCCCTCACTGAATATAACATTTTAAAAGTGAAAATGTGTGTGTGCGTGCGTGCATGCATATATACGCAGGTTCACTTATGCTTTGAATCCCCACAGACTTGTCTTTCTGCATGCCAAGCTGAAGCGACGTTCTTTTTGAAGGGGGTCTAGTATTTACAGAGGTTGTTACCTGTTAATTCAATTACAGTCGACACAATGAAAGGGCATATAATTATATAATTAAGTAAAAAACGTACTTTCTTTCGTGGCCTTCATTTGACGGCCCATTGGATATGGACCTCGATTATACTGCAAAATGAATTACATTCCTTCCGGTTAGACATTGTGTCTTAATGGAGGCGTGCGTGCGTGCGACCGTGCGTGTGTGCGTCTTAAGACACATGACGTGAATTCACGCAACCGGGATGGTTTACCAGGCTATACTGAAGGCCACTTGGTTCTCCCGCAGAATCTGCCGGCCTTGCACAGCTGAATGACATCTCATAGAGGAGCTTAATTAGGTCTATTCTAAAACATCTCTCCACGAGCTAACGGAGAACTGTGCGGGTTTCTGACTCAGTTTACGATTATGAGAGAACATGAGCTTTAATGGTCGCACCTCAGTGGGAAGCTAAATCCATTCATTGTTCAAGGTTTCACCTTGCGGTAATGAAGCAACACAGGCTCTAATAGGCATAAAACGGCAAATGCTTCAGTGGAATGAAACTGGGGCATGATAATTCGGGGGCCCAATTAAAATATAATGGAATAATTTCAGTTTAAATTGGGCATTGGTATTTGAAGGCCCAGGGTGCTGTGCAGCCGTGATCAAACTCCGTTTTTGACACGGTCGAGGACGTATAATATATATGGCTTAATTTCTAAATCATCTGGCATATAATTTTTATTACGCGACCTAAAACTATACGTGCTAAGCATGTCAGACATGTCAGACAGTCAGATGTTCCATTTTGTACTGGAAAGGATCAGCTCGTCAAATTATCTGTACATTGTTGTTCAGTTTGTTGACCAGATTAAATCAAATGTTGGGTCAAAATACAGTTGTTGATGTTTGTACTGCATGATACTATGACTACAGATATCCTACCCAAACTAAAAAATGTGTGGAGATTATATCAACAACACATCTCAATCATGTTAACCACTCTAGAGATGTTGGAGCAATTAAGTGGGACATTTGAAAAGGACAAGCTGAGGAGGAGGACAGGCTGCTTTCTTTCAGTTTCTTTCCTGGCGAGTCAGGGCAAGACATGCTGCTGGCTCTCTGGATCATCCAAAAACCTCAGAGTACATTTTCACGCAGACTCTATATCGACCCTCAGGTTTTGAAGTTTAGGCTATTTATTTTTCAATAATCTATAGCCCCCTCCCCCCAAAAAAGAAAAAAATAAGATTTAAAACTATACATCCTGTAACACAATAACAACTTACAGTATTTTGAAACGTATAATGAGTGCTCTCCTCTTGCTGCTGCTGTGGCTTGTGCAAAATGCATTGTGGGAAGTATCTGGAAGTGTCCATCAGATGGATTTATGTATTTTGTTTTTGTCCTTGCTTGCTGATACACTAAACACTCTTGCTGTTTGTTCTGTCCTTGCTTTAAAGCTACACTCTTTGTCTGTTTTTATGCGCCCTTGGTTGCTAACATACACTCACTCAGTTTTTCTATCCGTGCTTGCTACAGTATACTACACTGTTTTTCTGTCCTTGCTTGCTATACTGTAGACGCTTTCTGTTTTTCTGTCCTTGCTTGCTGTACGTCGGTGACTCAGGGCAGGGTAGATGACTAGATGTGGCCTGGATGATAGAACCACAAGGTTGCAATTTCTGTTTCCACCACCATCGGTGTGTGTGTGTGTGTGTGTGTGTGTGTGTGTGTAAATCAGGGGGGCAGTCAGACAGATATTTTGTGAAGCCACTAAGGAAATGAAAGTTCATATAATGGCCTGTTGTGGCGCTGTCATTGGGCTAAAAAAAAAACCCATAGCCCCATAGAAGTCCATGTATTTGGGCCCAACTTCACCTAGACTGTATTACCTTAATAAAACCATGGTCATGAATACTTTTTGCTTCCAGTCACTAGTTTAAAGTCTCATTTATAATGTCATAATATTCTTTTTGGAAAATTATGGTCCCATTTGTAAAAATAATGACCATAAAGTCGCGCATGTTCTGAGGGGCGTGGCTACCGTTACAGTCTATGAACGGGATCCCCCACCCACTCGAGTCAAAATAAAAACCAACTGAACAAAGAATGGGGGAAGTCCCGCCTCGTTGTCTGGGCCAGCCAATGGGCCAGCAGCTGGGCCCAAACGGATCTAGAAAGATGGCGACTTCCATTGCAAGGACTGACCGGCTTCATTTTACGTTCATGTTAGACCCGCGGAACGCTTTGTCCATATTTTTTACAGTCTATATGGTGTAAATGGGTGAATGTAATACACAATCTATATATAACGCGCCTTGGATAAAGGCGCTATCTAAATGCACCATTTACCATTCATACTGTAGACTGTAGCTTTCTGTTTTTATGTCCTTGCTTGCTACAAAGCTACTGCACACGCATTCTGTTTCCCTCTCCTCTTTGTCTCTTTCTGTTGTTTGCTAAGATGCTTTCCTTGACAGGCCATGGACTTAATTAAATCGTATTTGTGCATTCAACGAGATGTGATTCCATTAGCCCTTTTCTCTCATATCCCAACCTACATTATGTTAATTAATTTCTTTGAGCACACACACGGTGGGCTATAACAACACCTTAGGGTTATACTGCTGAGTTTGTCTGGGTGCAAATCACTTCTTCCCCTCTCCTCTGGCCGAATCACAGTGGGCTTGATGTGTGCCGGCAGGTAGTTACCATTAATTAGGCTTGCGTTCTGTAATTGTTATTATTATATCAATTACCGCATCACACAAGCCGCCAGGGACTGGCACGAATGCGTCCCTGTAAGTTCACTGAAGTGACTATTGAATTGTTAAAGTGATTGTTATTATAAACTCAGTTGTCACCGGTCCTTGCGAGGTTGCCGGCCAACGGATTTAACACTAAAGAATAAAAGAGTATAATAGCCGCAGCTGCCGCACACTCGTACACTGTAGCTGCCGGTGTCAATAATGTATTGTGGACGCCGAGACTGGAAAAACACCAACATTTTGAACAGAGCGACAGACTAGACTGCCTTCTTCCGTTATTATAAGCTACAAGCTATGTATCTTTCAGAAAACCAAGAGAGAAAGAGGGAAACACAGTGAGAAAATACACATATGGGGATTTGGAGAGAAATGTGCCTTTGCTTTTACTAAAAACAACATATTGTATTATTATAAATCTGCATGGCAATTGCACACAGTGCACAACCTGAATGTAGGTGTGGTTAAATTGGTAATTGGTTAAATAAACACAAATCCTTTTTTGTGATCAAGTTTTTATTCAATTTTTTGTTAATAAATAAACACAATTCCATAACTATATGGATTAGTATCTGATTAGTGTGGCACATGTGTAAATCCTGATTTCCCATGACATCTCCTTGAAGCAGACAAAACAATGAATGTGTGTGAGAGAGAGATCTTCACTCTTTATTAATGATAATTGCAGTTTTTCACGATTGTTAACACACGTTTCTCAAAACAATAATGGCTTCTTAAGCATTTACAGCACAATGAAATGCAAAATCGAAAACACAATCGTAGATTATATGCAGCCAAAACACTTTTATTACATTTTTACTGTAAAATTTCCATTACTGTAAACTGGCCTGCTAATATATAGCCCCGACAGGCCTCAACACTCACGTCGCTGCGGCTACAAGCCTCCATGGCCTGGATCAGTGGACCTGGCTCTGTTCCGTTCATATACCTCCAAGCTGAAAAGAAACTCCTCAATGGGATTCAGGAAAGGAGAAAGGAGAATCACACACTTGAGCAGCTCACAATGTCCCAGACAGCTCAAAAGACCTGAACGTTTAGAGATTTGAATATGTGTGTTGTATAGGTTGATGCTTTGAGATTTTCTGTGAGAAGTGTGTCTAACAACTGAACATTGTGTGCCGTATTTGGCCAACAAGGTGATGTGTAATTGACATCAGAGCAAGCGTAAAGAAGAAAAGTCAGAGTGTAATACAGATAAGGGAGTGTGAAGTAATACCAAATTGTGTCAAGCGATTTATTAGGTGCATGAAGTGAATGAAGGTGCATGAAGGTTATGCAAATTGTGCCAAATGTTCTTTTTCTGTGTCAGGAGGAATACAGTCTGAGTCTTGGGTCTGGGCTTGCCTGTGGGTGTGACTACTTCTACTTGTTGCCATATGTGCTTCTGCCCTGACTAATTGTCATTTCTTGTCATTTCTGTGCCATCACTCACACTCATCTGCTCACTCTCAATCAGCCAATCAGAGTGGAGCTTCACACCTGCACTCTGTTCGTTTGTCACACTCTGTCTATTTAAACCCTGCTTGTCTCTTTGTTCTCTGCCAGATTATATTCCTGTGTCCCTGACTGTGTTCTCTGCTCCTCTGCCCCAGTCCCACCAGTTTGCTTGCATTTAGCCTTTGTTTTTTGACCACCTGCCTGGTGGAAAAACTGTATTATAAAACATAGGCCTACTGTACATTAACCACTTCAGCCCTATACATTTGGGCCATTTGACAATAGGCGATCTACAAGCTCACAGTGTGTTGCGATGCGAAGCAGTGATTTTTGTCAATTTTCAAAACATTTGAGAACTTGAAATAAGGCATTCTGCATAATGAGTGCTTTCTACTTTAGGTACTTAAAAGTACATTTTGCATACTTTGTACCAAGTATGCAGAAACACATATACAAAGAACAAGACAATTTACATACATAAAGACATGAGCAATATCCACCGCTTAGATTATCCTGTGGCTACTACATCTCCTGATTAAGCCTCAAGGTCGACTGGTAGACAAAGGACCTCTTTAGTCTGACCATATCTCCTTCCTGAAGGTAGCAACCTATATTCTCCATACAACACATGCTTAGTATTAGAGGTGATATTCCTTGCTAACCTTAGGATGCTGTTATCATATGTGGATGTATAAAGTTTCTGAAGTTGTTGTCCAACAATCTTTGAACAAATGTTCAGTTGTTGCAGCAGTTGTGACTTTAGGGCTGCAGACAAACATCCATACCAGGTGGTACGACAGTACTGAAGAACACTCATAATAACAGAAGTGAAAAACAAAAGAAGAATCCGTCTACTAGCACCGGATTCTTCTTTGGTTTTTCACTTCTGTTATTATGAGAATGCTGGACTTTTACTTGTAACAGAGTATCCGTACATTAGCAGTATTGATGCTTTTAATTAAGAAAGAGATGCGAGTATACCACTGATGCATGATGCACAGAGCTCACTGCTCAGGGCAAAGCAGCGCTGGTGGCGCCTGGATAATGATAGTGACCGTGATGACCATTTGTCATTGACGCCGGCAGCTGAGCAGCTGACCTCATGCTTCCTTCTATGCATGAAGAGTTCAAGCTGCTTCTTTTAACCTGACAAGGGAGAGTTTTCCCGGCCGAAACACTATTCCGACCAGTTTCTTTCCCCTCCATCAGGCGCCCTGGCTGGCCAGGGGTCTGAGCGGGAGGTAGTTTAGAGACCAGGGTTACTGCATGTTTTTGGGGGGCGGGACACAGGGAGAACATGCACACTCCACACAGAAAGGCCCTTTCGCCAACCCCGCCTCTATTAACTATGTCTAATCTCTCTTTTGGGTCACGAGCTGAAAGGTTTCGGAAACAGTGTTAGTTAACCACTTAAATACTAGGGTTGTCCCTCTACACACCAAATCAGTTTCCTGAAAATAGCCATTCTGAGAACTCACACCACATCCCCTTAATTGCGACACGTTGTGAGCTTGCAGACTGGCTATTTGTGTTGGATGTTTGCCAAATGTTTGTTTTCGGTGTGTCTATTATGACATGCCCTGCAGAATATGGCATCAACAATCTCAGCCACATTACATTACATCATGAAGTGCCAAATTCCATGAGCTTCCATCAAATGACGCACATGTTGGACAAGCTGTCTGGCAAACACCCACTGCACAGCATTGAAAGAAAAACTAAATTCCATTTTAGGTCCATGGAAACATCAAAGTTGCTGTGTTGGGCTTGGGCATACTTCTGCCAAGAGGTGGTTACACAACACTGGGGAAGAAATGCAATAACACCAACTGAAAGCTATTCATCTATTTTGTTTGTGCAAAAGTCTAATTGAAAAATGGGTGATAAATTAATTATTTTGACCAGTAAATGCAACTGTGAACAACTGTGTTCTTGGTCGGATCAAAAGATGAATGCCTATCACAACAATTAAATTTCGTTTCTTTTTCTCTTTGTCTTTTCTTAGACAAGCCTTCAGAGGATAATTCTATTAGGTACTGCGTAGGTATTTTGTATTTGTCATACCAATTTATATCTAATTTTCTTTCAAAAAGAAAGAAAGAAAGAAAGACAGAACACCATTAGACAGCCATTCTGTTAACCTCTCAGATTGTTCTGTTGTGGTTTCTTTCAAAGTGTCCTTGAGTGTGTTCCAAATGGCCCTGCACAGCCCACGGGTGTGAAACTCTGTGTGTACGTACAAATGGAACCAAGTGGGACCTTATATATCAAGTGTCGTCTGCTGCAGCACCAGCAGTTCAAACCCTGAATGCCACAATGTATAGATTGTTCCATTTCAAATGGAATGTACTATAGTCCACAGGTCAGTTATAGATAGCTCTTCACACAAACACACAAGTGAGTTGTTTCTAGCTTGAAAACATGTTTTCTGCGATTTGTGTGGATGAATGTATCAAAATATGAACTTATTTGGAAAAGCTTCTAGAATGTTTCTGTCTGCAATGTTGGCTGTAATAGTGCTGACATCATATAGCACTGGCATAAAATAATAATAATAATACATCATATGGATGCACCTGGGACGTATCCTCATTCCTCAGTGATGTATCCCAAGGTCATCGGGGTTTCGGATCTCCCAACATCACACCCCTCAGGTCACCCGCAGCCGGGTTGATCAAGTCCTGACTTACGTCCCTGTAGCTACCCTCGGTCATTCCCATTAGGGAAAAACCCGGGCCACACAATTCGTTCCTCCTGAACTATACTCTGCCAGGACTGGGAGGTACCATTCTGGCGCGTGGAAGGACTATAGGCTCTGTCCGGGCCCCTCCTACGTCTCACCAGGTCCACTCCTGCTCTCACCAGGTCCAGCCCCTGTGCCTTGCACCAGACTCCCAGCTCCAGGCACTTTATTCAGGAATGGTGGATTTTCGAGCCACAATGTTTCCACAGACTCCACCTTGCTCTTGGCCTTCTAAAGGCCTCAGTGGGTTTGTTGGGCTTCTTCCTCACGGAAGGCACAGGCTGGGGGGCGCCAACCCATACGGCTCCCGGGTTCCGTCTACATTCCGGCTGTCACCCGTCACCAGACTATTCCTGGTTATCACATAGTCTATTCCTATGAGTCACTAAATAGACATATATAAAAGACATCATAGGAGATTGACCTCCTCCATTGGCTCAGTGCTGCTGGAGGAGAGGGAGTAAGACACACACACACACACACACACACACACACACACACACACACACACACACACACACACACACACACACACACACCACCAACACCACCACCACCTCCACCCATGTACTCCCATTTAATGCAAACCACGTTGTTTTATATCCTTTTAGACAGCTGGTCATATGAAGCCTCGCTGGAAATCTCCAGACTGCCTATATAGAACACACACTCAAGAGGCTTGGACACATGCATGCATGCATCTGGTTTGCATAATTGCAATGATTATGATTGACAAGGAAAGGCTTACATGTGTTCCAAGGAGAATTACTTCAAGTAATCCCTTTTGCCGCTCCAGGTCTACATTTTAAGATAAATGAATTGGTGATAGCTTGCCTCGTATAGACATAGCATATACAGTATAATATATACAATTATATACCACCTTTTAGTAGCTCTGGTCCATATACGTAGCTCTAATGCGTTGCATTAGATGTAACGCATTAGAGCAGCTATATGGACCAGAGCTAACCTTTTAGTGGGATATAGGCTATAGGCAATTGGGCTATAATAACGCTGTCGCAGTTAAATCTAGTAGACCGTTAAGGTGAACGTGAGCTCAGAGAGCTTCATGACTTTTGCAGTGGTGTGAGTCTTGTCTGCATGGTCCGAGCGTAGGCTACAGTAGCCTATAGACTCGTCGGCCACGCCATTACAGAACCAGCGCCACGCTACCAACCGTATACCGTCTCCTCTCCTCCACGACGCGCGCACAGCACTCACACACACACACACACACACACACACACACACACACACACACACACACACACACACACACAGAGGCTGCTGCAATTCCACATCCTTCACAACACCTTGTCGGAGGAGCGGTGCAGTCCACAGGCGTGACGCACAGCGGCACAGGAGAAGAAGAAGGAAAAAAAAAAAGGAGGAAAAAGAAACAGCACAACTTGAAGAGAGCTACAAGTGACCATCTTTCGTCTACTATTACAGCATGTTGCCCGTTTGGCATTCTGCGCTCAAACACACTACTGGACCGGCAACTGTTTGAAGATCGCTGCTGCTGCTGCTGCTGGCCCATACAATTTTGTTTCGGTGTGGAAATTATAAAGGGGTTGCGGTTATATTTTTTCGTTCGGCTGTATAGGTGACATTTGCTTTCCCCTTGTCCGCTGGAATGATGTGGACCTCTCGTCGTCGTGATACCGTTGGATTTGTTTTCTTGGTCAGTTTTTGTGTCCAGCCTGGATTCTCACTTGAAGGTAAGGACTCAATGGAGACAAAAAGAAAAGAAAGGGGCAAAAACAAAACAAAAAAAAAGCTGCCGTGTAAAATCGCTTCGTCCGCCACATGCAGATGGTCCAGAAAGTGTTAAAAGTGCGCAACACATTTGTGTAAAATCACCCCCATATTCTCAGTGACTAAAATGATGAAAGGGTTTACTGTATATGCTGTCAACATGCATGTGAGTCAGTTTGACATCGAGATGATATTTCAGTGTCATTCTGTATAGCGATTAATCCGTATAATTACTGACGGAATACATGCATCAATTATGGATGAATTAAGATTGACTTGTTGAAGACATATCAAAGCTATATCGGCTATACTTGTAAAGCTTGCAAAGTGACTCGGCTCGTGTCGTCGACTCGTCCTTGCAGAGCGCTTGTCTTTTCAGCACCATGGACAGCGACTCCCTTAATATAACCACTAATAAGTATATAGGCTGTATCTCTCTACACAAAATGTTGTACATCGTCTTTTTTTTTGAGAATGTCCTGTCTGTCTGTCTGTCTTTCTGTCTGTCCGTCTGTCCGTCTGTCCGTCTGTCTGTCTGTCTGTCTGTCTGTCTGTCTGTCTGTCTGTCTGTCTGTCTGTCTGTCTGTTTGTCTGTCTGCCTGCCTGTCTGCATGCGCCTGCCTGCCTGTCTGTCTGCCTGTCTGCCTGCCTGCCTGTCTGTCTGTCTGTCTGTCTGTCTGTCTGTCTGTCTGTCTTACTCGTGATCTTCATTGAAGGTACATAACTTAACACATAACCGTGAATGATATTAAACGCCAAATTACTTTGTATAATAAGTCTCTCATTCGGACTGATCTGAATTCTGCAGTGAAAGAAAAGAAACATGCATGCGTGCAACGCAGTGCGTGTAGTGAAATGTCTGTCGCCTACAATTTGCTGTTCAATATGGGGATGGATTCATTGATTCTTTTTCCACCCATCTGTTTGTCCACATACGAGTACATGATTTGTCCAAATGGTACATTTTTAAAGAACTCTGTCTGAGCAAACAAAGAAAGACAGCAGGTGTGCATGTTGATAGGTGACCCATGGACGGAGTAATGTGTAAAGTAACAAGTACATTTACTTAAGGCCTATATACTGTACAATTTAGAGGTATCTGTACTTTACTTGAGTATTTCCAATGTCCAATACTTTTACTTCTACTCCACTACATCTCAGATGCAAATATTGTACTTGTACTCACACTATATTTATTTGATATAACTTTACTTTGTAGATTTTGATTATTATTACAAAACGTATATATACATTAACCACTATACCTTTGAATGTGTCGCGATGATGCGACGCATTGTGAACTTGTATAGATAATGAGTACTTTTACTTTTGGTACTTTAAGTACATATTGAAGCCAATACTTGTATACACTGCTACTAATACAGTATTGGTATACTTTTACCTATAAGTGAAAAATGTGAGTACTTTATCCACCACTGGGAGTAATTCATAATGGAATTAAACCATTCTGAACGGGAACCCATTTTGGTGTTAGCATCATGTTATGCTTTAGCTATTGAAAAATAGCAGATCTACAAGCTCATAGCGCGCCACCGAGTGGCGCGCTACGAGCTTGTAGGTCTGCTATTTTTGAAAAATCGAAGAACGACTGACATTTTTAGAATCTGATCTCAGGTCAGAATGGGTTAATCAGACCAGTGTGTCCCCAGTGGAAACCTCGTATGAATCTGATCTCAGGTCAGAATGGGTTAAACAAACAACCAACCTGTCACGCACGCTCATGCTCACACTCGCACGCTCGCTCGCTCAATCACTCACTCACTCACTCACTCACTCGCTCACTCACTTGCTCACTCACTATAGTATTCACTAACAATCTCCCCACCCCACCCCACCCCACCCCACCCCGCCACCCCACAGGGCGATTCACAGACCTCCCTGCCAATCTGACGACCAGGGAGGGCCAGAACATTGAGATGGCGTGCGCTTTCCGAAGCCGAACGTCCTCGGTGTATCTGGAGATCCAGTGGTGGTTCATCAAAGCACCGGAGCCCATCGACAGCGAGGAGCAGCTCGACGCAGAAGAAGAAGAGGTATATAATATTAGCCTATATACTTCACTCTGTTGTCCTCTGTTGCGTTTTGTTTCGCTCTGTGTCGATTATTATAGGGTCGCCATGCACGATTACACATAAGTTGACGATTAAATGGTTCGTGAATAATCGTGATTAACGACTCAATTGTGTTTTCGGCATAGAACATTGCGACGTGTGAATAAAGAATACTTTTTCTTTTTGCCTGGTAATCAAAAAAATGAACTGGGTTGACAAAGAACTGAAATATACAAAGGCATGACATGGCATTATTCATTATTTTTTATCCCACTTAAAAAATAAAGTAATAAATAATAGCGGAAATAGCTGATCTATACAAGCTTATACAACACGCCTTGTAAGCTTGTAGATCAGCTATTTTTCCAACATGGAAACATGTCATGGAAAACGATTATGACAATTGATTATGACAAAAAATAATTGCGATTAGACGTTTATGTAATACTCGTGACAGGCCTGCGGTATGTCAATACCTGTCACAGTCTTCAAAGGGAATGATGCAACAGCCGTTCTCCATTTCATTGTATTCGTCTTCAATACTCTACTCATGATGTTTTTTTTGAGCACAGCAATCCATGTTTTTGCAGCAAGGCATGAACGTCACGCACGCTGTCACGCACGCACGCTGTCACACACGCACACACACACACACACAAGACACACACACACACACACACACACACACACACACACACACACACACACACACACACACACACACACACACACACACACACACTTTATTGGAATCCAGCTAGTGGCTGTTGGCTGGTGGTTTGTGGTTGCCAGATGTTGTTGACGCTGAAATTATCCTTAAAACAAGATCAGAACTCCACAGTTATATCTGTGTATGGCTTATCAATATGGCCTCACTCAATAGAAAGGATCTGTAATGTAAATTACTGTTGTATGCAGGGCACAACCATGGACAGCATTGTATTATGAATTGCTTCTGCCTTAGGCTATACTGCTGGTCTGTGGCAGTTCCACTAATTGCCTATAGGTTAATTGTGTGTGGCTTTGTTGTTTGGAATGTCACATGTGTGACTGCATGTGTTTACAGCGTTTTAAATGCAAGGGAATTGCTGCTATAGTGACTGCATAATTGCATATAACCTACAGTTTGGACACGTTGTTTGTGTGTTTTCATCACAAGCTGTCAAGATCAGGGCCCTGTTTCAAACTTGGATTAACTAATCCAGGATTTATACCAAAACCAGGCTTGTTAAATCCTGGTCTGTACAGCCTGGTTTAATCCATTCCACTAAAGCCAAGCGAGGCTTAGAATGGGTGGATTTATCGAGCCAGGATCATAAAGCCTGGCTGAATGCAGAGCCTGGCTTTTCCACTCTGGACCCATTCGGTGGAACACAGATCTACAGATACTTCTTCGGGGGCACGCAGGCACACAGGCACAAAGGATAATTTATACCTGTTACTTTTGGCCCGTGGAACCTTTAAGCGAAGGCCGGAAGGAAGCAGCCTGTACTCAGAGCTGAGGGGATGGGAGTTGTCCGTACAAATGGACTTGGCTTTCTTAAGCACCTGGTTTTTAAAGACATGATCCAGGCTACTGAAATTTACTGAGGTTATCTTTGAGGCCGTTCTCACAATCATACCAAGGTGGTTTTTGTCCTTTATGTTCAGGTTTCCGTACCAGCAAATGATGGAGAAGGAGATAATTGACTCAATAAATGCACTGTAAAACAGTTTCATTAGAGATTTATCAACCTGAAATTTGGCACGCCTCCTCAAACAAAAGAGGCGTTGTTGGCCTTTCTTACACAGCAAATCACAGTTTACATCGAATTTCAGCTTGCTGTCAAATGTAGTGCCCAGGTATTTGAAGGTGGTCACCAGGTCAACTTGCTCACTGCATGGACAACACTGCTCTGGGGAACTGGGGGGGATCTCCTGAAGTCTACACACATCTCTTTGGTTTTTGAGACATTCAGTTGGAGAAAAGCATCCCCACACCAAGAGAGGAAGTCTTCAAGTATTTGGCCATGGCCAACTTCCTCATCGCCAAGCAAGCTGACTATATGATTGAGTCGTCAGCGTACTTGATAATAATTCTGTTGGTGTGGCGACTCACACAGTCATTTGTGTAAGATGTAGGCCTACAAGAAGATGTATTTCAAGTAGGACACAAATGCGAGGAAGTCAAAATCTTGAAGTTTATTCAACAGAGGTTTGCAGGAGAGCAACGCCATCAAACAAACAGACAGACTTGGAAACTAAGGTTTACACCTTACATTCCGTTTTTAATATATAATTAAAAAAGGTATCCGCCACTTGAATTGAGGTGACTTCATTGATTGACATCAAGTAGGGCCTATCAGCTCAAACCCCTTTCTCTTGTTTTCAAGAGTGGTGCGCACAAACATCAGTAGCATTACAAAGTTATTCAAAACAAAACAGCACCAATTCTTGTCTTCTATGAAATGCCACCAGCGCAATTTTCAAAGCCTCAGCAATGGGATCATATTTTTTGGGTGGGTATAGATCTTGTTGAGCTGTTCATTTTCAAAGTATAGCTGTCTAAATACTTCCTTAATGTTAACGAAGTCCACACCCACAACACCAGAGGGAACAAACCATGTACAACCAAGATTCGGCACAAACAATTGGGGACTAAATTATTTTCACTCCTATGCCACCAAAATGTGGAACGCCCTACCAACAGTCATTAAGACATGTGAATCCCTTGACTCCTTCAAAACCGCTCTCAAAGGGCACCTATGGACGGCTGCAATTCGGCAACCGTAAAACCGGAATCCCCCCCCCCCCCCCCCCCCTTTGTTTTCCCCCTCACTGCATATGTTTCTTTTCCCTTTTTACCTCCTTTATGATGAATCTCAGCTCAGTGGCCTTGTGGTTAGAGTGTCCGCCCTGAAACTGGGAGGTCGGGGTTCGATCCCCGGCCGGGTCATACCAAAGACTGTAAATATGGGACCCAATGGATAGGGGGGTCAAATCTACTAATCAAATGATTTCCGAGCGCGGCACGGCTGCAGCTCACCGCTCCTTGGCTGCGGCTCACCGCTCCAAGAGAGATGGGGTCAAATGTGGAGAACAAATTTCACTGCAGTAACGTGTGTGACAAATCGTACGACTTTGACTTTTGATTTTTGACTTTTGAATTCCTGTTCTGTTCTGTTCTTTTGGCTTTATAGAAGTGTCTATTTGTACGTCTCTAAATGTTTTGATGAATTGAACAAGGTGGACCCTCTTGTAGACAAGTGTAATGCTTTATTGGGTCGTCCACTCACAGTTAACAGTCTTTGTATTGAGTTGTGCTTGAAATGTACTGTAATTCTGCAAACTGTTAATAAATATTTCAATCAATCAATCAATCAATCAAAGCTCTCAAGTCAAAAATGTGCGGGGCAGCCGGGCACCCCTTTCTCTAGAGGCCAATTTAATATAAGAGGAGGTTGTTCAGTGGAACCTGGAAATTGGTGTAATTGTTCATTTATCTGCTGCATATTGCCTTTGCCAAGGGGCTGTTTTTTCCCATCTATGATATCTAATTTGACGGAGGAGTAGGACGATAACAAATGGCGTCCTTCAAATCAGACGTTCTTCTCATATGTCCCATCCAATTACTGCAAGGTCACAAATGTGACATCATAATGTCACATTGTCTTCTATACCCTCTCCATTCACTCACGCTCTCTCTCTGACAGACTACAGAAAGCAGACATTCCCAAAAGATATTGTCCAGTACTTGAGCAACTTTAACCCATTCTGACCGGGAACCCATTTTGGTGTCGGCATCATGTTATGCTTTAGCTATTGAAAAATAGCAGATCTACAAGCTCATAGCGCGCCACCGAGTGGCGCGCTACGAGCTTGTAGGTCTGCTATTTTTGAAAAATCTAAGGAACGACTGACATTTTTAGAATCTGATCTCAGGTCAGAATGGGTTCATCAGACCAGTGTGTGTCCAGTGGAAACCTCGTATGAATCTGATCTCAGGTCAGAATGGGTTAAGGACCACGTACTTCGTTGACTATAGGGTCAGCCAAGGCTGTAGTTAGTACGTCTGCACCTTGTTTATTTTCCCTTTTTTTACAAGCTCACAACGGCTCTCGTCGTGAAAGAAAGTAAAACAAAAGCTACACAGAGAACATTCTCACTGACTCGGGATTCATTAATTAATCCTCATTATTCATTCATTTGAGTCCATTCGTCAATGACGGACAGCTAAAGAATTAATTCTCTCTTAACCCATTCTGACCGGGCACCCATTTTGGTGTTAGCATCATGTTATGCTTTAGCTATTGAAAAATAGCAGATCTACAAGCTCATAGCGCGCCACCGAGTGGCGCGCTACGAGCTTGTAGGTCTGCTATTTTTGAAAAATCGAAGAACGACTGACATTTTTAGAATCTGATCTCAGGTCAGAATGGGTTAATCAGACCAGTGTGTGTCCCGTGGAAACCTCGTATGAATCTGATCTCAGGTCAGAATGGGTTAATGATCCTTAGAGCCGGATCAGTCAGCTTAGCTACTATACACCAGAACATCAGATAATACGTAAGGGATAATGTATAGGCTGAGTGGTCATTGTTGACAGATATATCACCGACAGGGTGATTAAAGGGACACTTCACCCTTTTTGCAAAAGAATATATGTTAATGACGTTTAGGAGCTTTAGAACACTTTCCTGGGGGTATTTATGTGTGTAATATGTGGTTTTAGATATTTTAGATTGTAGCAGTGAGCCTGTTGTCTCTGATGTCATGGACACTGGGCTCACTTCCTTCCTGGACTACATGTTGTCTCAGTAAGACAGCTCTACCCCCTATCCACAAGGAGGAGCAGTGCACCAAATAATTATGGGAATTGTAGTCCAGGAAGGTAGTGAGACCAGTGTCCATGACATCAGAGACAACAGGCTCACTGCTACAATCTAAAATATCTAAAACCACATATTACACACATAAATACCCCCAGGAAAGTGATCTAAAGCTTCTAAACATCATTAACATATATTTTTTTGCAAAAAGGGTGAAGTGTCCCTTTAACCACCGACGCAAAGTGGAGGTGGTTAACAATGACCACTCAGGCCTAATATTCACACGTATCAAACACCAATCAAGTAAATGTTTGGTCGTTTTTTTGGGGCCACCACAGACCACAATGCTTTTCCTATACACTGACACGACAACGCGTATTCAGGGCGGAGTATCACCACCCCCAGGGGAAGTTGTGATTTGCTCTCGTTCACTGCAATGCAATTTGCGGCATTTCCAAAACAATATTGCGCAGAGTATAGCGATTATCAAACGTATTTGCAATGCCATACGTTGAAAGATCTGTTGCCCCGTGGACAAGGCACGCTACCTCCGCAAGTTAGATATTATCGGCATAGATGTTTGTCCGTATGTGATTAAGGATTGGAAAAAAAGTTGCATTGGCAGCCATAGAAAGTTCTGCCCAGGGTAAACAAAGACACACACAGGTACACAGGTAGGTACATGGACAAAGCTGGATGTAGAAGTGGTTGCACCACTTAAAAACCGGATGTGACGTTTTTGGGCGTTCCTGTCTTGCTCCGTGTCAGTGTATGGGAGTCACATGGTTTGACCAAACATTTTTGTTTGATGGGGGGAGGACTCCCATTGGAAAAGCATTGTGGTGGCCCAAAAAAACAAAACAAACATTTGCTTGATTGGTGTTTGATACGTGTGAATGTGGCCTTAGCCATGCATTATCCCGCTTATTAACCGGCTACTTAATCCATAAATTAATAAATTGACTCAAAACACAACAAAACTAAGTATTTCCTTGCTTACGGTAATGAAAGTAAAGCGTCTGCCCATCTGCAGCACTGTCGGAAAACAATCAATGAAGTGATTTGATGAAATAGAATCCATTTTCGGGTACTGTATTGTCTATTTCTCGCTCAAATGTTTAAAAAAATCAAGCGGTGGCGCAGCAGGTGCCCCGAGGCGTTGATTAGACATTGGGTCTGTTAAAGAGTGGAGCGGTCATTATCCAGAAATAACACACCGCTGAATTTGGCGATTGACCAATCAGAATCAAGCATTCAACCAAGCCGCGTAATAAAGATTAAGATAGCCTATAACGAGGTGTGATTAGATCATCACACCTTGTTATACCACTATTCAACGTCAGTTCCAGGGCCCACCAGGGCTCCTAATTGGACTTGTAAGGGTCTGTATAATGGAACCAAGTGGACTAGAATCTAATCCCTACATCTGTGTACATCAATCACAGGTGCGTTATTTGTTTAAGCAGTGACGCAGCATATCTGTAGAGCGATGGAAGGGGAGCACTTCCTTCTATCAGAGAGGCCTGCAACAAGAGGAGGGATGAATGAATGAATGAATGAATGGATGGATGGATGGATGGATGGATGGATGGATGGATGGATGGATGGATGGATGGATGAATGAATGAATGAATGAATGAACGAACTAATTTCCGTGTCTGGCTGCCTTTCGCAGCCCATCCCTTACGGGAGTATTCAGACACTAGGGCCAATTAAGCCTTATAATTTTCAGGCCCGTTGAGAACTCTAATGCCTATAAGTGCAACAGCAGGTCTGATTTGCACTGTAGTTGCAGCATGTTTGTGCTATATTCTTTATGTTGTACTATATTTTTTATTATGTCTCCTTTTGGTTCCTGCCAACCGCTCAGAATTGTACAGTGAAACTAAGTGCATGCCTTATGTATTCATTTATTTTCAACACGCTGATCTGCAAGCTCTCAGCGCTATAGTGTGTTTGTGCCAACAAGCTCTAGCTGCTCCCCCACTCGAATCTCCAACATAACGGCGCAAAGCATTTCAAATGGCCTCCTTTGATAACCCATTCTGACCGGGAACCCGTTTTGGTGTTGGCATCATGTTATGCTTTAGCTATTGAAAAATAGCAGATCTACAAGCTCATAGCGCGCCACCGAGTGGCGCGCTACGAGCTTGTAGGTCTGCTATTTTTTTTAAATCGAAGAACGACTGACATTTTTAGAATCTGATCTCAGGTCAGAATGGGTTAATCAGACCAGTGTGTGTGTCCAGTGGAAACCTCGTATGAATCTGATCTCAGGTCAGAATGGGATAATGACACGAGGGCACGGAGACGGGATCGTCTCCCGCAACCCTGGCATCATCTGGGATTCGGGGAGGATCAAAGTCACATCAAAGCCACACAGGCTGACGTTATCCTGATAGATGAGTCACTGTGATATAGCCGTGTGATGGCTGCTCCTCAGAGCCTTTTCATATCCCTGATCCTCTGATACATTGCATTTTTATCATAATAATATACCGGCTACTGAAGTGAATACATCCATGGGGAAATGTCGCCTATGGTGCACATTTTGAAAATATCTAAATCTATTTTGGGCAAAAAGACTGCAGAGACTGTTAAGAGAGGCAGGGGCTGAAATTCCCTAAAAGGGAAATGTTTGGCCAAAGAATTTGCGGATCTTGTAGATCCGCTATTTTCGTTATAGCTATTGAAGATGCTGCTGGATTTCATACACAGAGGACAAATTATTTCAGCGCAATAAGCTGCGTTCAAGTTCAGGAGAATTCGGAAAAGGGCAATTCAATTCTCCTGAATGCTTGCATGCCTTCGTGTATGGCGTGGAAAGGAAAGGGATGGCATTTGAATTTCTTTCAGCCACAGAAAATGCAGCGTCCATGGTCTGTGTTTTCACAGACGGGTTAAAGGGCAGTGGTTTTAGCCTACCAATGTAATGCAACCTTGATAATGTTAATGTCAGGATCTGCTTTCTGTGTTGTTTTTGTAGTGTTTTTGGTCCATATTGTGAAGTAATGCTAATGTGTTTCATGCCTAATTCCATCGTAGTTGTTACCCGTCTTGAAGCGTGTATATGATTTTGAAGTAAGGGTAATGTGTTTCCTGTCTTCCACTGTAGTGCTCACCTCACCTGCCTTGTCTCACCTTCCCTGATTTTGGTTAAACATTTTTAAACTTTAAATGGGACATTCTGTTCAACCGGTGTTAAGTAGTCCAAAAGTGCATGCCAGGGACCCCAAAGGCAAAGACACTGGGCAAAAAAGGAATTTTGTTGGGAGCGAGAGGGGAATCCTGGAATTTGTGAGGGTTTGGGAAATCCGCGGGAAGGGTGTAAGGAGCGGTGTAGCTGGGAGACAGAGTGTTTGAGGAGGGAGCCTGGAACATTACAGGGGAACAAAGTTAGTACAACAATAGCATATCTACAATATGAAAATCTACCTAAACCTAAAGCAAGCTAGAGACGGTTCTAAACTGCCGGTTACACTACGTCCAAGCGTCGGGCGCATGAGGCTCTCAGCAGCTAATATTGGCAGCCTCTGTTGATGGTGATTGAGGAGTAGCTGGGCCGATTGGAATCAGCCACACCTGTTGGTGGTGATTGAGGAGAAGCTGGGCCGATTGGAATCAGCCACACCTGTTGGTGGTGATTGAGGAGAAGCTGGGCCGATTGGAATCAGCCACACCTGTGCTGGCTGAGGGAGACGCCCGGCCCTTGCCCCATGATGTCGTGCAGGGGAGGGACTATAGGAACGTGAGGAGCTTGTGGCACACATTCTACATAATGAATACTTTTACTTTTGGTACTTTTAAAGTACATTTTGATGCCAAATTCCGGACATTCACTTGTAACTTGAGTGTTTTCGCCACCAAAGGTCGTAGTTAACTATGGAATCGTGCATTTCCCGTCAGTGTGTGTGTTGGTTGGTTGGTAGGTTGGTTGGTTGGTTGGTTGGGGTGAGAGAGAACGTGACATCCAGTCACCAGTTTGAATCGATTTGCGATAAATCGTTACTTGCCTGGTAATCCCCTTTCATAGCTTGTAGTCCATATAGTATATGCACCTGCATAATGCTGACAATGTGGATTCACTTCCAATCGGCGCTCGACTGCCTCGGGTCTTAATCCAAACCTAATCCACGGTTTCGTCGGATCCATTTATGGGATACACCTTTACAACCCATGCAAAGTGATCATTCTATTTATTGCGGGATTATGTGCAGATCTCAGAACAAAAGAGCTTAATGATGTGTGTCAGGGTATCTCGGCTTTGATCCTTTTAGATGCTCTTAGGAAAGCACACACACTTTCATCTTTTTTTTTTTGCACCGCGTTAGGCTGGTGCGCGGCAAAGTCTGCGGTATTAATTCGACTCTGAGACCCCTGCAGATCCCAATGTTCCCAATCCTCTTCAGTTAAATTACCACTCTCGTCTTCATATACGGTTTGGCCCATGCACAAGGGCATATCCGCCTGTAGCTGGTGCATTTATATAGCGCTTTTATCCAAAGCGCTATATGCATAGGAGAGCATGCAAGGCACCAACCTGCACAGTTTAGGGGTCCAGTGTCTTGCTCAAGGACACTTCGACACTACCTCTGTCTGTCTGTCTGTCCGTCCATCCGTTCAGTTCGTCCGTCCGTCAGTTCGTCAGTCCGTCAGTTCCTCCGTCCGTCCGTCCGTCTGTCTTCTCGCTAATCTTGCAAATAGCTGGACTGTCCCAAAATGTGTCGCTGCCCGTAGCTCAATAGAGTACATAGTGCACCCGGACAATCAGGTTTATGAATGAACACGGCGTGCAGGAAGAAGAAAACTTGGGGGAAGCGCTATACTTTTTGAGTGATGAAAGGAGATGGAATATTGATTTTTCCTTCCCCCCCAAACGGGTCCAGCTGGAGATGGAATGGATATACAGCAGTCGTTCAGCAAGCTTGTTATGGAAAAAGAAAAGATAATCTCATAATGGATCGCCTCCTATAGGACTGAATTCACTCTTCCTGCCACATTCTGCCTCGATTGATGCTATATAGCGATTGATCGAGATATGGCTCCCATGCATCTTGGGTCCCTCTTTTTCATGTTTTTTTTTGTTAAATAGATTTGTTTTCTTGACCAAAATCCTATAACAATGCATAATATGCTATTTTAACTGATGCTACGTTCATTGTTTCGCTGTTATAGTTTCAATGTACACATCATTGCTATTTTGATAACAAAAGTGTTTAGAGTCAATACAGATGCTAGATTATTAATTCACCTGCAGGATCCTAATTGCTTTGAGGCACTGCAGCACTGAGTCTCTCTACTGCATTCTATGTATGTGATTACCTTGCATATGGTTGGTAATTCTAATTCACTCTGGATATGAGTGTCTGCTAAACGCTTAAATTGTTGGATAGCTTTATAGCTGACAAGGTAGAAACCAAGTCTTAATTAAATCAATTTGCAGAACTTTTTTGTCTGGATGAACACAGAGCTTGCTTTGCATATTTGAAATTGTAAACCTAGCGAACGTGACAGTCTTGAAAGATGGACTGAAGTGAATGTAAAAACCAAAAGCATCACCGTGAGATGACACTGTGACTTGAAGCTACAGTAGGCCTATACATACAGTATGACCTCAAATGCACTATACACTAGTGTTTGAGACCCAAACGAGACATTTGAAGTCTCTGAGCGACCCAAACTTACAAAAATACATCATGAATGAAACACGTATAAAGCCTATATTTATATTTAATAGTCCAAATAGCCTTGTGAGATTCTTTAAAACCCCATTTAGACGATTCTACAAATGCCTTCTAAATCATGACATCGTTTTCTGAATGTCAGTCATTCTCAAACATTTTCATGTCAAGGAGGTCCCCCAAGATTATAATGTAATTGGCCACCGACCTCCATCTGAAAATAAGCTGTTCTTGGAGACCTCCAGAAGCAAAGATTTGAGTTCACTCTGAAAGAATATGTATTCAAAGATCTGTGCCACATTTTCACGATTAAAAAAAAATAGCAGACCTACAAGCTCGTAGCGTGGCACTCGGTGCCGCGCTATGAGCTTGTAGATCTGCTATTTTTCAATGGCTAAAGTATAACATAATGCTTAAAACACCACATGGGGTTCCCGCCCAGAATGGGATTTTATAAAAAAAAAATTGTGTCCACACGTCCTAGGGAATCCAATCGAGGGGTGCATTGGATGTGTGTACATGTCCGAGCGAATCCTCAATGATATCAGGCGAGGGTAGAATATTCCGATTTTTTCCCTTCTTTTTATTTTTCAAATCAAATCAAACTTTATTTTATATAGCACGTTTAAAACAATCATGATTGACCAAAGTGCTCTACACAATCAAATCGAGAGACAGTTATGCATACTAAATACAAAAACATCAAACGAGAGCAACAAGAAATGAAACAGTTCAAATGACAGAAACAAAAAATCGGGAAGGATCAAAGAAAGGCCATAGAAAAGAGATGAGTCTTAAGAAATATAATAATAGTTCAATGGACTGAGCACTTTAACCCATTCTGACCGGGAACCCATTTTGGTGTCATGCTTTAGCTATTGAAAAATAGCAGATCTACAAGCTCATAGCGCGCCACCGAGTGGCGCGCTACGAGCTTGTAGGTCTGCTATTTTTGAAAAATCTGATTTTTTTAAATCTGATCTCGGGTCAGAATGGGTTAATCAGACCAGTGTGTGTCCAGTGGAATCCTCGTATGAATCTGATCTCAGGTCAGAATGGGTTAAATATAAATAGGGAGGCTATTCCAGAGAGTATGGGTGCTGCAACAGCAAAGGCACGATTACCTCTGGATCTTAAATTGCTTGGGGGAACAGTCAAAAGCAGCCATGGCCGGCAGACCTCAAAGGTCTAGCTGGAGTATAATCATCCGAGAGGTCAGATAAGTATATGAGGGGGCCAGCCCATTATAAACAAATAAAAGTATCATATTATTAAAATCAATTTGAAACTTAACAGGGAGCCAGTGCAATCTAGCTAAAATGGGGGTGATGTGGTCGCGTTTTCTGGTGCACGTAAGGAGGCGAGCAGATGCATTTTTAACTAGCTGCAAGCGCCTAAGAGAAGACTCATGTGTGATTCCGACATACAATGCATTGCAGTAATCTAACCGTGACGACGTAAACACATGGATGGCCATTTCCAATTGTTTGGGAGGGAGATGTGGTTTGATTTCAGATTGGAGTCTGAGTTGGAAAAAACTGCTTCTTATGCAACTGAACTAATCTGTTTATCAAAGGTAACACATTTTATTCGCTGCTCTTCCGTACTACCCTTTTTAAAGCTTCAAGCTTGAGCTTGAGGCTTTAACCCATTGATGCCTGAGGCCGAATCTGGGAACGCCTTCTAGGGCCTGACCTAAGGTTTCTGAAAACCTTCAAAATTTGGATGTTTTTTTTTTAAATAGTTATGTTGCTACATGTATAGCAATAGCTGATGAGAGACACAGAGAGCACGGCCGGCATCAAGGGTAGAACAACGTATACGTTGCACCAGGCGTCAATGGGTTAAAGATCGCGGCACGGAATAAAAAGCTTAAGTGGTTCGCGGTGCAGAGGCGGGTTGGCGTTCCTGGGCCAGGCTTGGCAGCCGACCGGTAATGAAACCAAGGCCTGCGGGCAGATCACAAGTTCACAACCAAACCATTACACCAAAAAAATAACTCTTCTATCTCTCTTTGACCAAAACACAGCCGCATCATGCATTACCTCTCCTTCACGAGCAGAGTTTATAAATGTAGGGGGCGGAACAGCAAGCGAAAATCCATGGCTGCCATGTTCTCTGAGTGACCTCAGCAACTCTCTGTCTCCCCGCCCCCCCTCTCTCTCTCTCTCTCTCTCTCTCTCTTGGTCCGGCCCGGCTTTGGCCTCTGGAGTCTCGCTGAGATAATAGCATCAGCAGTCGATACAATGCACGGCCCTGATAACTGCTCCCATCGACCCGGTGCTCATTACGCGCAGACACAGATGTAATTGATGTAATATGGTTTTCAATGAACACATGCGGTGGTCCGTGCATGGGTTGGGGGGTCCACTATACGTTTGTGTGAATATGGTAAACATGCACGGACACACACACACACACATACTGTACGTGCACACGCGCTACTGCAGGGTGAACAAGTTCACATCCGTCTTTTTCCTGCCTCTTCAAGTGCATCCTCCTCTGCTAATGAAGTCATTTCAGCAGTATGCCAATAGCAATACTGATGTGGGACAGGGAATGACTCCATGTCGTCCAGAGAGCACAACTCCAGCTGGACTTCAGCTGCACTAAATGTAGCAGTGAACACTGAACAGTGGTGCACCGAGGCACCCCTATACTGGACAGGGGGGAGTTTCCGTGGTTCTTTCAACCGGCTCCTTTCCCCTCCATCAGGCGCCCCGGCTGGCCAGGGGGAGGCAGTTTAGAAACCAGGATTACTGCATGTTTTTCTTTTATGAGGGGTAGCCTATAATTACCTAACATGAGAAAGCCCGTTGGGGCGAAACGTTGTTGTATTTAGGTTGAAATAAAAAAGACGGAGAGCAGAACTATATTATCGTTCCACTTTTTTCTTCATTCAGTCATTTTCTTGGGTCCAGCACCGTATTCTGAAACTGGGATGTGCATATCGTTGTCCTTCTTTACATATAATTACCTATACCCTATAGGGGGAGAACATCCACACAGAAAGACATCCATTTTTTAAACCAGCAGTGAGTATACAGTGTAACTGTGTCACACCAAGAATGTACTGATGGTAGTTAATTGGGTCAGTGTCTAACATGACAACATCTCTATTTCAGGTTAGGCAGTCAGTCAGCCAGTTAGTATAAGTATGCAGGTGGTCAAATTAGCATTAGCTTCTTAACACAAGTCTGTCAAGGTTGGGCTAATAAAAGACACTGTTAAACACATGTGGAAAAACTTAGTAGGAAATACAAACGTCATTCTTGGTGCTTTCTTGCTACAAACAATTTACAATTTAGGCATTTAGCAGACTTAATCCAGAGTGACTAAGAACGAAACATTTTTGAATAGTTAACAAAGGCAAAGTAGATTCCGTCACCACGCACCGATGGCGACGGAAACCATGCAAGGCACCAAGCGGGAGAAATTAGGGGTTCAGAGTCTTGCTCAAGGACACTTCGACACTAAATGTGGGGGAGCCCGGGTTCGAACTGGGAACCTTGCGGTTCAAATCCGGTCACTATATACCCCTGAGCCACTGCTGCCCGAATAACAAAAATCCTTGACATTAAATAGTTTGAGAACCACTGATGTAGGTTAACATCAGCATGATGTGGCAGCAGAAATATATATATACAGTGCAGCGTTGTGTACTGCACAATGCATGACAACAATAATTCTGTGTTTCGGTGATTGGGTGGATGGACGGTACGAGATAACCTTCTCAGTTCAAACACGCAAAGTCCTTGGAGGGGAAAACAAGAACTAGAAAAAATAAAAGAAAAAGAAGAAAAAATATTCTCCGGTCTGGCACTTCACCTGATTGGCAGCTGATTACAAGTGGTACGCTGGGGAATCAGAAGTGTTGTAGGAATACAGTATATATCCCATTCTGACCGGGAACCCGTTTTGGTGTTAGCATCATGTTATGCTTTAGCTATTGAAAAATAGCAGATCTACAAGCTCATAGCGCGCCACCGAGTGGCGCGCTACGAGCTTGTAGGTCTGCTATTTTTGAAAAATCGAAGAACGACTGACATTTTTAGAATCTGATCTCAGGTCAGAATGGGTTAATCAGACCAGTGTTTGTCCAGTGGAAACCTCGTATGAATCTGATCTCAGGTCAGAATGGGATATATACTGCCAATGCAGTGTAAAACTTTGTTGGCTGCTGCATGCATGTGTTCTCTCTCTCTTGGCTGGACCTGCAACCTCAGGCCCTATAAACGGAAAATGTCTCAGAGTCACTTACAATTCATCACAATGAATTCCGTCACAATCCATCAGTCACTTAGTGACTGATGAAATTACACCATTGGTCGGCCGAACAATGAGCTAACCCGCAATGGCACATGGCCATATATAAAGTTTTGACTTATAGTCTTTGACGGCAGCATTTTGGGGCTAATTTAGTTTTGTTCTCATTTCTTCACGATTGTTAAATTGCCCGAAAACACATACTTCTCATACATATATACTACACTTCAAGAATTGTCTCCTTTCCCTCAATTTCTTTTTTTATAATGATAGAATTGTAGAGAAAAGTCATTTTGCACACCTATACTAGGACAGGCGTGGCGTCGGAGCACGCAGCCAGCAGTATTAACGTCTATTCATACATACTTCAGTTTTAGGTGATAAAGTAACGACCAAAAAAACCCTAAAAACATGACGTCACACTGCAGTGGGAAGCGACTCACCGCTCCTAACACATCTCTCTGTTTTTACTATAACCACCGTTTAGGTGGTCACCTTATCACCTAAAACTGCAGTATGAATAGGCCTTTAGGCCTCAACGTTCCGGTCTATTGCGACCTTCGACGTAATAGACCGAAACGTTGTAGGCCTAATAAACTATACTGCTGTGAGTGAAGACAGTGTGCAGGATGTCCATGTAGTCTCATATTGATATGGGTGACAACAGGTTCATCGCCCACATTATTTGCTGCACATACAGTACATGTTAACCTCTCGAGTGTATCTGTCTGAACTAGGTCGCAGGCTACGCATCATTAGTGGCGGACGTGTGTGTGTGTGCGTGTGTGGGTGTACGTGCGTGCATGCGTGCATGTGTGCGGCGCGTGACTGTGCCAGTGTGGGAAGCAGGGCATATATGGCTATCAGAGTGAAGTGAATCCATGCACCTTGGATAGATAAAGGTTAAAAATTGAATTATCTTATCGGTCACCGGTCACAGTCACTCACTGTCACGCTCCAAACGGACAGTCATCGGAGTCTCACACACAGTCGAGTGAATTGGAAAACGTGGACGAGGAGACGGATCGATATGTTGTAGTGCCAGATGAATTCCCATAAAAGCTATAGGGAGCGTTCTCTGGCATTTAATAGGCCACTGCAGCAGTATATACTGTAGAGAGGTTCGGTTCACTTCCCATGCAGGCTTTTGGAGTTGCACTGCAGTTTGAATTCACATGCAAATTGGACTATACCGCTATTCCCCCAAGGTGAAACCCCTTTTGTTTTGAATCGTTCCTTTACATGCATTGGACTATACTGCTATTCCCCCAAGGTGAAACCCCTCTGTTCCTCATTGACCGAGAAGATAGTGGGTATTCAGAATACACGGTCATTATAACCTTCCATTTCAACTTGGCCCGTGGCACATACCTTACTACCCTATACTCTTTATACGAGATGCACGGTGTTGGAATTGTGACCGATATCCGATCACCGATTATTTCCAGGATCATATCGGCCAATACCTGTTCCGATATATTACATTATAATATTATATTTATATTGAACTCATTGCTGATTTTTTATTTGTTTATTATTTAAAAAAAATCCCACTAACAGCTGACATTCTTAAAGACAGAGAGAGACAGGCTGCGAGTGCAAAGCCATTGACGGTCACATTATTATTGCGCCATAAATGTCGGTGAAAATTATCTGGATTGTTTTGAGACCGATTCGATACCGATTTGGCATTTTTATGCCCATTATGGCCGATTTCTGCCTTTATTGATAGGTTGAAAGTAATCTGACAGGAAATGGGGAGAGAGATGGGGGGGGGGGGGGGTATGCAGCAAAGGCCTTTCGGGATCGGAGTCAAACCCCGCGGCACGCCATCAGGCTGGCTCAGCAGCCTAAATGTAGCCCAGTGGCATATATATATGCCTGTAGTTCTATGTAAATCCACCAGGTGGCACTGTCACTTTAGGAGTGCCATGTTCTGGGGGTCAAGGGTTACACTGAAAAACGTCTTGAATAATAAGAAGCAACCTGTGTTTGTGGGGTTTCTTTGAGAAGATCTTGATGGTAAAACTGCAATACTTTCATTGTATATTTTCAGAAACACATGTAAACACATTCTTGATGCAGTATAGTATGAGTGTATTTCCAGATGATTAAGAATACATGTTGTTGATGGTTGCAGATTGTAAACAAGAGGTGATAAAAGCTGAACTAGTAACTCAACTTGGTTGAGTTTCTGTGTCTTTGTACTGTCTGTAAGTACTGCTTCTTTGTATTTCTATTTCTAATTCTACATTAAGTAAATTGTAAGGTTGATCTCACTATAGAGGTTGCTGATAATGCTGTGAATGTAATGTGTTTCTCAGTGGAAAGGGGTGAAGCTTGGGAGACCTGCAGTGTTTGCTCAGTGTTAGCCCCTCTCGGAACCCCCTGGGTCAGCCCAATCCGAACCGAACCGGGCTGACCCGTAGGGTTCCTGGTCACGCTAAGATTTTTCAATGCGATTGTTGGGACGCGGATATACACAAACTCATAGTTTAGTCGATCGGCGCGGTATTACGACGCTTTTTATTGTGTTTGTTTACGGATGTGCGAACTATAAGTACCTTACATACCTCTGATAAAATCTCCTGTGTCGCGGAAGCCGTTAAGTATTTTTAATCCATGTTTGATTAAAAATGTCGCTTTGATTTCTTCTTGTTTATTTACCGTTTATTGTACCGCCTCCCGATGTGCGGTTGGCTTTGCGGGCTATGTCCCTGCCTTTGATCTGCTCCGTCATAGCTGTAGCACCACTAGCTAGCCAGATAGGCGGTACAATGAGGTGTCAATAAACAAGGTAGGAAGAAGCGACATTTTTAATCAATCATGGATTAAAAATACTTAACGGCTTCCGCGACACAGGAGATGTGTCGGTATGGTATGTAAGGTACTTATAGTTCGCACATTCGTAAGTCAATACATGAATAACCATGGTAAAAGCGCGCAGAAGTCCGTCTCATGGCGTGTTTACATTGTATTTGTTTGTGCGTAACTGGCGACAGCCCCACGTGAAGCAGGACCCAATGCAGTAAAGTCATAAAAGTGTCAGAAACTTTACTACATTCGGGTTCTGCTTGCGGGGCTACTGTCTGTGGTGAGTTTTAGGTTTCACTCACCATTAATGTCATTTTATTTTTGTTTCATTGAAATGGAATATCTCATTTCATTGTGGTATATCTTTCCTCTTTGTTTTATCTAGATAGAGCCACTACCGTATTGTGTTTAGATTTATTTTATGTTACAGGCTTTGCGTGCCATATAATTTGCCAAACTGTGGCATTCTTTACACAAATAAGATGCACCAACACCAACTTCTTGGGAAATAAAGAACCCCAATATATGTCTGTGTCCTGTGCCCTATTTGCCAGGTTACATATAGGTGAGATAACCGTCCGGGCCGATTATATGCTACCGATGTGATCGTGCACTTACGGTATATTCCTTGTCTCATGACAGACAGTACGCCGCAACCCTGTTCGACTGACATGGCCATCCCCCTCCCCCATCACACCTCCTCTCTGCATATGGAGGAAAATTAGCACTCTTCTGAAGAGACAGAAGCCCCGTGAAGCAACTGGAATGAGCTGTGTGTTTCCCCCATAGAGTTATATATAAACGAGAGGGCTGACTGCCACAGCACCCCGTGCAGCTATTCATTTCAGTGGAAGTTGCTCAGTGGTGTTTGAAGCCGTGTTGTTTTTGGCAGCAAATTTTGATTTTAGTTTTAGTCATAGTCTCTTGAAGTCACATTTGCAAGTCATTTGAACCCCTAATTGCTCCCGATGTGCAGGTTGGTGCCTTGCATACATGCGGTTTCCACTGGCATCAGTGTATGAATGTGCGCGTGGATGGGTGAATGTAATGCACAGTCTCTGTAAAGCGCCTTGGATGAAGGCGCTGTAGGCCTATATATAAATGCACAATTTACCCGTGGACGGTGAAGTCACGGTCTTTTGCTCATGCATGTACTTCGCCCGCCTGCAGTTCCAGCTTTGGCCACTAGGACGGGGCGGCTTCAGTGTTTCCCAGCCGCTATGGGGGCCTGCATGGTTTCCCCTCAACATTGAAACTCTGGGCCTCATTTACTGTATGAAACATTCGTATACGAGTCTGACCCAAAACATGGCGTCAAATTGATATTGTGACTCCACGTATACTGTAGACTACCACAGCTGACCGAGCACAATTTAAATATCTATCTGTAACTTATCAGCCTAATGTATGAATGGAAAAAAGTGAATCTGGTCATTATTGCGAATTCTATAATATGCTTCGAAATACAGTATATTCTAAAGGCCTATTCATAGTCTGGTTTTTCGGTGGTGAGGTGACCACCGGAGCTGAAATAACGTTGAGCGGTGGTGAGTAAAAACAGAGAGAAGGGCTGGGGCGGTGGCGGTGGTTTGCTCTTCACCGCGGCTCGTGACGTCATTGTTGTAGTTCAGTGGTCACCTCACCACCGAGAATCCAGACTATGTGTGAGCCTTAAGCCTGCCAGACCATTCGTATACAGCGTGGCACATGGTAGGAAGGTTCATTCCGGGGGACATCGGTAGGCTATACTGCATGGAATGGTGAGTTTGGATTCTCCAGGGCCCAGATGGACATTAAGGTCTGCTTTCATTCAAGCGCTGTCAGTCCTATACGGATGCAGTTGACTGTGGATTGATGGCTAAAGATGAGATGAGCTATACGTACGTGCGTGAATGGGGGGGGAGAGAGAGAGAGAGAGGCAGATTTGAATGTTACCAACCAGTAGGTTGACCATCGCATGGTCTTTATATGAGTAACCTACTGGTGATTATGGGTTGATAGCACTCGAAGCTGGGGTAGTGAGAGAGAGAGAGAGAGAGAGAGAGAGAGAAGCTAGGAAGCAGAACTCTGTTCAGTGTCTCAATATATCCAATGATAATAGAGCTGTCACTGTGTTTAGATTCAGCACATTGATTGTGTCTTTAATTGCTTCGGGGCTCCACTAGCCGAGCTGCAGCGTGACGGATATTGGCCATAATGTATGGTCGCCTCAGAACAGTTATGACACTGATCACACACTGATACGCGCGCACGCACGCACGCACGCGCACACACACACACACACACACACACACACACACACACACACTTACTTGTGCCACTCGTGTGCCGATAATCCTTTTATCGATCGCCGCAGCTGTCGCACGGAGTCGTATATAACTCATCCACGGCTCGCTCGCTCCATTTCCTGGCTGTCATTTTCCAATGAGATAGAGTGAGGATTATGTGTGATCTTGGATCATTTCCCATTGAGATGCTTCTCTTTGTGTTTTGAAGAGGAAGCCGCAGTGCTGGACGCTTCCCACCTTTTCATGTCATGGAACTGAAAAGAGCGTCTATAATCTCTTCTGTGGTGATCATACTCTTCCATTAGACACCTCGCTTTGAATACATTCATATTAGACCAATTTGTCATACGCATTTGCCACGTAATCAAGTACATTAGTTGCATGCTGTTGGTTACGTTGAGAGAGCTGAATCCGGTGTGTGTGTGTGAATCACACAGGTGAATGCAATCACCGATGATTCATTGCTTGCTGATGTAATCACACTTCACATGTTTGGGATGGACAGGAAATAATGAAGATGTTTTTGTAGATAGATAATGGAGCCGGATGGATCGAGAGAACATTTTGGTAACGCGTGCTAAAGAAAAACGGCAGTGGGTCGCACACGTCAAAATATTTATTGTATTTTTGAACAGGGACAAACGTTTCGGCTATCCGGCCTTCATCCGGTAAAACATGCTATATGTATTCCATTTCCATTGTGCATTACAAGCATACTGTAATGCTTTACATCGGCTCATAAGACAGTGTAATTATATCTTATCATCTTTAAAACATAATTCATAACACTATAAAGCATTTATAATAACTTCACAATATCACAATTTTAACACTCACAGATTTCTTTCTCTTGGCCATGGGGATCAGAGTTTTATTAGACTATAGGTCTACTCATTATACAGAAAGCCATTTCACAAGTTTGCAAATGTGTAAAATAGCCGATCTACAAACTTCAGGCTGCTGCTGTGTGGCTTATTTCTAACCTATAATATTGTTTTCAGATGCATATTTTAAAGCATGCTGATTAATTTTAAAACGAGTCTTGTCTGGATGTCATCTTGAATGAGATCAAAAACGGAGTAGTTCTGTAATCAACAACAGCTGTGTTTGCAGCTATGGGAATCAAACAGGTGACTGAAATCAAGCTTCATTTTAATTCATGCAACACTCGACACGTCGTCGCATGTCACGTTTCCGTTCAAAGGAAGTAATTACAATTGACTTGGATTGTTATAGGTATGCCCATACGATGACCATGGATATGGTCTAAAAGTATGTTTCATTTCACTAGCTCTTTAAGTAAATGTACTTAGTTACTTTCTACCACTGTCCAAAACTGTACATAATATATCCTATCAGCAGAAGTAAGCAGAAGCTGCTGGCCCCCTCCGTCATTGAAACCAAAATGGTGGCACTGGATTGCTTTATTTCCCGGTTTATGGCAACGGCGCATTTGCCACTATTCTGTTGGTTTAAAAATAGTTTCCCCTGCTGGACTGCCTCCAAAAGTGATCCAGCTGCATTGAGCAGTTTAAAACCGGGCAGATACAGAGACACAGGAAATTATATTCAGACAGAAGGGGCTGATTTTCATCACTCCTCTCATACTGTATCTGCTCCCACCGCGCATGGCTTTATATCACGATAATCTCACAGGCATCTGATTTCTTTTCAAACCGTTTCAATGGCATGATATGCATCTTCTCATCTCTGTATGACTCTGTGCTGCTCTGCCAATTAACCACGTAACACTTCCAAAATCCAACACTTGCAAGGAATTTCTTGACAGACGGTAAAGTAATGTATAACGGTGGACTTTTATGAAACAAGCACTTTCCAAATAGAAGGAGGATAATTCAAGCTTTTTGTACTGTATTTTTTACATCCAGGCTCCATTTATCTCCATTAAAAGCAGGATTTCCAATGCCCGGTTACTCTCTAAAGCTTCGAGCACTGTCCACATGGTGAGCCGTCGCGCATCCGATTTAATTCGTGACTTTGTCCGCTCCGGACATTTAACCGTTTCTGACAAGAGGTAAACGGTGTGCGCTAATGCTAACGATCACTCCTCAGAACAACAGTATACCCACCTCAACCCGGAAATTAAAACGGAGGCTCGTACAATGGGACTCAATGGCTGCGGCCAGGCTTAGCTGTGCTTATGCTAGCACCTAGCGGGCAATAGAATAGTTAATGGAAATATGGCTGCAGTCTGCTTAAGGTCCATTACACTGACCACAGCAGTCAAAGTTAAATGTTGGTCGCCGGTTCTCAGCAGCATATATTGGCATATATTGACTTGATGACAATCTGGAGCAGCTGGGCTGATTGGGACCAAGTTGCAGCCACGCGTGAGCGTCATTTCCATCCACCAGCTGTTTGAAAACATGGAAGAGATGCCTTCTCTAAGCTGCATGTTGCATCTTCGTGAAGCGACTGTCTTACCTTCAGAACATGGTATATTTTGAACATAAGTGTAGCTGTGATTAATCTCATTAAAAATGTTAATAGTGCGCTGGTAGATCTGCTATTTTTACTATATTTGAAATATACTTCCCTCCCTTCCTAGAATCAAAAGTAGAGCACCCATATTTGTCTTTGAAATGTAGTGGAGTGAAAGTCAAAAGTATCCAAAGAAAGTAATTTGGCCACTGGGAGTAGCTGGTGTGTTCCAGGTAAATTCCCATCCACTGCAGAAGAACACACTTTAAATAAAGTGTACCCACTTTATGTAACACGGCACTGAAATGGGGTTCCATAATGAGTGCAGTTTGCCACAGCTGAATAGAAAGCATCTCATTTCTGTAGCAGACAAGCAGACAACTTGCTATTTGTACACACAATCATACATCCTGTTATGAACGTGTGCTCATAGTATTGCTCATAGCGTTGGCACAATCAGCTGTGTTTGTGTTTGTTTACGGGCTGAAAGTGAGTGACCATGGCCTTTTATCCGATCTACAAGCTTGCAGTGAATGATTTTCGGCATTTCTGTGTGGCAATACTTTTTTCAATGTTCAGTGAGTGCTTCATGCAGTCACGATGCACTTAACCCATTCTGACCTGAGATCAGATTCATACAAGGTTTCCACTGGACACACACTGGTCTGATGAACCCATTCTTACCTGAGATCAGATTCTAAAAAATGTCAGTCGTTCTTCGATTTTTCAAAAAAAAGCAGACCTACAAGCTCGTAGCGCGCCACTCGGTGGCGCGCTATGAGCTTGTAGATCTGCTGTTTTTCAATAGCTAAAGCATAACATGATGCTAACACCAAAACGGGTTCCCGGTCAGAATGGGTTAAAGCCAGCAGCAGACATGCAGTTGTCAGTAACTATTATCTCAGTGATTCATTTGAATGTGGCCACTTTCTTTGTTTTTGATGTTCTTCTGGATTGTAGGCTGAGATGAATGGAGTCTTATCTCCTGAGATGCAGTTGTTTGTTTATTGTGTGCTGTACAGTGGCAGGAACAAATAACTGTTTACTTTAAAAAGCACACAATTCCGTTTTTTAACAGCTTGTTTTTGTTGTTCCCCCATGCCACTATGTGCAGTTAGTAGCTGCAAGAGATGGTAGTCAATACAGATGAATCACGACAGATGAACTGAATCATAATAGATGAATTGCCCAGTTTTTAAGTAGACTACTTATAAACGTATTTATTCTAGGATTGTATGTTTTTTGCCTTGGCTGTCTTATCTGTATTCTCTGTCTCTTTTTCAATGATACTGACCCTGGTGAGCAAAACTCCAATATGTCCCATGCACTTGTTCAAAATGTCAAACCAAGTCTATTCTTCATTCTTTATCATGGTACAATTCATGACCATGAATTAATCCTAAAATGGGACAAAAGGTTTGAAGCAGCCTCTGCACTGCAGGCTGGGCTGCCTTTGCTGGATGTTGGACGAGTGAAATCCTCCCCTATACTCCGCTTCCACTATAGGCCTTCTCTTTAGTGCATCCATCTACCGTATGTTACGTACAACACGGCATATCTCTTTATTCTGGTACCATCAAGAGCAGCCTGCTATGCCATCAGTCAGTTTGTGTATTCTATGATACAAATGCATAATTTATATCCTTCTGCTTGTAAGGAAATCTATGGAGAGCAGCTCAAGCTGTACAGTATGTCGTTGGGAGACGGGGAGAGAAATAAAACATGATTGAACGAGGGGAAGGGAGAGATCGAGGTTACATCATCACTCATCAAGTGAGTTTTGTAAGTTCTGTATTCCCTGTTTTACCGAGTGGATTGTGCAGTTTAATATGCTCTTTTTACTGTTTTTTTTTTAATGTTTTTTGTGGCTTTTGCCTTTTATGGAGGGACAGACAGTAGGCTGACAGGAAATGGGGAGAGAGATGGGGGGGGGTAGACATGCAGTAAAGGCCGTCGGGATCGGGAGTCGAACCCGCGGCACACACTGCCAGACTGGATTACCAGCCAAGGTGCCTGGACCGCTGAGCCACGGCCCAGGCCTTTACTGGGTTTTTGGAGTGGTCACAACCACTCTAAGGCACAGCAATGTCCCTATGTACCTATGTTTAGACTAGTACCAACATGGGGTGCTGTTGCACCACTCACTTCAGACTGGTCTGATTTAATTTTAAACAGTGACTGCAGTCTATGGTCGTCAGGCAAGTTAGTGCGTGTTTATGTGTTTGTGTGTGTGTGCGTTCAACAATATTGAACCAATGAAAAGTATTAAGGTGTTTCGGACAAAACCTCTTAACTCCATTGGACCCTAAAACTGTCCGCTAAAACAGCTAACAAGTAATTGGCAATAAAGTTACAACACCAACGTTGATGAGGCAGTATTGGTTTTATTCATTTCCATAAAAAAACTTTTATTCCCGACAGCCGAGATATCATCTGATGATAATAGCTATGAAAAATACAAAGTCCACAGATACATCAATTAACATTTAACAGTTTGTTTGGGAGTTACAATTTAAATGACTAAATCATCATCAATAATCACAATGACTTTTAATCTACCTTTCCACAGTAGAGCTGCAGCTGTCCTTGTCCTTGTTTGTTTTCGTTCCTGATCATTGTTTGTATATTAATTCATTAGAAACCGTGTTCTGAAAGTAAATTAATTTGCGTCTTCTTAACTTATTTAGCACCTTTTTTGTGTATAATCACGTGGCTTGCCGCTTCAAAACCCAGTCTTTTGACAATGAAAACAGCACTGTCCTTGGTTCCTGAAAATAACAAGCATTGTGATTCAGATTCATGTTTGAATGCTGGGAGAGGAGACCGGATCAAGCTTCCTAATATTTTATGGAGGAACGCTTCAAAGAAGGTGTTTCATTACTGTCATCTCTATGCTAAAAAGCAGATGACGGATGGAGCCCGCACATAGACATATAAACGTAGACGCCCTTTCCGGCTCTGAGGCGCGTGTCACAATTGAAGGCACAATTTTCCCCGAGATTCCTTGCAAAGCATTTGCCTTCAATGATCAGCTTCCGCGTGCGTAACATAAGTCCCGGAAAAGACGCGCCGTGATTGTCCAGTAGTCACTTGAGTGAGGCATCTATTTTTTACAAGTGAGGCTGAGGCATCTATTTTTTTATCTATTTCTATGAGCCCGCACACCCTAGGTATAAAAAATACTTTCTTCATTGAGAAATATGACAACGTTACGATCTATTTGATCTTCAGCAGGTCAAGAAGATCAAACAGATCGAAAACCTTGTCAGATTTCTAAATAAAGAAAGTCTCTTTGTACCTGTGGTATATACCAGCGTCTGCTGCAGTTTCTTTAGCAGATGTGCATATTCTACTGTACGTCTGCTCTAAAAAAGAAAAATACAAATCTGAGGGAGCAAGCTCTTGCCTGTTCGTCTTCACTTTGATGATGCACAGTATGCGCCGTGCCGCTGCTCTCACACACCGGGGTGTTGCTGCTACATAAAATGCCTTCCCCGTTCTCTGCCATATTATATGGTTTCTGGTAATACATCGACATTGACATGCTGCTAAATCAATGTTATGAATGTACATAATTGCGAACGCAGTGATTGCTAACGCAGTGAGCACTTACTACGAGACCTAGCAGATCATGTCTGTCTGTGTGTGTGTCTGTCTGTCTGTCTGTCTGTCCCGCTCTTGTGCCCATATATGGAGCTGAGTGATTACGTCACCATGACTCAGCCATAACCATATAAGGAGTCCCCAAAGCAGCTATACGTCCAAAACCCAAATATGTACGAGCTGCGTTCGCTTCCCGCGTTTGCGCGTCTTACTGGTGTACATACATAGTGTTATGAACACTTGACCCCTCCTTATTCTGGTGGATTCATTGCAATAGCAGATCTAAAAGCTCCACAACATGCTGAAAAAAAATGCTGCAATGCAATGTAATGCACATTATACGATTATAGAATTGCGTGGACCCCGTCACGTTACCATAATTGTCCATGTCACGTCACCAGGCCTGTCACAGTGATGTCTGCAGGCCCTGTGACACAGTTCCGTGAGATAGGGGTCTGGTGATGTGACAGGGCCTGACACGACCCTGTCGCATGATACTGACATCAGCGTCATGCGAGTATCGTATGGTCCCGATGAAGATCCAGCAGGATTGAAACATTGAACGAATAGCAATAAACAAGTGGAGCCGAAATACTAGTGTTGCGGAGTATACATTTACAGTATCATGTAGTAGTATAACAAAATGTATAAAAATCTTGATAGTTTACAAATCTACAAAGTAACTAGTAACTAAAGTTTTCAAATAATTGTAGTGGAGTAAAAGTACAATATTTGCCTCTGAGATGTAGTGGAGTAGAAGTAAAAGTATACTGACAATTGGAAATACTCAAGTCATGTAATAATACCTCAAAAACGTACAGTACTTGAGCACAGTACATGAACTTATAGTTACTTTACACAACTACATCAGTCAGTATCATGGCCAGTATATCTTGAGCAGTAACATGCCAGGACCTGACATGCCCATGACAGGGCTGTTGACAGGGCCCATCTTCCATTTCTAGATGTGAAAATGAGAATTTCTCTGTGGCACTATAGTATGATAGCAGCGAGTGATGTGAGCTCTGGTGAAAGTCTATCTAAAACCTGAAAGGTGCATTTTCTGGTCTCATGATGAGTATATACTTTTCTAACCTAAGGAAACAAGTCCATTCTTTGTTTTTGGTATTGAGAAAAGGCCACAATCTGTCTCAACATCTGTATGCAACAACTTGCAACAGTGAGCGACAGATTTACCATTCAGTCTTCAGAAGGGTGAGGTGGCTTGAATCATCATTCATCACTCACACATACATTCTGCAAACAGGAGCTATGTTTGGTTGTGCAGATTTCTTTTTTTCTAACAAGATGAGTTTTTAGTGTAACCAATGATATTATTATTATTATTATTATTGTTAAAAAAAAATTACGTTAGACCCAGGGGTCAAAAATTGTAGTAAGTCAACAAACTGTGCTTGACTCCAAAAGCACCTTTTGGGTCACATTATCGTTTGATAACGCTAGATACCGCTAGTCTGAACATGTCACAGTCACACCATCCAGAGCCTTTCTCTGTACACTGTGGAGTGTTAATTAAACATCTCGCCAGATAAACCACACAGTCTCTTGAAGTCTCTTCTCACCATGAATGTGCGTCTCAGCGGGCGTTATTGATACCAACACTTTACACAGCCTTCGCATTCATCACCAAAGGTCAGAACCAGAGATGCATGCTTCCCAGTGAAAGACAATCAGAACAACATGAGTGGATAGTTTAATACTCCAACCTTCATGTAAGAGTTATTTAGTGTGTGTGTGTGTGTGTGTGTGTGTGTGTGTGTGTGTGTGTGTGTGTGTGGGGGGGGGGGGGGGGGGGGGGGGGGGGGGATTTATGGTCAATAACTGTGGGACATATTTTACAAGAAGCCCATTTGAGGATTGCATGAAGAGTGGCAGCGTGGCAGTGCGCCAGGGCTTTGCAATAAAGAGAGACGAGATTGAAATTGAGACAGTCGCGAGCACAATGTTCCTATCTTGGCCCGGAAGGTTGCTTGCATGCGTTTAAAAAATAAATAAAAATGAAACGCATAAATGGCAAAGTAATAGGGATCTAGTTGTTTTCGTTGTTGTTGTCGTCAATGGAAACTTTTGCCTAACTGTCAGCAACTCCGAATTAACCTTTACCGAGGGGAACATTCAGAAGTGTGTATGATTAAAAAGAAAGTCACTCTCGTTGACACTTGACTTGATGAGAGAAGTACAATTTACTTTATTCCTTTGTCCCCCTTTTTTTCGGCACAATTAAAGGCTTTAGCACCTTTGCAGTGGTGGAAAGTAACTAAGTACAAAGGGGCCTTTGTAGCTGCGGTTTCTTTGAGTGAGAAGTAAGAGCTATTTTAATCACAGATAGCATTGCCAGACGCAGCACAGCAAACCCCCAAGTAGTCTATAAATGTCTAATATATGTTCCATGATAAAGGCCAGGATATTGGAAATGCATTATGTCACAATTACCCTGATTGCATTTGTACAGTGCAGGATGATTGATGGCACTGCACTAATACTGTAACATCCTCTCTTTTATGGTTTTCAGAGTGACTGAAAAGCCTTCCTTTTTTAAGGGGAGGCCGCTATAAAAAATGTGTTTTTTATACCACATAAGCTCAATTATAATACTTCTTTGTGCGACAAATATTGAAAGGTATTTTGTACAATTATTATAACTCTTTGGAATTAATTATATTTAGGGAGGAGACCTGTATCTGATGATCTTAGGGATCTGCAAGGTTGGTGCATATCCAGTGAGCATGACACAAATAGGAATGAACTAAGTTGCTTAGATTAAAATAAACGCATAATAGGAAGCACTTAGTTATAATCAATGATTTGTTTCACTGCCCAGCAAGCACGGTCAGGACCTGGACAAATTAGTGACGTCTCAATTGGGGCCAGATCAAGTCAAACCAAGACTAGTCAGATCTGGCCCAGAATATCACCTGATTTCAACCAACATGAATTCTGCCCACTAAAACGGACGTCCCTGGATGGATCAGAGAGAGTCCGATCGAGGCCAGATCCACTTAAGTCATATCATAACTAGTCAGATATGGCCCAGAATAAGCTATATTATTTCAACTGGTGAAGACGTCCTGGAAATGACGTAAAGATCATCTCCATAATGGGCTGTGATCTGGCCTAGTCCTGAACGACGTCACCGGACGACGTCATCATAACGTAATTTGGCTTGCTGAGTGGGATCTAGTGAAGCGAAGATACAATAGCATACTTTTTGGTTTCCTGAGCAAGCTGGAGTTTATCCAGTGGAAGAGAATGACAATAATAATAATCTAGTCTTGCTAGAAATAAAAGCATGAGCCATCTTTTCAGAATCTGACTGTCTCAGGCAGCATCAGGCATAAAGTGAGTATACAGTCTTAAAATGCAGTCTTGTGGATGTTACTGGTGTGCTTCTGAAAGTTAGGCTCAGCATCTAAAAACAGACCAAAACAGAAGTTGTAGGCATGTTCACAGGGTTTCACTGACAGGGGAGAAATAGCAAGCAGAAATTGGGTTCCTTAAAGCCTTGGGACCTATACTTGGATAATCTCTGTTTTGTTTCGCTGTAAACATTGTTGGTCATCCAGTCTTTGATATCAGAGATGCATTGGATGTAGGGATGTTAATAGTTTGCCATTAAGAAATTAATTAGACTTAACAGTTAATAATTAATCGAAAATTATGCGGTTCTATCATTGGGTGGTTTTCTGTGAATGTAATGCTGTCTGCGCGTGCAGGAAGCCACAGAAACGTCTTTGTGTGTGTGTGTGTGTGTGTGTGTGTGTGTGTGTGTGTGTGTGTGTGTGTGTGTGTGTGTGTGTGTGTGTGTGTGTGTGTGTGTGTGTGTGTGTGTGTGTGTGTGTGTGTGTGTGTGTGTGTGTGTGTGTGTGTGTGTGTGTGTGTGTTAACCTAGTTAATTCAGCATTATGTTATTGACCAGTCAGGCCGGTATGGCACGCCTGAGGCCTATCTATGCACGGAATATCTATGTTCACAGTGAAAGGGGGTGCATAACCACACCAGGGAAGATTCTGCACTGTGTTCAGTGAGTGTTTCAACACTCACTGAACACAAAAAGAACGAGTGTACTGTAGTGTACGCAATCTCACATCTAGCATCAAGCCACCCACAGGAACACACAAGCATTTTGATTGGAGAGTGATTGTGCAGCTGTTTGCCATAAATACACCTCAGTGAAAACTATGAAAAGGCAAAACAAGAACCAAACAATCAAAAATGGATAGCCTACCATAGAATATATTCTTTCGGCGAGCAAGGGGAATAAAGCTTTCTTTCAGTAAACAAGTGGTTGCAATACCAACCACACAATGACCTATAAAGTATGAGAAAAATGATTGTGCATATTATGCCAAATACATTTGGTCATTTTTATCAGAGCTATTAAAGTATGCAGATGGAGCTGAGATTAATTCAAGTGTTCTTATAAACCCACAGCTTAAGCCTGGCTTAGACTTCTCTCTTGTCTTCACTCTTGCTTTTTAGTTGACCTTTTAACACTTCTGTGTTTCTTCTGCCCTCACCACGTGTGCCGTGTGGCTATGCAGCGAGCTAAACACTAAGGGCCGATTCATACTCCTATTTTACCGCTGTAGTGCCGAAATGATTTCGGCTCGTCAGAAAATTTCAGTAGCACCGAAGAGCCGACTTTAGGACGGTACCCGCCCCCCCGAACCTCAAATGACGTCAAATTGTAGGCTCTACAGAGCCGAACCGACTTTTATTCGCCTCTAAAATAGGAGTATATGAATCGGCCCTAAGAAGCAGCCAAGACAGGAGCTGAACTTGACACATCTTTAATAGAAGCTATTGAAACTATGAAAAGAAAGGAAACGGCCATGTGTAAATTCCACATAATTGTACACAACTTGCATAATCAAGCAAATTATTATGAGTTCACTAAAGTAATGAAACTAAAATGACAACAAGAATGATAATATATATACAACGATAGATAAATCACAGGAATTAACTAAACAGCAAGTGACCAAACAGTGGAATCAGTTATCTGTAGGCATGGATCTGTATACTCACATAACGTAACAAAGTCACAAACACATCAGATACCAGAAAGCATGTCTTATCAACACTCAATGACCAAATTAACCACTCAAACCAGTAAATAAACATACATTATGTTCTCCAAAATCACATACATTTACATAACTGGCCTTAGAAACATAATTTACTTACAGACTTTGCTTCTCAAGGGCACACAGAAACAGAGGACATCAAACTGAAGCTGCCTTAATTCTGTCATATTTTACACTTTTCTTGTTTTTCTCTTTTTTATGCCCTATAAAGCACTTTGTGCTGGATTTGTATGTCATGAAAGGTGCTCAACTATACAAATACAGTGTGTTGTTATTATTATGAATCCACTAATCCAGACACCAGTGTGTGTTAGAAGGAGAGTGCATCTTTCATCACGCCTTATTCCTTCATCAGACATCGTGCTCACGCACGACCGTTGCTATGTGTGGGCTGATCTGTGCTGAGCTGTTGGACCAATGAATGACACCTTCTTGACACCCTTTGACCCTGCAGGGCTCATCAACATGATGTCCATACACGGACAAAATGTGTCTGCAAGGAATGAAAAAGACTTGGTCTTGTCGCAGTAATTATAAAACATGTAAACATAATTATAATGTTGTTGAATATACGACACTGACTGAACACTATATGGGACATATACAGTAGGAGTCCAACTATAGTACTAGTGTTTCTCAAATGTTTCATTTTGAAGGACCCCCTTAACTCTGAGAGTGTACAAATGGAACCATTTGTACACTCTCAGAGTTACAGTTACAGACCTGGTCATTCGGGGCTAGCACTTTATGTGTTTCTGGTAGTATAGTCTGCATTGTCCACTCATTTTGTGTAAAAGAAAATGGCATTTCGACAGAAATGTCCACAAGCCAGCATGGTGATGACCCCTGGCTTTGACACAATAGAGAAAAGAAAGGCATGTCCTAGTATGAAGAAAAGGTGAAGATGTAAAGGCGTTCGTACCCTATTGCTCCTTAATTCTGCTCATGCCCTCTCTGAGGGAATAACTTGACAGAATGCTCTGCACTGTGGCTGTTGTTCACAAGTGGTTGTCTTGTATATACGCTCTGTGCCCTTTCTCCGTACGGCCTCCATTGAGTGTTTATCTTCCCTGTAGGTGCTTACTGCTTATCGTATAATCACACAGCCAGGCCAGTGGCAGCAAGAGCCTGTTCTGCTTCATGGCTCCCACTTTGCTTCAGTTCTGTATGATTCAGCAGACATTTTTTTATATATAGTTTCTATGGGCATGGGTCCATTTGACCTCCCTTGTGGGATAAATAAATTAGATTCTCCAAAAAAATCAATGTCCAGGCCATGACGAAGGCTTTATGTTGAGTGTTTGTCGCCTGTGCCAAAAATATGCCATCACATAAGCTGTGTGTGTGTGTGTGTGTGTGTGTGTGTGTGTGTGTGTGTGTGTGTGTGTGTGTGTGTGTGTGTGTGTGTGTGTGTGTGTGTGTGTGTGTGTGTGTGTGTGCGCGCGCGTGTGTGTGTGACTCTGTGCGCTTCAAGCATTTTGTCAAAGCACACTCCAGTTTCGACCTGTTCTCTTCAAGTGGCTGCTACGTTCTCTGTAATCTATATAGCTCTTGCGGAATCAGACTATAAGAGTGGCATTGTGAAAACCCGTAATTGTCTATATTGAGAGACAATTACTAGACAATTAATAGACAAGTACTCAACTTGAGTATATAGTATACATTATCTCCCTCATTTCTGCTGAGTCAGAGGGGGGGGGGGGGGGGCATTTTTGTTATTTGTTCCCATTAACAGTGTTAATGCCGGGATTAAATTATTGTGTTTCAGGTTTCACTGCCGTGTTTTAAGTTTTCCTTTGAAGTAGCTTGTCATGGAAATCCACGTTAAAATGGTGTAATCGCTTGTTCAAAAATATTCCAAAGTGCCAATCACATCAACACAGCGGAGGAGGAGGCGCCCTGCACCACTCCACCGTCGCCATTGTAATGAATAGGGACTCAATTTCAACAAATTGTCACGATCCGCTCCTTGGACCGTGAACTTTGACTGTCCTTATTTTGAGTTTGGACTATAATATGTATTTATGTCTTGTATATGTATTTGCTCTTGTATTCCTGACTGTTTCTCGTTGGTTTAGATTTTCTGTTACTCTGTTGTTGCCTTAGTTTTGTGTATCTTATTTTGTAGTATTGTTCCTAGTGTTTCCTGTCTTCCTAGTTACTGTTAGTTACCTTGTCTATCCTACCTTGTTATTTGTCAGTGTTTCCACCTGTGTCCTTTTAGTCCCCTAGCCTATCCTGTGGTTGATTGTATTTTGAGTTCACCTGTGTCCTGTTACCCCTGTCTATTTAAGCCCTTTGTTTGCACTGTGTCCTTGTTGGTCCATAGACCTCTGTCAAGTGAGTGTACATGTTTTGCTGTGCCTTTGTTTTGCCCTATCTTGGTTTATTGAAATAAACACTTTGAAGATAGTCTGCTTTGCATCCTGTTGCCTGCTTTTGGGTCCACCCGTAATGCATTCCTGACACAAATACTGTAAATGTTCCATCATTGGTGGATGGATGATGCCACACAGGGACGTTCAGAGAATGTTAAGAGAGGCAGGGGCTGAAATTCCATGAATGGGCACTTTTGGCCAAAAAAATGCTAAAATAGCGGATCTAGAAGCTAGAAACGCATTGCGGTGTGTCGTGTTGAGAGCTTGTAAATCCGCAATTTTCGGGGCGGTGCGACCACGCACTCTATATCTACTGGAGATGTGGCATATGGCATGGATTTCTTATTTTTTTAAACATATGTTTATTCATTTTCCCCCTGGCAGCACAAATACAAACAAAATCTTATCACGAAATGATTTGACAATAATAAATACAAAACAAAAATAAATAAATAATGACAAAACGAAAAATAAAACGAAAAACGAAAATAAAACACATTACATACAGTTAAACAAACAGATTCACAATGTCCATCACAGTTCCCTACCCCCACCCCCCAGCTGACTACTCAGTTAACCACTATACATCCAAAGCCTCTTCAATATCACCTCGCTTAATGAAGTCCAAGAACTTCTCCCATATCTTATAGAATACCTCAGGTTTCTTCCTAATTACATAAGTTAGTTTCTCATGTGCCAAACTGGTTGTTACGTTCCTCAGCCAAAAGCCAATGGCATGGATTTCTAAACAAATTAGCAAAAGTGCTACGTTCATGTTCACAAGATGCTGGGGAAAAAACAATTCTCCTGAATGCTGCCTTTGGTTATGGAATGGCAAGGAAAGGGGGGAATTTGTGTATCTTTTCACCACAGTAAATGCTGCACTCGTGGTCTGGGGAGGGCAGTTGTTTTACGGCCGGGTAAAAAGGGCAGGGCTCAAGCCATCTTTGATGACTATGTGTCCCAGACACGTCCCTGATGCTATACACATAGCTACATTGATGAGGGTTAGGGGTTTTTGACAGTGTTGTTTTTGGCAGGCATTTTAGATTTAGTCTTAGTCTGAATGCTTACGTTTATTCATTCCTATCCTTGATAGTTTTAGTCGATGAGATGACTGCTAACAGTATTATCGTAAAATACATCCCATTTTGAAGATTAATATATGAGGGGATGACAACACAATAGGCTACAACTTGTGTTACAAAACACAATCATATAGACAATACCGCCTGTTCAGAAAATAGAATAGCCTAGATCAGGTTCTCAACCATTTATTACCAGTAACCACCCAGAAGTATCATTATGACTGATGTTAAAATACAGTAGTGTAGAGGGCACGTGCGCGCGCACACACACACACACACACACACACACACACACACACACACACACACACACAAAACACACACACACGCACACAAAACAACATTGAACGCTGTACCAGACTATAGGCTCCTATACTGTAATGTTTCTCTCTCTCTCTCTCTCTCTCTCTCTCTCTCTCTCTCTCTCTCTCAGATGGAAATTACACAAGAGCCAGATCCTTACGATGACGAGGGGACAAAGATAAGTGTAAGTTCAGCCCCATAAACCGGGTCAGGGTTAGCCTTAATCCTAAACCTATACTGTATGGTCTAATTTAAAATGTTTATTTATTTATTTATTTTTCTAACAAATAGTTTTGAATTGATATAGCTGAATATTTTTTCAGCTGGCACTAGCTGTCACTATATCAATATATATATATATATATATATATATATATATATATATATATATATATATATCCATGTGAATGGATTATTGTTCAAAAAGGACAAAAGCAAACCTTGTACAGGTATAGCTACATACCTAATGTAGACAGTTTTTTTCTTCTTCTTTTTTTCACTTAATTTTTATTGAAGGAAGAACAGACAGACAGAAACTCAACTAACAAGACAAAACGGGAAAGAAAAAGAAAAAGGACAAAAAGTAAAAGAAAAAAGGCTGCATTTTTCATATTACAATAAACATTCAATGAAATTCTATTGCAATATCGCTAGGCTGAGAGAAGAGATTCCACTTTTCCCATTTTTTATAGAATTTATCCTCCTGTAGTCTAAGGATGAATGTTAGTTTTTCCATAGAATACAGTTCTAGACTGTTTTTTTAAAAACATTTAAACATTCCCTACCAGAGTTATAACTCTGTCTGTGTGTGTGTGAACCGCCAGGGGTTGCACCGATCATTAAAACATTTGACGACGATGTTTGTTCCGAATGTGTCCCCCCGTCAGACCGTGAAGGTGCAAGGCAACGACATCTCCCACAAGCTGCAGCTCTCCAGGGTCGGGAAGAGCGACGAGGGCCTCTACGAGTGCCGGGTGACGCGCGCCAACTACGGGGAGATCGCCGAGTACAAGGCCCAGGCCTGGCTGAAGGTCAACGCCACCACCACGGCCGCATGGCCTCCCCGACCGGCAGCGGCGGCGGCGCCCGCCGGCAATAAGAAGAGCTCCCCGCTCCACCTGACGGACAAGAAGCCCCGGAAGTCCGCCTCGGCCTTTGGACAGGACAGCACGAACTCTGACCAGAGGGTGGAGTCCACCTCCACCTCCCACACGTCCTCGAAGACGGACCAACACAACCCAAGCTCAGGTACGCACGCTCCCGATAGTTGGAGTCATAACTATAGGAGTGGATACTGGTTGTTTACTTCTGTCTGATAGTTCTGTTGGAGTCATAACTAGGAGTGGATATACTGGTTCTTTACTTATTTCTGATAGTTCTGTTGGAGTCATAACTAGGAGTGGATATACTGGTTCTTTACTTATTTCTGATAGTTCTGTTGGAGTCATATACTGGTTCTTTACTTATTTCTGATAGTTCTGTTGGAGTCATAACTAGGAGTGGATATACTGGTTCTTTACTTCTGTCTGATAGTTCTGTTGGAGTCATAACTAGGAGTGGATATACTGGTTCTTTAATACTTCTGTCTGATAGTTCTGTTGGAGTCATAACTAGGAGTGGATATACTGGTTCTTTAATACTTCTGTCTGATAGTTCTGTTGGAGTCATAACTAGGAGTGGATACACTGGTTCTTTACTTCTGTCTGATAGTTCTGTTGGAGTCATACCTCATAGGAGTGGATATACTGGTTCTTTACTTATTTCTGATAGTTCTGTTGGAGTCATAACTAGGAGTGGATATACTGGTTCTTTACTTATTTCTGATAGTTCTGTTGGAGTCATAACTAGGAGTGGATATACTGGTTCTTTACTTATTTCTGATAGTTCTGTTGGAGTCATAACTAGGAGTGGATACTGGTTCTTTACTTATTTCTGATAGTTCTGTTGGAGTCATAACTAGGAGTGGATATACTGGTTCTTTACTTATTTCTGATAGTTCTGTTGGAGTCATACCTATAGGAGTGGATACTGGTTCTTTATTTATTTCTGATAGTTATGTTGGAGTCATAACTGGGAGTGGATATACTGGTTCTTTACTTCTGTCTGATAGTTCTGTTGGAGTCATACCTCATAGGAGTGGATACTGGTTCTTTGATAGTTGGAGTCATAACTAGGGAAGGACATACCGGTTCTTTGCAGTGGTATAAAGTAACTAAGTACATTTACTCAAGTGCTGTACTTAAGTCATATTTTGAGGTATACTTTTTTACTTTACTGGAGTATTTCCAATTTCCAATACTACTCCACTACTGCACTACAAGCTCACAATGCGCCGGACATGCATTTGAAAACTTGAAAGTAATTTTGAATAATTTTGGCTTGTGACATTAATCAGGGGTAGATTATAGTAAGGGGGCCACAATTGTAAAAGGACTTAGAAGTCGGGGGCCGACCCACAATACCGTGCTTGTGGTTAACCGTTATATAGAACACAATAATGGTTCAGTCAGGACAACTCAAGAATGGATGGAATATATATTTATTGAATACAAGATGAGCAATACATTTATTATGGTTTGGCGATGTATTGGACCTGCGTTTTAGGTACTCAGATCAAGCGCATCAGTCCCGACCATAGGGACTCTGAATCCCCCGTACCTAAACAGTAGATCCAAAACGAAAATACGTAGCTGGGGTGGAGGTGGGTGAGCAGCAGGTTTGTATACAGCGGCACGCTGATACAGCAGCAGCAAGCAAGCAAGGAGGCAGAGGAATGCAAACCTCCGGTTAAAGTAGCCGGTATGAAGATGGAGTGAGTGTGTGATTGGCTGAGTGAATCATGTGAATGAGAGCGTGATGCTGAGGCGGCCCAATTAACGGCCGGCAGCGACTGCACTGAGGTTCCCTGACTGAACTTGCTCTGCGCATGTCTACGACAGGCACAAATGCTCATACAATGGACATATTATGTCCATTATGGTAACTTATTAGGGCCTGCTTCATACTGCATTCATGCCTTTTGATGTTTGACATAGGGTCATCTGTGCCGGTCCTTTATAATGTAACTTAAAGAAGAAAGCGAGAGCAAGCACTCAGTGGAATATTTCCACGTAATGGTGTAACGCAGGGGTCTGCAACCTTTTTTAAATGAAGTGCCATGTTTGTATTTTCTAGATCGTCAGTGTGCCATATGAACATTAATTAATTTTAATGACACCACGTAAAAAGTCTGACATGTTTTGCTTGTCCACAAATATAAAGTTTTTCCTTATTTTTTTACATTTTCTTTCACGTTGTTATAATGATCATTATACTCGGGGCAATAACAGAGTTCAGTTTTAATGAATGTGGAATGCAGGATATAATTTACACACAAATGTGAGGGATTTGACTCATTTTTTTAAAATAGTTTATTTAAAAAAAATACTCTCTCACACACTTGCCAGTGTGCCAGTGATCACCCTCCTTTGTGCCAATGTTGGCACTGGTGCTTAAGGTTGCCTACCCCTGGTGTAACGGGTGCACGGTTCTGGAAGATATACTGTGAGAATAAATACCAGCACTCACGCTGTGTCCTTTTAGGATTCTTGTTTTATTTTTCGATTCCCCCCAGCAGGCAACAAACAGACAGATTCGACGTTTCGGCCGTTATGTGGCCTTCTTCAACTCTAAATCTTTAGAGTTTTGAAGAAGTCCACACTGCCGAAAAATAAAACAAGAATCCTAAAAGGATACAACGTGAGTGCTGGTATTTATTCCCACGGTCCTTTATAATGCACATGCTTTGAATTGGATATCTGTCTATCTATAAATGCACCAAGTCTCTGTCTGTTTGTCTGTCGGTACCGTACGTCTGTCTGTGTATAATCCACGTAACTCGAGAACCGTTCGCTCCACCGACTCCAAATTCGACACACGCGTGCCGCACCACTGCAGGGGGTGCAGTGCCCGTTGTCGAGTCGGTCGGACCCATTGGTTGTCCAGAACCGCCTTGAAAAGGATTCTGCCCGGGCTCTGGACAGGGCCCCTGCCCACTAGGGTACATATATATGCAGCTGGCCATAGACTCCATTTCTGGGCATGCCTATGACAAAGAACTCCATATATTTTCAATGTGCATTGTTTCAAGTAGGCCAGTCAGTGCCCAACGGGCAGCGCTGTAGAGGCTCCAACGCAACATATCTGGGCGGGGCACGCATTTCCAACGTGCATCGTTCCAAGTAGGCCAGTGCCCGACAGGAACCACTGTCTGTAGAGGCCCCACGGGCACCGCTCTAGTTGAGAAAGAAGGAAGTATAGATATTTCAATGTCCTGTGCAGCACGGTTCTCTGGCATGGAATTGTGTCTTTGTGAGAATAGTATTGGAAGCAGGCTGGCATGGTGAAGTGCCTACATATTCATATTTTTAGCATTTTTCTGGCTGATAAGGGCACAAGCTCTTATGCTGTGTTCTATTTCATCAATAATGGATTAAGTTAGCCAGAGGTTTTTGGCTGGGGACCCCCCCCCGGGAATGCTTTGGCCATGTCTCGCGCCTACAGAATTCATTCCATATGTATGTTGATCTGACCCCCCCCATGCAGCACTCGCCCAGCAGTCTGCCGTCACCCGGGCGGATGTGAGTGCCCTCAGGGCGTCTTACTGGTTTATACAGACACTGACAGGACCCTGACAGTATAGTACAGAGACTAACAATGGAAATCTTTTGGTTTTAACATGGAGGAGGTGTCACAATAAGTCAGACATCCCGTTAGTCAGACCTGTGCAGACCTGTGGTTAAGACTCACCAGTGCTGCTTGTTAAAAAATCACCCTTGGCTTCCTGTGAGGTTAGGGTTTGTGATAGTGTTAGCAATGTGTGGCACCATCTCGTCTCGTATCGTCGCTCGACCACTGAACCTGTGTGTGTGTACAGTCCGTGCTGGAACAGGTCCTGGGTCTGCCTCATGTTGTGTGGGTGACAAATTGGTGTCAGACCTCCTGTTGGCTTATGACTAGTGCCTGACCTCGTCAGCCAACCTCCCTTCAAAACTATCGACTGCTCTCACTGCTGCCAGAATTTTTTGCCTTGAGCAGAATGTGGTAAGTAACAAAAAAAAATATATAATATCACGCCCACCTTGACGGTCTCACCGACGTCTGACCAAATCACAGAGGCCAAAATTGTGTTAAACCCACTTTGCCACTCACTTTATGCATGCACATAATGTAATATAGACTATATAGGGTCTATAGCCAAACAGACATTGGAGGTCGGTTGGAAGTATGTAGTGGGCTTTAGTCTGAGCGTTGTGGCTCAAAGATAAATGATGTGATTCATCCACCCTCGGGCCTAACTGATCACAGCTGAGAAACAATCCACTATTAGATTCTGAGCGTCACTTCCAAAAGCACATCATTAATATCTCCAAGAAGACACTGGGAGAGTGTGCGTGCAAGGATTCACGCCGATTGGTCCAGCAGTGTCTGAGATTAGCAGCTCACAGACGGGGGATAAAAGTTAATCCACACCCAGGGGCCGTTCCAGACTGGCGGAGATAATAAACGCTGTGAATCCCAGGGTCCTCCGTTTGGGCTTTTTTATTTGTTAGTTTTTGTCTGATTACCAAAAGAACACAGCCCCGCTTCTCCCCCCGCATGCACATCAGCCAATCATTTCCCTAGAGGTCAGTCGGATTCAGACGTGCAAACAAAGCTGTTTGTGCTTCGCAAGATAGCCCCAAATCCAAAGACGGAGCCAGCCGGTAGAGATATTTACTTGCTGCTGAATAGAGACAAAAAAAAAAGTTGGATAATACCCAGGGGGCTGCAGAATAGATTATGAGGCAGCCAAATTATGCTGACAACTGCGTCGCAGCGAGTGCTCTGCGCGTGGCCCGCCTTGACACTGATAAATGCCTCCACCGCCGCGGCTGCCCTCAGCGATTTCCCAAAGCGTCCGAGAGGGTCGACAGAGTTCCTTTGTCACGGAGAGAGAGAGAGAGAGAGAGAGAGAGAGAGAGAGAGAGAGAGAGAGTGTCGAGTTTGAGGCTGATGAACAAAAATGAGCTCAACAGGCTCGCTTGAAATTAAAGTGTTTTTTTTCCTGCACCTCTGCATCTGTAAACAAGGAGGGGGAGCGGTTCACTGCTGCTCTGCAGTGCTGTGTCAGCTGCGCTTACCCCCCACCCCCCCCCCCCCCCACCACCACCACCACCACCATCAACAAGGCGAGGCCAACTCACGCATGCACAAATAAAAAACAGATCTGACTACCATTACTGCATCACTGCCATGGACCTTGATTGCATAACCATTTTTTACCAAGTAAGTGACCAAAAAAGAAAAAAAACTAAATATGATTACTGACATTGATTTAGAAAACGATTACATCCCTTTAAGATTTGTTGGAATTGATTATGTTTTAACCCATTCTGAACGGGAACCCATTCTGGTGTTAGCATCATGTTATGCTTTAGCTATTTGAAAATAGCAGATCTACAAGCTCATAGCGCGCCACCGAGTGGCGCGCTACGAGCTTGTAGGTCTGCTATTTTTGAAAAAAATCGAAGAACGACTGACATTTTTAGAATCTGATCTCAGGTCAGAATGGGTTCATCAGACCAGTGTGTGTCCAGTGGAAACCTCATATGAATCTGATCTCAGGTCAGAATGGGTTAAGAGAAATGTGACTGAGGCACCGCTACTGCAGTTGGACAGGGCGCCTCACATCCGTTCAATGGACAAATTGAGTACATGCACTGAATCACTTTGTCAAGATGACATCAATGTTTCATACAGTGGGATAATAGGGTTCTCCGGATGTCCTTCATTACATTACGTGCGCATAATGAAAAGGTTGAGATGTTTTATCCTGGGAATGACAAGACCTTTCTAGCTACAGTACATAGGCCTATGCTTCTTTTCTTACTAACAGAGTACAGAGGGTGAAAGTGAAAACAACCCTCTCTTCAGCATTATCTATACCAATGTTGGTGCTCCCCAGGGGTGTGTGAGCTCAGCTGTACTTTTCACCCTTTATACTGACAGCTGTCGTATTGAGGAATGCCTGTCTGAATGTCGCACTGACACACCAGACCAATACATTCTAAAATACTCAGATGATACAGTTTTGATTTCTCTCCTAGATAGTTCCAGTGATCCTGGACTGCACCAACACAGAGGAAATAAGGTGGTTGAATGGAGTGATAACAATGCTCTCATCATTAACACAAAAAATAGATTGTTTTTGGTACACCACCAGAGATACACAGATCCTCCATTACTATTCATGGTGAACCGATCAACCAGGTATGTTCGTAAAAATACCTAGGAGTAGTATAGACCATCTATTGTCATGGAATGATCAGATTGATTCAGTGTGTAAGAAAACAAAGCAAAGAATCTACTTCCTTCGCCGTCTAAGATCCTTCGGTGCTAGTAGACGGATTCTTCTTTTGTTTTTCACTTCTGTTATTATGAGTGTTCTTCAGTACTGTAGTACCACCTGGTATGGATGTTTGTCTGCAGCCCTAAAGTCACAAACTGCTGCAACAACCGAACATTTGTTCAAAGATTGTTGGACAACCACTTCAGAAACTTTATACATCCACGTATGATAACAGCATCCTAAGGTTAGCAAGGAATATCACCTCTAATACTAAGTAAGTCTATGTGTTGTGTGGAGAATATAGGTTGCTACCTTCAGGAAGGAGATATGGTGTTGCAGCATACAATAAGGTCAGACTAAAGAGGTTCTTTGTCCACCAGTCGACCTTGAGGCTTAATCAGGAGTTGTAGTAGCCACAGGGTAATCTAAGCGGTGGATATTGCTCTTGTCTTCATGTCTTTATGTATGTAAATTGTCTTGTTCTTTGTGTTATGTCAAATGTGTGTATATGTGTTCTGCATACTTAATTGGCTGCTGGGTCGCAAGACAAATTTCAGTGTGAACTGACAATAAAGTACTATATCATTATCATGTTCCCCTGCCTGCGTCATCACACGTTCCCCCTCCATGGAGTCAAAACAGCCAGCCAGGATGTCAGCCACTATAGGCCAGTCATTTAAGTCAGCTATAAGCAGCCAGACAGTTAGCCGCTCAGCTTGTCAGTGACACACAGCCAGTCATTGCTTTGACAGGCAGCCAACCGCAGGCATTGAGCCAGTTGGCAAGTATAGGGTGGCAAGCCAGTCTATCACAGAGACAGCCCAGTCAGCTGGCACGTTGGTTAGACATATACTAACAGTCCGACAGGCATTTCTCCGACAACACTGTCGCTCCCGACGCATGCGTGGCCGGTTAAAACTCGCCCGTGTCCCCCCGACATGCGTGGCAGGTTAAAACTCACCCGTGTCCCCCCGACATGCGTGGCAGGTTAAAACTAACCCGTAGCTCACACTTAAAACTAACCTGTGGCTCCTGGTTAAAACCAACCAAAGGGTTTGGGTTTTGGGTAGGGTGTCGTGTGACTAATAAAACAAGTATTTGTATTTTTCACTGTCTGCACTTTCTCTTTGCAGGTACAACGAGAACATCATTCAACTTTGGACTGGCACTTCTTCTTCTTCTGGCTTGTGGTTTCGCAAAGGATGCATTGTCATGTTTTCAAGAACTGGCTTGATGTGCCCACTCCACAGCTCTCTCTCTCTCTCTTTCTCTCTCTCTCTCTCTCTCTCTCTCTCTCTCTCTCTCTCTCTCTCTCTCTCTCTCTCTCTGTTATTTTGCACCGAGTGGACAGCACAGTTGATCCTCACCTCCCAGCTCCTCGCGCCCAGCAGCACATTCTCATTGGCCGTTGCACACAGCTGTCTCCCAGCCCATTGGCTTATACGTCACTGTACAGATCACTTTCTGAGGTGTTACAGCATTCCCGGTGTGGAAGAGAGGAGGACACTGTTGGACTTTTTGCTTGTGGAGGAATGACTCCACATGACTCGATCGGGCACACATACGTTGGTCGGACGTACTATAACAGCCCGACGTGCAACAGTCCGACACATGCGTGGCTGGTTAAGACTCCCCCGTGGCTCCAGACATGCGTTTGCCGGTTAAGACACATGCGTGGTCGGTTAGGACTCACCCGTGGCTCCAGACATGCGTTGCCGGTTAAGAAACATGCGTGGTCGGTTAAGACTCACCCGTGGCTTCCCTGCGTGGTTAGGGTTAGGTTAGGGTTTGGGGTATAGGGTGTCAGACTAATACCCGTCGGACTGTTAGTGCTGTACGTCGGACCAAACACATGCACCCGACTCGATTTCCCCTGTTGTGTGTTAATTTGCTTATAAATGACGAGTCCCGAGTCGAAATGAACACTAATGTATATCATTTAAATACAAACCTGGACTTCAGGAGCTTGCACACTGGTCTGTAATTTTCGCGTGTAAAACATTTAATAATCTGTTTAAAGTTTACCCACCGCCTCCGATATTTCCGACGGTCGTTTTATTTTTTCGGACCGGTTCGGACCGGTTCGGACCGGTTCGATTTTCTGCGTTTTTCATCACATCACCTTTTCTGTATTTTTGTTGTGTGTGTGTTTTGAGGCTGTGTAGCCTACCAGCCTACCAACCTGTGGATTGAGGAAAGAGGGAAAAAAAGGGAAAACTCATGGCACACACTTACCCTACAGTATGTCAGTCGCTGTTTAGTATCAATCGCAGTGGTCTTCTTCTTAACGTGGCTTAAGTATTATAGCAAAACATTCTTCTTGATCATAGCTTGATCTCAGAATGGACGCAATATATCCATTTGATTGTTTTTTTTTTTTTGTTTTTTTTTTTGATTTGTCCGCATTAAATAATAATACGCATCGTAGTCATTGTGCAAAGGCGGGTGTCCGACGTGCGTAGCGATTTACGGATTTAAAAAAAAAGTATGCATTTTTTTTGCATACAAACATATACAGACTTCAGAAGGCAAGATCCTTTACAGTACAGTCCACGAAAAGCTTCTGAAAACATAGATGTAAGGCAATAATCTGTGAATATAATGACAGAGAGAGGTATTTTGCAACTGTAATACCTATAGGATTCGAACCCCGGTTCCTGGGGAAACTACACATCTCTACTGCTCATTCAAGGTAAAGGGTACCTGCAACTACAGCAGGGTTTAAACGTCTCAATGGCAGTGGTGGAAAAAGTACTCACATTTTTTTACTTGCAATATACAGTAGAACCACTCTGTTACAAGTAAAAGTCTGCTGGAATGCAAACTTTACTTGATGTGTGTACTGTATTGGGCTGAAGTATTCAAGAAGTAGTCGAGTAAAAGTACCAACATTTGGATCCGAGATGTAGTGGAGTGGAAAGTAAAAGTATTGGAAATTGGAATTACTCGAGTAAAGTACAGTACTTAAGTAAATGTACTTAGTTACTTTCCACCACTGAGTTTGGATGTTACAGTAGCATGGGATCCAGCCTGATTCACTAACATTGTGTGGATTTGTTTTTCTCACCTCACCAAGCATAGTGAATCAGGCTGGATTATAGGACTATAGGCGTCGCTATAGTTTGCACGGGGAAATGAGGTACAAATTAATGCAACCCAGAATATATATTTGGTTTATTTTTCTAACATTACATAAGAGAGCTCATATCGCAGTGTATTTTGGATCCATCCACACAGCATTTATATAAACAAAACGCTTTGACAATCTGACCCAAACACATAGGCCAAGGTGTTTGGATTCTTATTGCAACATTTAACTAAAAAAATACTAAGATAATATATGAACGAAACAGTCCATGTCGTTGCTTCACTTTTTCCCCACATGTTTCAGTTCCTATTCACTGTGGAAATTGTGAATAATTACATGTTCACCTTAATGATCTTTTCATCAGATGGTAAATTGTGTTTACATGTTTAAGTTTTATACACTTTTTTTATGAAACGGTTCAAAGGGTATCTATTCACCACATAGTATCCAACATAAGTATCATGCAACCAAAGAGAGAAACAATTCATAGATATAATGGTATCATCGTTCCTTGCCCTTTGATGTTATCAGTTGACGCCCCACATTATGTATATTCAGGCAAACAGGCAAACATTAATAGATACACATGATTATGCCAGCGTAATGCAGCAACGTCACTTCTTGGATGTGAGCGATTGCACACATTATGATTATTACAACACTGCGTGTGTGTGCTTTCAAAAGCCAATAATCCCGTCAAGCTTCCATTTGGCTTCAAAGACAAAGCAAATTAATACTTCCGAGATTTATTTCCGTCCTTCACTATATGGAGGAGGCACTATAAGGGACTTGTTGATTCAGCAGTATAACAGTCAATTCACACCAGGTCTGAGGCCTAAAAGCAGCAAAAGCTGTGCCGTAATAACAACGCTCAATTTACGCTAGTGCACACTAATGCACTTGCATCCGATCCAACCAATCATAGCCCCCCCCCCCAATCTTGCGGGTCTCTCGCAGCTTGTGTGTAAACAAGTATGAATTTGTCGATGAACAGGTCATGATACTAATAATATCGATTAATTTCCAATTTACAGCTGCTAAATCTTTGATTTAAAACCACGCTACTTCACGTACTGTCCGCTAACACACACACACGCTTATACGCACGGTGGCGGGTGTCACTCGTAGCCTCGGGTCACGCCCCAGTTATTGCATTTAGCGCTGTGTACTATAGCATCACCGCTTGCCACATGGTGTGAATTAGTCTGACACTCAGCCTGAATTTTCATTTTGTTTCACTTCATTATTCAGACTGACAGCTTTTCCCTCGGCAGCCGTTTCTGGGATGGGGGGTTGCCAATAAAGCGGCAGATCGGTACGGTCGCAAGTTATACGACCGCAGTGGAGGCAGCCATGTTTGTTGTTTTTTACGTCATGGAGTGACGGCGCTGATGGTCAATCAGCCGCTGCATCCGATTTTCCGATGCAAACTGACACCGCCGTAGCAGAGTCACCAGGCTATAGGTGTGAAATGGGCTTATATGCATGACGGCTGCTATACAGAGAATGTCATGCTTGTGGGAATCAAGCTATATAGAGACCATCAACTCCGTACCTATGGGTCCAAGATGTGTGCAGGCCGATTATAGGCAGCAACCCTGTCTTATATCCCTGCAGTTAAAGTTACTATAATTCTGTAATCGGACAGTGATTGCTATTATATGTTTCAGGGACGTAGACGCAATTATTTAAAAGCATCCGGATTTATGTTATTTGGAAGACCTTGCCGATTGAGATCTGGATAATGACGCCAAGTTCCCAATTATTCTTAAAGGACCACTTTTCAACCAATCTTCATAATTGGTCCTCACTAAAAAGCTGCATTTAGACCTGAATATATACTGTATATATTCGCCTCGGCCCGCCCCGTTCGCGCAATTCTCGTCTTTGCATTGACTTTGTATGTAATCGCGCCGCTCTCTAACCATCCAAGTCTGAACGCACCTTTTTATGTTCATGATAAAATAGCTAAATTATTATTTTTTTCCTACTCGGTCTGTGTCTCATAGGAGGGCCTGTGGGCAGTTCAGAAACCCGTCTTCCGTGACATCATCGATGAGGAATCATATTAATATAAACTGCATTCTATTCCGGGAAAAGTTATACAATGCGATAATGGAATTAAGCTGTCCTTTCTCGCGATAATACAAATTTGGAATATCTGCCTATAACGATGACGACGGTGTCATTGGAAGACGGGTTTCCGAACTGCCCACAGCCCTCCTGTGAGACAGAGACCGAGTGGATTCTTTCTTACTTTTGCAATTTCACCGTGAACATTATAGTGAGGACCAATAGAGCACCGAAGTCTGATGTCAAAATTGGTATAGAGGGGCGCAAATCCATGGGTTCATGTACTTTTTATTTGCATTGTAATCTCCATAGGGGGATTTTAGATTGCCTCATATAAGAACTGTGTTTGGAAAATAAACTTGTCATCCCGACCTTTTCACTCATATGGATATATATCAACTGACTGAGAGAAATCGCTATTGTTATACTGCTACTGAATTTTTACATTACATTACAGTTACATTTTCGCTATAGAAGCAGACTATCATGAGTGACTGACTCATGATACAGAGACGCCTACCCGACGATGCTTATATGAAACTATTTTAAGATGACCCCATGTTATTCTCCATAGAGAAATGACTTCTGTGAACCAGGAGAATCGAGGTGGACGAGCGAGTGGCGTCAGGACGTCGGCGCTCTATTATATGAGGATAGGTTGAGAAAAGTGAGTCATCGTTTAAACGGTTTCAAATGTGGGCACAGTTCAAATGAATGCCTTGTGTGTTTGCCCCGTCGCGGTATATGAAGAGGAAAGCAACTGTACAACTTGTAAATGAAATTATGAGCATGATTTTTTTTTTTATCCCAAAAAAGAAAAAAAGCCAGAGGCCAGTGATGTATCTGTATTTGTACTAAACATGATGCCATGTTTTCATTTCAGTGCAACCATCTCCACAAAGCGACTTTTTCATCTCTGAAATTAACTTCTACGAAAATGGATGGGGAAATAAAATGATAATAAAATAAAAAAATCCTCAATAAAATGTGGATCTCTTGTCCTCTGAGGACAACACTGACTTGTCGGGATGTGAACGTGAATGGAGTGACCAAAAAATGTATTACGGTAAATTCTTTAGAACAGAACCAAACAAAAGGATGGGCAAACACCTTAAAATGAACTATATTGTCATTATTTCCATCCAGGGGATATTGTTTTAAAAAAAAGATGCCAATGCAGCATTCGATTATTTTTTTGGTGCCACAATTGATGTTTACTTTAGTAGTTTTTTTTTTCCAATGACATTTCATCTCAAAGCAGTCCTATATGTGTTTGTTGATCTGTCATAATATTTGATGACTTGTAATTCTCTTTCCTTTGGTACCGTGTGAGGCTTTCTGTACTGGATCATTGCAACACAGTTTGTATAATAATAAAAATGATGATATCAGATTAATATTTAAATAAAACATTTTCACTGATGAAAATCCAAATGCCACAGGAATCCATTTGTCTGGCTGGGACTTGCCTATAACCTTTCCAATGAGACTATTGTTCTAACTTTTCTGCTCGAAAGAAAACTGAACTTTTCTTTTAATCACATATCCTGGGTTATATTATAGAGCCACATTTATATTCTGCACTAAATAAGCAGCAGGCATCTTTTCTATCCGTAGAATCAGATTTGAATCAAATCCAAACGTTTTGGACAGAGTTTCCTGCCATGCGTAACGTGTAGCGTTGCACCCTGACAAATTGATATTACCACGGGCTCTGCATGTTGATTTTGGCACTCAGCCTTTGTTTCGGCGTAAACAACCTCAAAAATAGGAACCCGTTTTGCTCAGGGGGGGAGGTGGGGGGGGGGGGAATAGCTGTCCCTGTCACGTCTCATCATGCATCCATCTCACTGACTGAGGGGTGAAATGGGGGGATGGAAAACAGGACACACTTTGGAATTCAGATTGCGATTTGTCTGGGCTACGTACGTTGATTGTGAGAGAATCTCAGACAGGGTGTTTACGGCAGAGCAATTTGATGAGATGCACAACTATGCCCAGGTGTGTTTGTGTGTGTGTGTGTGTGTGTGTGTGTGTGTGTGTGTGTGTGTGTGTGTGTGTGTGTGCGCGCGCGTGTGCGCGCGCGTGCGTGTGTGGATCAAGGCCGGAGGAAGGTGTGTTGCCACAAAACGACAACATTTGGAAATGAGGGATGAACCCAACTGTCAGTCGTAGCATTCTAATCAGGTGTCTGGTCCCACCTCGGGCTGCAGACAAGATGAAATCACTGCATGAATAAATCTGCCGATACTAGCTAACACATAATAAGTGAAAATACCTGCTCTAAAAGATCACACCTCGTGCGATATTATAATTTTTTTAATACAGAAATGCATTGATATTAACGAGACAATGTCGTTTGTATAAGTATTTCTGAAATGATGTACATTTGAATAAATCTTTAAAACAAGTAGGCCTACTCCACTCCTTTAAGTGAGGTACAAATTTGACAGAGCAACTCTCCGCCATCAGCCCTTGTCAAGACCATGCAATGGAGCCAATATGGACATTTCCTACACGTTTGTTGTCAGCCATTGTCCGACGTTGCGTTGGTCACGTTGTCCAACTACTACTATTACTAATCCTAACCTAATCTAACCCTAACTCTATACGCTAACCTCATTCTTAACCGGCCACGTAAGTACACTGTGGCGGGCGGCTCTGCCCCCTCTGCCTCACTGTAGGCTAGCCAGCAGCCTCTGTGATGGCACAGTGGAGTAGGTCGTCAGCCCAATTGTGCTCACCTGAGGTGGGTGTAGCTTAGGCCTTAGGGCAGTATATAGGGAGCTCTCCTGGCTGCAGTTCAGTCTCTCTCTGTCCTCCCTGCAAGCAGGACCTGCTTGGGTTGCCACCTAGCCCAAGGGCCTAACCAACCTTTTGTCTAAGTTATGTCTTACACCATTTAATAAAACACGCACACAGCACTCTCCACACATCCATACACTGAAGACATTACTGATAACTGTTCTCTTATTTTATCTATTTTATCTATTATTTTATCTATTTATCATTCTTTAATTACTTTTTTTAATCGTTGGAGCAAATCCCTTAGCGGCCGGCACCGTTAGGGTGTCGGCTGTTTGTTCTTTTCTTTGATTTACGCTTAGTAGAGTTTTGGTCAGCGGCGGATCTTGGGGGTCACACTAGGTGGCTGGAGGGGAGAAATCCTCATGCCCGGGTGCCGACTGTAGGTTAAGATAGGTAAATTAGTTAGGAATATTAGTTAAGTTAGGGCAGTTAAGTTACTGTACTGCACCTTGTAATGCACAGCCCCAACACCTTGATCATTGTTCGAAGGACCAGCTATTGTTTATTGCTAGGGCGAGGAAGATGAGGCCAAGTCAGAGGTTGATTTCAAATGGAAAAGAGAACTTTTGATGTTAAAACAGCAGCATTTGTTGGAACTAGAAAAACTTAAACAAACAAACTGAGTTGGCCAAATTAGATTTGGAAAGCAAAAAGCTAGACTTGATCCAACAGGGCAAGTTATAGTCAGCTTGTGCGAGATCTAACTACACAGTTCTCTCGTTGGTGTTCATCTGAGGTTGATGATTTCGAACAACTGTTTAACCTGGTGATCCTGGAGCAGTTCAAGAACACTTGTACCATTTAATATTTCCACATACATCACAGAGAACAAAGTAAAGACTCCAGGTGAGGCAGCAGTCTTGACTGACGAGTCCGAGTATACATTTTGATTCACAAAAGCAATTTTGGTATAGGCAGAGTGTACACAAAGGTTACAGAGATACATTTTCTCATGTAACAGTCGGTTCTGAGTTCCATGGACACAACACTGACGCGTGTGACAAAACCATGTTTACCCAAGTCAAACTGTGGTGAAAGCAGGAACAGTGAATCCTTCTCTTTGTACAGCCAGAGTGACTATAGGTCCTCACCTACAAGAGTTACGGAGACAGGTGCAGTTCCAGAGTTCACCGTACAAGGTCGGTTGAACATTTCTCAATACCTGACAAATCACAATACACTGACGTCCCTTCCAAAGTCAAATCAGAAACGGATGGGACCAGGAGTATCCACATATATGCAGAGCAGCACTGCCGGGCTGCTGAAATGTCAACAACACATTTAACTCACCCACTTTAACAAACGCAAAGCAATTCAAGGTCAGTAAACTTTTCCCAGACTGTCTGTTTGTGCGGGTGCGTGTGTGCGTGGATGCACCCTGCATCCTGCATTATTTATCTGTACTCATTAAATGCAATCAATTGAAACTGGCATTGATATATGACTCTTTATAAGAGCTTTCAGAGGTCCTTCACTCTAACGTACTCTGCCTTTTTTTGTTTTACATGCGTGAGTGTTTTATTCCTGGAGAAAACCTCAAATGAAAGTTAAAGTGCAGCTGTTAATGCCAATAAGCAACCCTCTGGGCCATGGGATTGAATAACCTTGTGTTTCTAAATCGCCTCTGTGATCCGGTCTAGACCAGATAGTAAAATTTAAATCCCTGTTTTTTGTCTCGCCAGCTGCTACGAGTTGGAATAAAAGATGGATATATCAAACAAATTATATATTATTACTTGAAGAAACGTGTCGGATTCAGACACCGCATGGGTTGGCCCTATAAAACCATGATGCCTTTGATCACGGGGAATTTTGGGTAATACTGATTCCGGTTTGTGCTTTCCTGCCTGATGACTACAAACCAGTGACTACAACATGACGTAAGTCATACAAACCAGTGACTACAACATGTGGAGCCCGGTGTCGAACAGTGATTGCAGCATTGATGAGTGAGTGAGTGAGTGAGTGAGTGAGTGAGTGAGTGAGTGAGTGAGTGGGTGGGTGGGTGGGTGGGTGGGTGTGTTGATCACAGCATTAAAGATAATTGACTGAAATTACAGTGGTATAAAGTGCCTGACCACGTACCTGCAGAGGTTGTGGGTTCATGCACCGTCAGCGCCGGCCATTGGCATAAGCAGTCTATGCGGTTGCTTTACGTAGGTTTAGGGCAACACCGGTCATTCAGCAGGCAGTGTGTGTGGTGGACAGGAGTAGTAGAACCAAGGCTCTGTATACGTCCTCCCTGGCAGGTGAGTCTGTAGGATATAACACAATGTGTGTGAGGAAAAATCTATTGGCATATACGTACGACTAGGTACATTGGGGGGGGGAACAAGCTTATGCCGGTGTTCTTTTCAGCTGCTCCTTGCAAAATGAGGGATGAACCCCGCAACTGTCAGTCGTCCCATCTCGGGCTGCAAAGAAACGTGGAAGATGAAATCACTGCATGAATAAATATCTGCCGATACTAGCTAACAAATAATAACATATATAGCTGACACATAATACCTGCTTTGAAATAGGACTTATAAAGCGGACTGCTGCAGAGATTAGCAATGTGTGCAAATCACAGAATTGAATTGGTTCAACCTTCAAGTGTCGTGATTAAATGTTATTGCCAGTACTTGCCGACTCAATGATGAATGACTCAGAGAGAGAGAGAGAGAGTCTGTGTGCGTGTGTGCGTGCGTACCACGCGCACGTGTGAGTGAGCAAGCAAGCGTCTAGCCATTATTGATTGTTTTTTGTGTGTACGTAACATAAACAAACAATATCACGTTCACTTCCCACACAGAAGCTATACACAAAGTATTTGATAAAAACAAAAACAGAACGGAAATAAACAAAAACATGAAAAATAAATACATCACATTTCTTTGTTTATAATATGAACAAAGAAATGTGATGTATATTTATTTTGGACATATATTATGTCCAAAGCTTTCTCTATAATATTCTGCTAATGCAAGTATCTTCCGTTCGAAAATCCATCTCAGTCGCTCTGCATCACTTAACCACATCAGATCTATATTTTTACATCTGTCAAAGAACTCTTGACGTATAGCTCATGATGATGATGAGACACAGGCGTGGGCTTGTAGATATCTGCTATTTGCAGACCTGGTCGGGACATGCTTATTTCAGTCTTTTGTCTTTGGCAATTAACAGCAGTGGTATTATGGTATAGGGTCATTATGACTATATTATCTGGTATTACTGCATGTGATTCCCAGAAGTAATCTCAAAACGAAACCGTATCGCCAGAAGCACGTACGTATACTCACCACCCCGGTACATAACGCAGCACGGTTTAAGCTGCTGCAGGCTCATAGATATTCCGAGCCTGCGGCTGGAGATTCCGCTCCACCGGATCATAAATCTAACCGCAGGGAGCATTTATTCACTGTCATGTGAAGTGTAAACAGCACACTGAGCTCACAGTATAGTGGCGTTGCATACCAAAAAGCAAACAAACAAAAACAAGTATATGTACTGGGGGACAAGCAAACTATAAACCTACATTAAGTATTTAAAAACAGCACGGTGATTCATTGTTCAATTTGCTGATTAGAATTTGTCACGTGTAGTGCCAATTCACCCTTTGTCAAGTCCCGCCCGTGGTTGTGCCCCCGATCTTCGCACCCATTGGTTGCAGTTTCGTGGTTGGACAAAAATCATCTCTCCGTCCACTGAAATAACATGTTTTTCAGTTGCTTCGTATTGATATTCTGTGCACTGAATTGTTTAAACGTTGTGTCAGTAAAAAGGAACATCACAGTTGCAGGCAGCATGGTGACAGGGGATATCATGTTTGTTTTTTAGTTTTTTTCCAAAAAATATGTTTTAGCAAATTCAACATAAACAAGGCGGAACCAGGGCGGAACAACAAGGCAGAAAGAGCCTGCTTGTTAGTCAGTCAGGGACCAATCAGAAGGCTGACAAAGGATGAATTAACACCTCTATAATTAATATTGTCCATGTAAACACAGCCAGCGTCTGGCTCTTCAGTTAGATAGATGGCAGGACGGGGGACAGGTCCAGTAATTCCTGCCCAAAGGGACAGTAATGTATCGTCACCATGCAGCTCAATCACATCCTCACACAGAGTGAGTTACGGTCTGTATTATGAAGCCATTTAGCTCCAATGCCCCCCACTGTTAACTTTTAGGATGAGTGCGGCCTTGAAATAGGACTTATAAAGCTGTCTGCTGCAGAGATTAGCAATGTGCAAATCACATAAATGAATTGGTTCAACCTTCAAGTGTCATGATGGACAAAATGTAATATTATTGCCAGTAGGCTACTGGCCGGCTCAATGATGAATGACTCAGAGAGAGAGAGAGAGAGAGAGAGAGAGAGAGAGAGAGAGAGAGAGAGTGCGTCTGTCTCGCGCACGTGTGAGTGAGCAAGCAAGTCTAGCCATTATTGATTGTATTTTGTCAAAGTTTCCATGTGATGAGATGAAACAGCTATAGGTCTGGTCCGTTTGGAACATGTCTATAATTGCAATTAGCAATCTCACTCCTCAATGAAAAATAACGTTAATTATTTATAGAAGTATGATTGACAAATTAATTGGCAAATAAAAAAATATCAAAAAATCAATTTCAAAGTTTGCCTGTTTTTTCTACTACTCTGTGGCATTTTCCGTGTCCAATAAATCCATGAAGATGAGTGACCTAAAAAGAGAGACTTGGACTGCAGGCTCCTTGCAGCTTCGGGGAAATTTTAATTAACATTTTAATTAAGACAAAAAAAAATGTTAACTTGAGGCCATCCTATTAACTTCGGGTCTCAGACAATCTCTTTCCATTATGTGTTATATTTCCCCTCTGTTGCTGGCCGCCCTCCAATGTGCCACAGGTGACAAAATGTCACCTTGCACCAATTTAGTGTTATTCACTTCAATGAATTGTCTTTTTGGAGGACTTACAGTAGATATGTACAGTAGGCAATACTGTGTATTAAATATGTAGCCTACTGTATAGGGCTATGTGTTAATTGGCCTTAAAGGGACACTTCACCCGTTTTGCAAAAAAATATATGTTAATGACGTTTAGAAGATTTGGAACACTTTCCTGGGGGTCTTTGTGTGTGTAATATGTGGTTTTAGATATTTTTGTGTCCCAGTGTCTCTGATGTCATGGACACTGGGCTCACTTACTTCCTGGACTACATGTTGTCTCAGTAAGACAGCCCTCCCACTATCCACAAGGAGGAGCAGTGCACCAAAGCAGTATGGGAATTGTAGTCTGAATAAAGCACTGAATGGTATAGGCCCCAAATAAATATCTGATCTAGTCTAGTGTATAGGTGTTGAGAATATTTAGCGTAAGTACATTACATATTGCCTTGCTATTCCAATATGCTATAGGCCTACACATAAACTTGCCTGGCCTTGCATAATCATGACCATTTGAGCTTTCAAACTTCACCCTCACAAAGGCCTCTGACTGCATGACTTCCTCCCACATGAATTATCTTGCAGAAATTATTTGGTGTCAGTGTGTGGCTGAGAAATCTATAAAGGGAAACGGTAGGGGAGATGTGCAGGCTTTTATAATCGATTTGAAAAGTTAATTAAATCAGACTCTATTCATAATTACTTGACTAATGACTTATGATTATAATTATGGGGAAAAAAGTTAGCAACCATCAAAATGGTGACGCGAAATGATTTGCTGATGTTTGAAAATATATAATATAATACAATAATTGAGAGGCTGAGAACACTGACAAACTGGCTACAGTGAAATTAAAAGCTTTAAGGGAGCCTTCAAAAAGAAGAAGAGAGAAGACATACAGCAAGCTAGCTATGAATGTGCATTTAAGATCAAGGTTTAGTACCGGTAGGCTATAAATGTAATGTTCTACTGTTACACTAAACAGGCTAATATATTGTTTGTCTGGCAATTACTGCACAGCCAATCGCAGCAGGCAATGCTATTACACTTTATGTTTGACAATTAAAACTTAAGTGGATCCACTAGTGGGTGCACTGTGTGGACGATGGTATATCGTCAAATTAACATTGGTGTGTCGGTCATGAAATACATTTTCGACTGTAACGTTTACAGGGCAATGTTTACAAAAATAGTTCCTGCTGGCAGAGCTGAATGTACTTAAGATTTGAGTTAAAAGGACAAAACATACAAACCAGGGTGTCTAGCATATTTCACCAAAAGGTTAAAATTACCTGGCTCTGTGACTGCCACCCTAGTTGGCCAATCAGTGAGCCTGTAAGAGTTTATGTCCAGCCTACCAGTGATGCTACTTCCTGTCAGTACTTAATCAGGAAAACTTCCTTTTCCTGTTCAATGAAACACATGGTGATTCTTCCTATGCTGTAGTACACAAACACAGAGAGAGAATCCTATGCAATCCCCTTGGTAAGATTACAGAATAATCTTCCAAACCAACATTACACATTCTAAATGTTGTTGGACAGCTTTTGATCTGTATATTGTGTAATTTTAACTTTTGTAGAGCAGTATTGACCGAATGTTGCCAATCACCGACCAGCCAGGTGATTGCAGTCTGAGCCAGATCATTCATTGATCAGCGGTGAGTGAGAATGTATAAGATTTGGATGGTTAGTTTAGCCACAAGGTGCCAACTAGTCATTGTGTGTACATGTTACATGTTGAAACAATCTGATATTTATTTTGTTGTTACTGAATGATATATAATTTTGTGTCATTAGTAATTGAAGGTACATTTTTAGTGCATCTCTCACCTGTTGCTAGCCAGGGAGAGATACTAAGCACGTTTGAGCCATACATACCTCCAAGTTACAGCACAAAACACCCTGTAGGTTATTGAGAGTGCATGAGGTGCATTGCACAACCTCATTTCATTTGTGATGATTAAAGGAGCATTTCATGTCTTTTTATTTGTTGTAAAGAAAGAAAACTGTTTATTGAATAATTTAAACTGTAAAAGAAAATAAGCGCTTTGAACATTTTGAATGTTTTCAATGTATTTGACATACATGAAAATGAAAGAGATGAGAACATGATTAAGTTAATTAATGCAAGTTAAAAAAGTGATTAATGTATACTAATTAATGGGAATAAAAAAACATGGTTTACACAGTGTGTGTGAATAACGCATGCCATTGGATCTTGTCTGATCTAGTCAGGTTTTTATAGATTGGGTGATTCATATTCTAATCCTCATCCCCTGTAGTGTCACGTGGAGAAGAGGCCAACGCATCCCTTCCCATTCACTGATGGGACCCAGGTGCATGTGAGACTCCATAGTCTCCAACAGCAACGATTCCCCAGATTCCCAGTGCATACTGGGTGGCGAGCTAGAGATCCGAGTCTGGATGCTGGTGGTGTTCTCCCCTCCCTCACTGATCGTGTGGTACGGTAGGACCAATCAGAACACTTATCAATACAGAGGTAAAGGGCCCCAACGAACAAACCAAAACTTTGGGAACTATAGGGTTTCATATTTTGCCGGCTTTTCTTTTTGTTTATTATTTTTCATATACTGCAGTTGTTATATTAATATTTCCTATGTGCATAATTGGCAATAATAATTGGCCACATAACAAATTCAGTTCATTGTTGTCTGTGTCATTATTGATGCGCATTGCACTGGCTCTTAAAAAACTTGGAGTGCTTCTGATGCTAGTCCAGGTATAGACAAACACTCTGTTGATCACTCCTACCTGTTCTCCATTACTAGTTCGTAACTAGGGTTACATATAGCTATAGCTATTTTTGAAAAATTGTGAAAATGTGGCACAAATCTTTGAATATATTCTCTCATTGCGAATGTTTTTAACTCAAATCTTCTGGGGAGGTCCCTGGAACAGCATATTTTCAGATGGGGTCGGCCCGTCAATTTCATATATTTTTGGGGGTCCTTGACATGAAAATGTTTAAAAACCACTAGAAAAAAAATAAAAAGAAACATGAGGATTTTCAGAAAGCTGTTTATTTAGAAGGCATTTGTAGAATTGTCCTCGGTTCTAATCCTTTTTTTGGTTTATTTTGAAAGGAAAATGATGCCTGCTGCCCTTGTCTGGAACCCTCCTCAGAACGGCGGTGGGGGAGAGGTACAGATTTGGCTCCCTGCCTCTCCCCGGTCTTTGGACCCGGCAGACCGGTGAGTGTGTTATTTCAATGTTATTACAGTGTTAAGCGAACGCAGCTCGTAAATTGCAATAACAACAATTAATACATACATTTATTTTTTAAGTTTGAGTACTTCGGTCATTCCTTAAAGATGGAGTGCCGTGATTTTTTGTCCACCATAAAACATGATCATCAGGTCTTAATGTTATGTAAGGAGGTATAACTTGTACAGTATTTGTTAAAATGTTGTTTTTATGTGGGCACGCCCATCAGTTCATTAAGTTTGCCTGATGGGTGGTGATCCACCTGAACTGAAGCCGCACCCACAGCTGTAGTTGTATGATAAATGTGTGATGATGTGATGTTTATTTGGATCCCCATTAGCTACTATCCTTTTACATGTAACATAGTATTTCTATACAGCAGTATTGATACTTTTACTTAAAGGACAACTTTAGTTTTTTTGCAACCAAGGTTCATGTTTTAGGTTATTAGAGAAAGTAAAAGATCAGTTTACATTTTCTTTCATTTGCTGCTTTCTTTCGTTTTACCTTTTTACAAAATGTTATAGCGATTTTCTTTTTTTTAACTATAGTCCTACTAGACCCCAATAAAATTACATCTGGCCACAAAAGATCAAGGGTCAAGGGTGAGGTGACAAACTGACATATTGAGCCTATGACACACAGTATGGCACCCCCCCAGTTTCCTCCTTCACATTCAGTTGATCCCGTGATCTTCTGTGGCCAGATGTAATTTCCTGGGGTCTAGTAGGGCTATAGTAAATATTATTAAAGAAATCTTCATAACATTTTGTAAAAAAACAAAAGTATTTAGCCCCATGTTTGAATGCCCCCGCCCCCCTTTCAACAATAGCTAAAATCGCTAAAACGAAAGAAAGCAGCAAATGGAAAATAAACAAATGAACACTAATCTTTTACTTTCTCTAATCACAACCTAAAACATGAACCTTGGTTGAAAAGAAAGAAAGTTGTCCTTCAAGTCAGAAATGAGAGTATTTATTCCAACACTGCTTATAAATACTTTTAAATAGTATTCATCATTGCTTTTAGAAAGATTGTATTTTTTGTAGCTACAGCATTGCAGTGGCAATACCTTGCACTGCGAGCTGTTGTGAGATTGTAGATCGGCTATTTTCAACTTGTCATAGCACACCTGGTCAGGTTCTGCCAGTGGGCCTAATCAGCCTAAATCCCCTCACTTGTGCAATTTCCAGCCTCTGCCTCAGCCAATTGATTGCCATGGCAACCCCACACCTGCCAATTGATTACTTATTAAGACCAGTCCACTTTTCACAGTCTGTTTGCACTCTTCACACACAGGCAGACATACAGAAAGGGACACAGACAGACAGTTAAAACGGCTGCTATGACAAGTTGACAACGGTTATTATTGGGTTCCCAAGTTGCATCGTTCTCAAGTAGGCTGGTGGCCGACGGGTGTGTCTTTTTTTCTTTTATATAATCTTTTTTTATCCCACGATTTTGTAACCCATTTTTCACCCCTGTGTCAATTATTTAATGTGATCCTGGGCTCTACACACCCTCCGCCAACCTGGTTCCCATATATGGGGGACATGGGGAGTCATTAAACAAAACAAAATAAATTTACACTATTTATTTTATATATTTTTAATTTTTTTAAGGATATGATGCCTGCTGCCCTTGATGTCTGGAATGCTCCTTGGGAACACCGGGGGCTGGATTGAGGGTCTCCCCGCCAGGACAGTGATCTTGTGACGTCGGGGGTAGGGTCGAGGGTCTCCTCGCCCGGGCAACGATAGTGGGCGCGCTATGTTGTCTGGAATCCCCAAATGTACCCCTGGCGCATGGGTACATTGAGGTACATTAGGCCCGTCACAAGTATTAATAAATTATTTAAATTACAAAAATTACAAAAAATACATGAATTGTGAAAGTAGCAGATCTACGAGATCAAAACAGTTTTGAGCTCCTAGATCTGCTACTTCCACTACTTTCTAACATGGGAGCGATTATGACTATTATCCCAAAAATATTGCGATTATCACAAATACTTATTATGAAGTAATTGTGATGGGCCTAAGGGTGTGTGTGTGGGTGTGTGTGTGTGTGTGTGGAGGGGGGGGGGTTGTCTGTGTGTGCGCGCGCGCATGTGTTTGCCGTGTGTGTGTTGAATCTGTTTTTGATTGGCCCGACGCGACGTGTAATCTACGAGCATGTTGAATTTGGGGCCCGACGTTGACAACATTAAATCTACGAGCTGAACGACGCTGGATCTACGTCAGTTATAGTGTAGTTCTCCCCGGGGTATGGGTTGAATCTGGGATAATCAGGCATAGTGGGCAGGCGGGTCGTGCAGGAACTGCGTTGTGCAGGAACCGGGTCGTACCCAGCGGTCCCTCGTGCGACCCCCGTCCATTGTGCTCTGCTACCCGGCCTCCCTTACCAAGGTCTTTAGTCTAGTTTCTTATTCTCTTCTCTAGCTTCAGGTTTCAGATTTCATCTCTTCACATCTCTTCAAAGTACAGGTACAGGTAACTGTTGAATATCTTGTTTCCTTCCCGCCAGGTTGGCCAAATGTTTTCCCTATCTTGTACTTTCCTTCCCGCCAGGTTGGCCAAATGTTGTCGTTTCTGTTTGATGAACCTCTTTTCGTAGTACTTTTCAGGTGGCAAACGTTGAATTTGTGTCACTCTTCTAGTGACATAAATTAACAGATATTAATTAGACGTTGTGGTGGTGTGGATGTTAATGCACGCGTGCGTGCGTGTGTGTGTGCATTTCATTCAATGAAACAATTGACGAATTTCATTTCTTCAAGACAATTGGCAGACAAACTTGTAAACGTATTCTGTCTAGATGCAGGTCTGGTAGGCTGGATCCTTGATTTTCTTACCAATAGATCACAACAGGTTAAGGTCAATGGTATTTTATCCAACCTTTTATGTTACCTGCCTGTGTTATGCCTTGCTGTAAACCTAATCGCCCCACGGGGACAAACAAATAAATGAACCTGAACTGAACCTGATGATAATTACACATTTGGTTTGTTTAAATTTGAAGGTCTCTCGATCTTACTCATGGTTACACATTTGGTTTGGTTAAATTTCAAGGTCACTCTGACTGTAGGGAGTCTGTTCCAATGATGTGATTCATTGTGATCATTGTCGACTGATTTTCAATCAGCTCTGTATTGTGTTTGATGCAGGAACTTCAGCTGCCAGTTCTTGGACATCCACCCACGCCAGAGATACAATAGGGTTACTGATTGATATCGAGAATTCATTTAGCAGACTGTAGCTCAAGGAGTTTTCAGACGACCATGTGCACACAGTTAATTAATCATTAGCCCTGGGATGGAATCAAAGGAAAAAGGAGGACAGACATACGAGTGAAGACATTGGTGCTCGGCTATTGCAAAAGGTTGCGTTTCAACGAGCGCATGTGTTTGGTTGGACATGCTGTACCAACAGACAGTCCTATAGTCATGAGTCCGACACCCTACCCAAAACCCTAACCTAACCCAGGGAGTTTCAGGTTGTCCCAATTAAGCTAAATGATGGAGAGTTGGTAACCAAATGGACCATAACTCTTGCGAGTGTAAAATGAAAGCAAATGGACCCTTACGGCTCCATTCGGTTTCATTTTATGCTCTCAAGAGTTACATTATTCTTCAATAAGTCTACACAATTCGAGAATAATTGAATGTATTGCTATTTTGATCGTTTGCCTGTCATCTCTCCTTTAGTACCAACATCAATACAGCATTGAATTGTGGACACGACCTTATCCAACGACAACACACTATTCTATGCTTTGTGTCTGATAGGCTATAGGGGCTCCATTTTCGTCCCCTTATCCCTAAACTTCTTTGCCTTTTTCTTTTAACTATTTTGCTAAACATTTTTTTTATCGTTAAAATGGCCAGTCAACTAGCTCACAACGTGTCAATGTAGATTGGCTAGTTGAACGATTCAATCTTTTTTTTTCTCAAAATAGTAAAACAAAGCAAATAAGTTTTTGGGATAAGGGGTTTAGCGGTGACGAAAATGGAGCCCTAAATCTCATCAAAATGGTGATCCGTGGCTCAAATGGTGAATAAATAATCAATCTAAGATATGAAAAGGGTTGAAAACCGCTCGTATATGAACCTCTGGGGGACTCTGCATGGTCTCCAAAGTATTTAGGGTGTAAGTGGTAAAGGTTTTTTTTACACAGGAACTGACTGATGCACCTGGTATTACATTTTCATTGAGAAGCAATAGGCAGGTGGGACTAGAGTTAACTATCTAACTGGGGACTAGGGAGGCGCGAACACTCATATCATATCACAACCATATCATGCAGAGTGACAATCGGGCGCGATCCCATGAACGGAAGCCCCCTCACCTCCCTTCTCACACCCCCTCAAAGACAAGAACGGTAATGCATGTTGCAGAGGAAAAACCCAATTATCCTCCTGTTCAGCCCCCCCCCCCCCCCCTAAAAAATATAATATATATTTATATATATAAATAAATAAAAAGATTTCCCTTCTCCTTTGTTAATTCCTTTGAAAAAAGTAGGCCTCTCCTGTCTCAAAATAACTTAAACCTGAAACATGAACTCACTCTCTCTTTCTCGCTCTGTCTCTCACTCTCTCTCTTTCTCGCTCTGTCTCTCTCTCTCTCTCGCTCTCTCTCTCTCACTCTCTCGGGATCCAGCTGCGCCGTTGAAAGTGTCAGCGTGTGCTAATGAAGCCTCCGTGAGTGGCTGCATGTGCGCTGGAGAGAATCCGCTCCGACGGTTTTATCATGGTTAATTGAGCGCTGGGATTACGGCAGCATCTCCCTGCTTGATGTAGTCATCATGATGGTGACCTTATCCCGTTGATGGGTATCGGGCACATTGATTCTAGAAAGAGAGCCATATTGGAGAGGCTGGTGAAGGATCTGTGCTGTGCACGTTCATCGCTAGTGCATTACATTGCGAAGAAGCATGGCCTTATAACGGCCATCAAACATGCATTGCCATAGCAACTGCAAATTGTAATCCACATTTTGTGAATAGGATCTGAGCTGTAGTATGTGTACAAAACAAAAACAAAAACAAAAAAAAGTCTTACATCATCATTTAGTGCCATAGAGGCAGCCAAAGTCCATAGACTTGGCTGCCTCTAAAGTGCTCTCTAAAGTGCTATAAACAAAGTCCTTAGGCTTGGCTGGCAAACGATTCACGATTCGTAAGTGCTCGAAACAAACATTAAAAATACCATAGACTTGGCTGCCAACATTAAAAATCAATTTAAAAGAAAGAAGGGAAGGAATAGAATGCACCCGCACACTGTATATTTGCTCAGTACAAGAGTATTTCTCTTTAATGCAACGTTTCGGTCCCTCCGGACCTCCTTCAGGCATTCATTCATTGATGTCCACTGGCCTACGCAGCTGTGCAGACGCCTGACTTCTAGGTGTGCCGAAGTGTTTTCCTTCAAAAAAATCACACACGTGTGAACTGAGTGGTGCAATTCCCCCCCCCCCCCCCCCCCCTCTCTCTCTCTCATTAGAGACACAGCACTACTCTGTTTCTGGCGCCCCCTACTGGTATTAATAAGTCACATACTCGTGCTCACTTACACAGGTACACAGGTACACGGACATTGCTGGTTGTAGGAGTGGTTGCACCACTCAAAAAGAAAGAAAAAGACAAAATCCTAATCCTTTAATTTTGTATTTAAAAAAAAAAATCAATGCAAAGAATTGGGAAATGCAGATGAAGCCGTGAGAAACTACACAGCAGTGAGACATGGGGTCTGGCTGAGCAATTTGTACATGTGCATAGTAATGCTGACGCTGAGGGCCAGTCTACAGCAAGAACATCAATGGATACCTCCATTTTCGTCACCACTAAACCCGGCCTTATCCCTAAACTTTTTTTAACTATCCCTAAAGTTTTTTTATTTTACTATTTTGAAAAACATTTTTGAATAGTTCAACTATAGCCAATCTACATTGACACGTTGTGAGCTTGTAGACTGGCCATTTTGACTATTCAAAAATGTTTATCAAAATAGTAAAAAAAAAAGGCAAAGAAGTTTAGGGATAAGGGGTTTAAAGCGGTGACGAAAATGGAGCCCAACTTATGTACTATGAATGTGTTCCATTGCTGCTGCACATCGGCACCATCAATAATGCATTACTGCACTCGATGACCGTCGGGCCCCACGCCCACAAAATAATGCATAAAGCCCATTATAGACGACACACAAACATACAGTATATTGCACACTATCTTATTGTGCTGAAATGTGTACATATGTGACTATCATGAGAGGGTGGTACTGTATACAATTCATTGCATAAGTATTTATCAAATCAAGAGAATTGAAACTTTGAAAGAGATAGTGAAGCTGCAGACTGTCTTCACGCCCGCAGCACTTGCATGCGCGCGAGTGCACACTCAATTACTTGCATGAGAGGGGGAGAGGTGGTGGAGTTTTGAGGCAGTTTGAGGGTCCAATGGAGTTAATATTATTTGAACCAACACATGTAAAGGGTGTCCAATAGGCATAGCACTAAAAAATCCTCCCGAAAAGCCACGATATATAACTTATCATCGTCACTCCTCGCTCCTTATTGGAGCAGGAGCATGGTGGACTGAGTTGAGCTGGTGGTTCAAGGGAGGATAGAGGGGTGATGTTAGGTAAAGCTCAGGGCAGGGAAGAGATCTGGAATAGAGCCTCTGTGACTCAGACAGAGACATTTGTTTTCAGAGGGCTGGCCCTGCAGTTGTGCTCCAGCCAAAAAAAACACAGCAGTGAACAAAAGGACAAAACAATGAGGAGTCGGTTGGATTGAATAAGAGATGGTAACTTGGGGTGGGTGGGAAGATTTGTGTTTTGTATCGCCTGCTTATGCAGCCATATATATGCATGTATTTTAAAATGGAAAACAAAACGGTGTATTGGTTTCACTGTAAATGTTGCGGATGTGTTGTCTCAAGTCCCTATCCTATATATACAGAGCTTCACTGGGAAACAAGAGTGGATTAAGGTAACAGTGGACTCATAATTATATTATGTCCCCTGTTGATTGTTCCCACATTGTTGTTGACTGACGCAGATCACTCAAATGCATCGACTGAGATAATGAAAATACTGTAGCTCCCCTCAGCACCGGACTCGGTCTCCCTTTTCCCCCACACACACGCACGCACGCACGCACGCACGCACGCACGCACGCACGCACGCACGCACGCACGCACGCACGCACACACACACACACACACACTATCTGACTCAGACTCTGTACTGTAAAGCAGCTAAATGCCTTTCCTCGGTAGAACTGTAGCCTCGTTGGTTCGTTAAATTCCCACTGCTGCCTCCGCTGAGGTCATTACACGGATCGTTTTGTTAATTTTATTACCAAGCCACGTTCGGATAGCTGCAGTGCTAATGGCACGAGTTGTGCGTTACGTGGCATGAGGTTCAATAAATAAGTCTGCACTTCGATACTAACTCTGGGGGAGCCCATGCAGGATCAAATCCGGCTGCTCTATACCGGCCACTCTACGCCTGAGCCACTCCTGCCCTCATGCGCACGTGCGTGCGTGTGTGTGTGTGTGTGTGTGTGTGTGTGTGTGTGTGAGTTTGTGCGGGGATCACTATGATGTATGTGGTTGCAGAGAAGAGGGCCGTGCATCACTTAGCATCGTAATGCCCCACACGGCTCCAACGAACGCTATACACACACCTCCCAGAAGAAGCACGTGAGCACCTTGCTCGAGTGATTCTGCCATCTGTTGACGATGTTTTACAAGGCGGGGTGATTTGTCAATGCGAAGCGGCAGGGCAAAGATGTACAGGTTTATTCATGATCTGCATGCAGCGTTTGTACAATGTAAATAACATCGCTGGCGTGCTGTGAATACCATTAGAGTATATGCTTGTGAAAGTCTCCAAGTGGATCAGTTTAAAGGGACAGGTGTTTTATAAACGTTTGTTATTGTGAAAATAAAAAAAAACATTCAAACTTATACTGCTCACTGCTCAGTGCCAATACATCAGATGCACATTGCACAACAATGCATCGTTTCCAGGCTGAATATAACTCATGCAAGGAGAATGGAGATAAATGGTGCATTTATGTAGCGCATATTATATCCAAGGCACTTCACAGAGACTGTGCTTTACATTCACCGACTCGCACACACATTCATACACCAATGGCGGAGGAAACCATGCATGCAAATCAAATCAAATCAAATCAGCCTTTATTTATATAGCACATTATAACACAACCAAGGTTGACCAAAGTGCTTCACAACAAAGAAATTAAAGCAGAATACAAATACATCAAGCAGAACATAGAAAAAACATATAGCATATAAAATCAAGGAAAAAAGGGGTTGCGTTTTGAGTAAAAAATGGCAAGCAGCTCTAATATGGGGAGGGGGCGGGGGGAGGTTGTTCCACAGCTCAGGGTTTGCCAGCAGGATTGAAGTGCAGTGTGGGCTTATGTTCACCTTTTGCTCGATGGTACGACGAGGCCTGCTCTGTTTCCGCACGGACCTCGGTCTGCGCTTATGTCGTCTCTGTTCTATTGTTGGAGGGGCTCTCCAACAATCCGATAATCGGTGGGGGATCACACTGTCGATGCCCATAAGGCGGGTGTGTGTGTGTGTGTGTGTGTGCGCGTGCGTGTTCATTCAAGTGTGTGTGTGTGTGTGTGTGTGTGTTTGCAGTCAGTGTGCTCAGGAGCATTCATGTGCTGGCATTTATTTGTCTTGTTATGAACAGACCAGAAGAGGATGACCACAATAAAGCAGAGGTGAAGATCATGAGCCTGTGCGTGCGCTCACCCGCATGTTATCAGTGGTGGAAATTGGAAAGCAAAGGTAGCAACACTGCTACTAATGTAGAAATACTGTAGGCTATACTGTACAGTAAGTACAGTAAAAAGTCTGGAATTCTAAATTTACTTGAGCAAATGTATACAAAGGTATTGGTATCAATATATACTTAAAAGTACGAAAAGTAAAAAGGAGTCATTGTGCAGAATGTCCCATTTCATTTCACAAGTTCAAGATCTTTTTCAAACATCTTCTGAAAATAGCCGACCTACAAGGACGGTCTAAGGACCTACAGTACAATGGATGCGACACATTGTGGGCTTGTTGATCTGCAATATACGTTAGAGTATATAGGGGCTGAAGTTAGTGTGTTTTGGAATAATACTCAAAATCAGCGAAGTATAACTACAGTATACTGTAGTAACTCTAGTTGCCATATAATTGTAGTGGAGTGTTTTCCTCTGAGATGTAGTGGAGTAGAAGTAAAAGAAATACTACAGTACGAAAAGTAAAAGTACGTCAATTGTACGGTACTCTCCACCACCGCATAATATTGATATATTGATATATTGCCTGCATGCTCTACTAATCTGTAAATCCATGCTTGCCATAGATAGTGTATGAACACTTGTATATCCCATTCTGAACGGGAACCCGTTTTGGTGTTAGCATCATGTCATGCTTTAGCTATTGAAAAATAGCAGATCTACAAGCTCATAGCGCGCCACCGAGTGGCGCGCTACGAGCTTGTAGGTCTGCTATTTTTGAAAAATCGAAGAACGACTGACACTTTTTTAGAATCTGATCTCAGGTCAGAATGGGTTAATCAGACCAGTGTGTTGTCCCAGTGGAAACCTCGTATGAATCTGATCTCAGGTCAGAATGGGATATATGAATCCCTTTGCAAGCCATATATCGGCCCACTTGTGAAATGTATTTCTGTCACGTCAACGATGTCTGCCGGCATGCCAGATAATCCCTGGCAAATAAGAGGATAGATGATGAAAGCCGCAGTCGTATATCTGCCAGTGAAATTCCGCTTTTTCCAAAAATAAATAAAATAAATATATATATATAAGAAATATGAAATTGAACTCAAACGATAAGTCATCCCTTTCTCCTGGGATTTGAAAAGGGCATTTCATCATTGAGTTCATATGAAGAAATCTCAAAGAAAGAGAGAGAGAGAGAGAAAGAGAGAGAGAGGGGTTGGTACATAGCAACCACAGCATGTCTCTGAACTGTTGCTAGTTGGAATTAACCCATTCTGACCGGGCACCCATTTTGGTGTTAGCATCATGTTATGCTTTACCTATTGAAAAATAGCAGATCTACAAGCTCATAGCGCGCCACCGAGTGGCGCGCTACGAGCTTGTAGGTCTGCTATTTTTGAAAAATCGAAGAACGACTGACATTTTTATAATCTGATCTCAGGTCAGAATGGGTTCATCAGACCAGTGTGTTGTCCAGTGGAAACCTCGTATGAATCTGATCTCAGGTCAGAATGGGTTAATGCATGAATAAAGGGCTCTCTGTGAACTATATTATGGTCAAAAATCAGCTATTACAAGTTTTTTTAAGTATTAAAGTGTACTATCCATGACCTATTTCAACATACAGTGAAATGTGCCGCACAAGTGCATCCCATGGGAGACTGCATGTGCTTATCAAAAAGTGCTTATCGAAAAACACAAGGTTGACGTGAAGGTCAGATAGCACATTTGGTATAGCAAAAAAATAACTTAAGGAATAAAGTTTGAGTGATGTATTAACCCATTCTGACCGGGCACCCATTTTGGTGTTGGCATCATGTTATGCTTTACCTATTGAAAAATAGCAGATCTACAAGCTCATATCGCGCCACCGAGTGGCGCGATACGAGCTTGTAGGTCTGCTATTTTTGAAAAATCGAAGAACGACTGACATTTTTCTAGAATCTGATCTCAGGTCAGAATGGGTTCATCAGACCAGTGTGTGTGTCCAGTGGAAACCTCGTATGAATCTGATCTCAGGTCAGAATGGGTTAAACGGTAAATGGAAAGCATTTATATAGTGCTCTTACATTGAATGTGCATCACGTTCACCCATTCACACACATACACCGCGGAGGAAACCATTCAAGGCACCAACCTGCACATTGGGAGCAATTAGGGCATGTGGGCAACTTTGACGATGGAGATCGGGCCACTAATATTTCCACACTCACTCCCTATAGGGCCATATATTACTGTCGTAGCAAAAATAGCCGATCTACAAGCTCAGAACGCGTCGCGCCGCTATTTATATTCGAATTGAAATCTAGAATAATTTTTTGCTATTTTTGAATTAGAATCCTGGAAATTAACATTTTCATGTCATTTCAAATGACGTTAATTATACTTTAACTAGCCCTTACCCGTTGTGAGATATTTGCCCCCCTCTTGTGGCCGTGGGGGGGTACTGCGCCCGGTGCGTTTTTAATTCAGTAATAAATCTTGCATCCTTTGGTATTCTTCTCCTGATAAACTACACGGTTTGCACACATCTCACCATGCACAACGGCAACAGGTAGCCTGTCCACACATGGACCGCTACTTTGCATTCATATTCATGTCATATTGACAGTACAATACCCATTTTTGCATTTTTTAATCCACTAATAAATTCATTATAAATCATTAATGTGTCAAATTGGAAAAAGGGCTCCATTAAGACCTCCATATAATTATGGTCCATGCCTGTGTGAAAAGTGGGAGTGATTGGGCCAGCCAATGTTGAGATAAAGCGCTGTCAGGGACATTCAGACATTCAGACATTCGCTGAATTTTAGTATGATTATAATTATACATACTATACTTAATTAAAGCGGGTCATGTTTGCATGTCGTGGTATTGTAACAACTGAAACCAATATTATGTATCAGTATTCTGACATTAACCTGAGGGCCACATTAAGTGAAGGTGGGGGCCACATGTGGCCTCCAGTTGCCCACCCCTGGTTCAGCGTCTTGCTCGAGGACACTTCGACACTAACTCAGGGAGCGCCCGGGATTAAACAGCCACTGCCGCCCCCTCATCACACTGCCAGAATCATAACGGGGTCGAACGTGCAGTGTCTCGTTGCTAGAGCCGAGCCTTCCAGCACAGCACTCCACTTGTCATAATGTATCATACGAAAACACACTGTGTGCTGTGGCACATTTGGCCTTTGATTTAATCTCCCTGCAGTGTTAATTAATACAGAGCAAATAATTGTTAAACGGCAATAAAACTAAAGCTATTATGTTGTTGTTCACTCCACGAGCTATTTCAGCTCCATTGACCATCTCCACTCTCTCCCATGGAGTGGGTGGAGTGCTATACAAATGCCTTGGTTTTTGGTTGGATAAACACCTACGTACATTTCAAATGTCATATTGATTCCTTGTGCAAAAAGCTTATATTCACTTTGGGCTTCTTCTACCGATTGAAGGCTTAATTGTTTTGCTTGTTCAGCAAATGGTGATATAGGTTTGCGCGCTCCTCCAACCGTGGCCAAACTGGATCCCCTGTACCATAATGCTGCACTGAGATTCATAACTAACTCACCTTTCAGAACACATCACTATACACATTATATGCCGCAGTCGGTTGGTTCTCATTGACATCTCGCAGGCTGCAACATTGGTATATTTTCATTTATAAAGCCTTTCTTGGTGATCTGCCGTCTTAAATTTCCTCCAAATTCGATTTGGTTCCAAAATGTTCTATAAACCTCAGGTCAAAATTATGCTTGGCTACGGTGCGTATAAAGTACCAGCATTAAAATCCGAGGTGGGTAATGAATGTCTGGCCTTCTTCGCCCCCCCTGGTCGTGAAACGACCTACAGTCCAGACTAAAATTGGCTTTGAAAGTTCCCTTGAGTACATCTTAGATGTACAGTCCTTATGTACTAGCCTTTGTTCATGCCTATATATTTATTATTTTGTACATTGTGTATGTAAATAGGTCTGTTTGATGAGGGCTAGGTCCACAGAAAAATGACAAATCTCAATTGTTGCCAAAGGTTGTTTTTCTCAAAAAGTTTCCAAAAATAATGTTCAAAATAATTTCTCAGAAACATATTCGAATTTTCACAAAAAAAAATGTAACTTCCTAACTTAAATTGCTTCAATTCAAGCACACCAACACTAGGCAGAGCTTAAAGCATGGTGCCCCTTCTCTCTCCATGTCTGACACTGAGGCCTTTTTGAAACCACCTCCTCGCCACTCTCCCTACAGACTTGCACTCGGTATGTGCGTTCATGCGAGGCTGCGCCATATTAAGTGCCGTCCGAAACCAAGCAGCCTTGAGTGGAAGCTAGGGGCTTATAAAGCCCTCAAGAGCGAGTCCATGCCGATCTAGACTTGATTGCCTTGTACAGCCCTGCTCTCTGTCCGAATGGAAAACGCGACCTATACACATGTAAGTACCACCACAAATAAATGATAAATAAACTCCTAAACAATCTTCATCTGATGCAGGTTAGACAACTCTCCAACTGATGTTCACAAGGGCTCTTTATTTAGCCCACACAGTGAAAAACTATGAATGAAACCACACAAACAAAACACCTTTTAACACAATACATTTCCAAACTGTTTTTTATACCCAGCACCCTAATCAAGGGGACTTGATTCAGCTGGAGTGGCACTTCCTGACGAGGGAACCTCCCGAGAGCACTTCAAGTCAAGGGACTGGTTTCAAAAAGGGGTTGAAATGACTACCTCCACTCAAAATGGCCTCTATCTAGTGGCCCCAACCATCTGTCTAGAGACAGGTTCCCACAAAGTATTCACCTACATAGCTAGTGAACATGAAGCAAATAAATAATTTTCCAACCTTTAGTTTACAGAATCATTGTCAATCATAAAGTAATTGACAACCATGGTTTTAAACGACCCATCTATTTCCAATCATAGTAAATAGTAGGCATTGACAGAAACATGCAGCCCTGTAAAATGTTGCATCCCAATTTGAGTCCTCCACCTATAAAAGGACCTCACCTCAGTGGTGACTCTTTATTCCAAAATAATGACCATTTGGACTGACAGAAAATACAGAGAATAATAACAGGTTATGGAGAATATATTGTAATACTGACATATGGGAATGTGGAGTATGAAATGAGGATATGATGAACAGAAAATTAACATGGAATGCAATTGAACATGTGAGGCTCAAGAGGAGAAGTGAGAAAGCAGTCTGTCTTTATTTACAGTGTATTTGCCCGGCCACTAAAAGATTTGCACTTTGGTGATTTGTTGCATTTATTTCATAGGTACTTTGAGGTGTAGCATGGATGTTTTATTTTCTGTTCTATAATGTGACATATACGATGTTGTTGTATTGAAGTGTAATTGTATTTATGCCGCTTGGCCAGTTCCCATGTGTTTTTACTGGTTAAATACAAAAATAAAAAATACAAAGACGTAGGGGTCAAGTGTCTCCCTCCTGTTTTATTTTATTATATAAATTGTACCCTGCCCTGCAATGATTGCATTTTGCAACGCAACCGTCACACTCCTATGATGTTTCCACAAGTGTCTCTTGTGGTTGAGATTTCAATGAGCATGTTTAATGAAATATAAGATGTCTCTCTCTTATATCTGAGAGTGAGGAGGTGGGGAGGGCCGGGAAAAGAGAGAGCTCCATCACCGATGCTGTCAGAAGTGTCACCGTAGGGGCACGGTGGTACAGTCGGTAGTGCTGTCGCGGTGTCGCCTCACAGCTAGAAGGTCCTGGGTTCGATTCCCGATGGGGACGCTGTGGGTGCTGGCGGCGTGCTCTCTCCTCCGTGTCATCAGTGCCCATACCCGATGCGGGGTTGGCGAAAGGGCCTTTCTGTGTGGAGTTTGCATGTTCTCCCCGTGCCCCTATAGGCTAGGTATCCTCACACAAAACATGCAGTAATCCTGGTCTCTAAACTACCTCCCCCCTGGCCAGCCGGTGCACCTGATGGAGGGGAAAGGAACGGGTTGAAATAACATGTTCCTTCCACGCACTAGGTCCGGCTGGGGAAACTCCCCCCTAGTCAGGTGAAAAGAAGCAGCTTGCACTCCTCATGCATAGAAGGAAGCATTAGGTCAGTCTCCTGCCCCCCCCCAGGTTGGCAGATGAAGTGTAGCGCCCAGGATTACATTAGATAATTGACACTGGGTGAAAAAAGTGTGTTGCAAAATCGTGGGATAAAAATATTAAAAGAAGTGTCTGTCCTGTACTTTATGTTAATTAAACTATCACATTGACACCTAAAGTCACCGAGTCCTTTATGAGTAAAGTCACTGGGGGGATGTTGATTTAATTATTGTATTACTTAAACATTAGATTAGACCTGCCACGGAAAGGTTAATAAATGGGTAAGATTTTGTTTATTAAAAAAACAAACATTATTTCTAGTATTAAAGGAAGCACTCAGTGATTTGGGTGATTTGGAGAACCCCCCATTCCGCCCCGGTAACAAGATGTGCACATGCACACGCTCTACAGTGGGGACACAACAGGCCAACAGCTCGTGCACGTTTGTTACGGACAATTATGAGGAAATGTGCACGCAGTAAATTCATTTGAGAAGACATTATTCTCCAATGCATGCATACAGGCAGCCATGGCAGGTCAACTGAAGTATCAATACTACAATATAGAAATACTCTGTTACAAGTAATAGCCCCGGAATTCAGAATGCACTTGAGTAAAACGTTTTGGCATCAAAATGTACTCGAAGTATACCAGAAGTAAAATTCACTATTCACTATGTAGACGTTTTTGAAAATAGCCTATCTACAAGCTGTCTACTTTCACATGGTCAAAATAGGGCTGAAATGGTTAATGTATGTTTTGTAATAATTATAAAAATCTACAAAGTAACTGAAGTAACTAATGTTTTCACATTAGTGGAGTAAATGTACAATATTTGGATCTGAGATGTAGGCCAATAGTGGAGTAGAAGTAAAGTACAAACACCTCAAAATTCTGCTTAAGTGCAGTACTCGGGTTGAAAAGGCATCAAAGTCGAGGTAAAAATCAATGTGTACATTTTGGTGATACAAGGTGGGACTGATGAGCAGGCGGCCGCTCGATTATTTTTCCATCCTGACAGAAGTTTGGAAAGCTAAGAGCCAGATGAAAGGATTGGGCAAAAGTCCCCCGTGCATTCATACTTGAATTACATTCATGTGATTGTTTGATGGAACAATAGGGATTCAGCCGTATGAAGGGGAACCTTTTTAACCTATTCAGGATGGGTCGGAAACCCCCACTGGGAGATTTAAGCATGATGTTATACATTATAGCTATTGAACAATAGCAGATCTACAAGCTCATAGCGCTGCACCCAGTGCCGCTTGGCGCAAATCTTTGAATATATATTCTTTTAGAGCAAACATTTTTAACTCAAATCTTTGCTTCTGGGGGAGTCCCCATGGAACAACATATTTTCAGATGGGCGTCGGCGGGCCAATTACATACTGTATAATCTTTGGGGTCCTTGACATGAAAGACTTTGAGCACCACTGACATAGAAACATACAGTATAGGTTTTTCATGAATCTGTCATGATTTAGAAGACATTTGTAGAATCTGGTCTCAGGTCTAAATGGGTTAAATAAATAAACAAAGTGATGATTCATACCTTTGAACATCAATAAGCCACACTATTCTTGCTTAAATGTAGTATGACAAAGTTTCGGCATGCACCCTAAAATCCCCCCCAAAGAAGCACAAGGCTATATCCTCTCCTCCATAAATCACTGACTGAGAAGAAACACAGACCTACATGGAAACCAATAACTTAAAGGTAGAGTCAGTGATTTCACTTAATTCAAATATCACTTCTTTTTTTGTTTTGTTGTGATAATCCTCTCTACTATAGAGTGTGCTGACCATATAAGGGGTTCCTCCCTGTCCCCAGTTAACCCCTGGGGGTCAAAAAACCTTAGGTTTCGTTTTTGTTCTCTATCCTGATTGGATGAAAGCTTGGGTCCCAAGGCAAAAACGAAACCTAAGGGTTTTTGACTGAAATCACTGACACCCCCTTTAAAAGGAAAACAACAACACCCCAAAGAAAAGACCATGAACTTACTGAAGTAAGTCAAATTAATCTGAACATCGATCCTTATGGCAAGCAGGGGAATTGTTCACATCAGCATATAATAATCAGTAACTGAATCATGAATTAATTTATCTAAAGACTGTGACATTATCTGAATGCCACCTGTCGTCGAGCTTGGCTCTGGGATTATTTAATAATCAATTACAGTTGGGATTAGGTTGATATTGATTCAATTCAACAGGTCTTCTTTACTGGTATTGTAGAGAAGAAATAATTGATCCACTGTTGCCACTGCTCTTGCAAAGTTATTCACCAATGTATAACATTATTTTCTCTGTATTCCTGTGTTACGGAAATAGACGATACAGTAGGCTACCCGAAAATGGATTCTATTTGATCAACAACACTGATTTGCTGCAGCTGGGCAGACGCCGGCCAGCGCGACACTTATGGAATATATACTTTCATTATCGTAAGCAAGGAAATACCTTGTTTTGTTGTGTTTTGGGTCAATTTATTAATTTATGTATTAAGTAGCCGTGTAACAAGCGGGATAATGTATGGCCGAGTGGTCATAGTTTATATATATATATATAAGTGACCCTGTCTGTGATTTATCTGTCAACAGTGACCACTCAGCCATACATTATCCCTTACATAATCCTGACTTCCTACAAGACAAGATGACATTCAATTTAGGAATTACACACGCCATGCACCTTAACCGCATGTGGAGTTTCATAATATTTAGGACCTGTGGCTCAGGCGCTGAGGCAGGAGATATGTTGTTATTGCCGGGGGCAATTGCATCAACCCTGGCACACGAATGCACTTGAGTGGCTCTCGAAGACACGTGATTATACACTAAGAGCGCAACATTCCCCCTGCGAGTGCTTCATCAGTGTCGAAACTGTTCGGGGGATTATAGACTGAGGGAAAGGTGAAAATGAAAATTGATGTTCAAACAGAGGAGCATAGCTGTCCGACAGTGCAGACAGCCTGTTACAATGACTCTCTGTTACTCCTTCCTCTCCTGTCCGCGTGCCTGAAAGTAGCTAAAGATTTCAGATAATTGTAGTGGAGTAAAAGTATACAATAATTGCCTCTGAGATGTATTGGAGTGGACGTGAAGGTGTTAGGCCTCACACACACCTTCGCAACAGACTGATGTATATGCTTGTTGTATACATCTTGCCCCAATGCATTTCCAATGGGAGTCACATGGTTTGACACATTTGTTTTGTATGAGGGGGAGGAGGGGGGCAGTCGAAACACAGCCGATCTAGCATACAACATTGATGCATGCTATAGATGTAAGCAAGATGTAAGTGCCCAAATGCATTTCCAATGGAAGTCACATGGTTTGATACAACATTTTGGACTACAAGCTGTTGCATGGCTTTCGGCTGCGTTTCGACTGCCCCCCCACACCCTCATACAACACAAATGTTGTGTCACACCACGTGACTCCCATTGGAAATGCATTGGGGCAAGATGTGTCACACCCTTTGTATACAACAAGCATGCATCAGTCTGTTGCGAAGGTGTGAGTGAGGCCTTAGATTAGAAGTTGGTGCAAAATACCTCAAAATTATACTTAAGTACGGTACTTAAGTAAATGTACTTAGTTACTTTCCACCGCTGGGTATCGCTGCAGCGGCATTCAGCCTAAATTAATTGTTGACCTGGCCGAAGGGAGAAGAGTTATGGCTTTGGCACCTTGGTTTGACAGGCGGCAAACGCACCTAAGTAAAGGGCACGTGGATGGTTGATGAGGGGAATCTAAGCGGAGGCCTGGAGGTTAAGATGGATGGCGCGGTGTTGTTAACCCATTCTGACCGGGGAACCCATTTCGGTGTCGGCATCATGTTATGCTTTAGCTATTGAAAAATAGCAGATCTACAAGCTCGTAGCGCCCAACCGAGTGGCGCGCTACGAGCTTGTAGGTCTGCTATTTTTTGAAAAATCGAAGAGCGACTGACATTTTTAAAATCTGATCTCAGGTCAGAATGGGTTCATCAGACCAAGTGTGTGTCCCAGTGGAAACCTCGCGTGAATCTGATCTCGGGTCAGAATGGGTTAATAGCAAAGGCTACAACAGCGCTGCACTGGCCTCCTTTATTGGCTTATGATGAGACGCATCCACTGATCCAATTTTAGCACAATCTCTCCTCCTCCTCCATTTTTTTATCCCACCATTTTTGCAACCCATTTCTTTTCACCCCAGTGTCAATTATCTAATGTAATCCTGGGCGCCAACCGACTGACCTCATGCTTCCTTATATGCTTGAGGAGGAGTCCAGGCTGCTTCTTTTCACCTGACAAGGGGGGAGTTTCCCCAGTTGGACGTATAGCGCGTGGAAGGAACACGCGATACCGACATGGGTTCCTTTCCCATCCATCAAGCATGCCTGCTGGCCGCAGGCAGTATAGAGACCAGGATTACTGCATGTTCTCTGTGAGGGTATACCTACCCTAGGGAACATGCAAACAACACACAGAATTTCTTTGAATTTTTTGGTCCAATGTTAAATGACAGATTGTTCTTAGAATACCAGGGCCTGGGCCATGGCTCAGCGGTCCAGGCACCTTGGCTGGTAATCCAGTCTGGCATGCAGTGTGCCGCGGGTTCGACTCCCGATCCCGACGGCCTTTATTACTGCATGTCTTCCCCCCCCCATCTCTCTCCCCATTTCCTGCCGGCCTACCGTATGTCCCTCCATAAAATATATAAAATAAAGGCAAAAGCCACAACAACAAAAAAAGAATACCAACCGCAGTGCACCAATAAACATGGGTTCTGAAGCCTCAAGGTTGTCCTTTCAGAGTTTATCGAGCCGTCATTATTCATCTCTGTAGAGTTTGTATCTAACCATTTTATTTTACTCCGTCAACATTTGTTCCCTTTTGCTTGTACACTTATCTGCACCAAAACTCTCTGTCTCCTGGGGATATATCTAGATAATTTTATCCTATTTGATACGTCCTCAAAAATATCTGTTTTAGAAGATATACAGTAAATGGACTCGCTGCCATAATAGACATGAAGAGGAACGATGGAGATGGTCCAAATCCCAGAGAGCATAATTAATTTTGAAGAACTCAGAGTTTTTTTCCCCCCCCATCATGTTTAGTCATGTAAGTGTGAAATAGATGTGACGTGTAAATCAAACATAAATGAGCTTTTCTTCTGTTCTCCGTGAACAATGATCTCAAATTAATTGCAGAGTGCAGCCTTCATACTTTAAGTAATGGCCCGGCTCACACCCAGAGCTGCTTTGCATAATGCTTGTATAACACACAGGCTGGAATTAAAACAATTTGCTTGCCGGGGTTAAGCGGGCTAATGACATCTTCATTCTATATGCGATGGGGAAACTATGCACAGCACAGTGCGCCCAACTAAATGAGCTTCCCATTGTCCATATAATCATGCACACAGACCAGTCTGTGGCCCCCTTTGTTTGGCTTTAATTCAGACTGTACGACGTGTGGGCACGTCATATAAGCAATCCAAACCGAAGACATTCTCCATCACCACCTGGTATGGGAAGTTGGGAACTGCTTTGTACTGACCAGAAGGCGCTGCAGAGGGTGGCGAAAAACACCCAGAAGATTCACCCACAGCAGTCTCCCGTCCATCGAGGACATTACCATGGGGGGTAGAGCTTTCAGCCGCTCTGCCCCTCGCCTCTGGAACAGCCTTCCCCCCGACATTCGAAACATGGACTCACTAGTCCCCACCTTCAAATCCCACCTCAAAACTCACCTATTCAGACAAGCTTACTCCCACCTTGAGTAAGGGTCTGCTGCAGGCCTTTGCGTGTATTTTAAACTTGCTTTATTGTATTGTATTTATTTTCTGTTTGTTAGGCGACCTTGAGTGACCTGAAAGGCGCCATATAAATAAAATGTATTATTATTATTATTATTATTACAATTTACAATTACAATTTAGGTATTTAGCAGACGCTCTTAATCCAGAGCGATTTACAGTACCCTACATTAAGCAAGAACAAAAGCATGGGAATACATCACATAAAAGCATTTATCATGAAACATGCGTAAGCTAAGAAAGTAACAGTGGAATATCTATATAATGAAACTACATATAAACTATACATATATACTACTACATACATATTATGTACTATGGCGTGCTATGACTATATACAATGTGATTATAGTGCTGTCTACATAACATGCTATAAGTCTGTATCAAATGCTATCTAAGTCTACAGAAATGCTATCTAAGGGGGTAGGGTAAGTGCTATGGGCCATGATGGAGTCTGAAAAGGTGCAGGTTTTCAGACTACGGCGGAAGATTGGGAGTGATGCTGCAGTTCTGACTGCAATGGGAAGTGCATTCCCACAGTTTTGGAGCCAGAATAAGGGAGAAGAGTTTGGGACGTGTGGAGCGTTGTTGTCCCGGCGTTTTTAGTGAGGGTATACTTCCAGCTTCCCTGCGTTGGCTGATCTGAGTGCGCGGGGAGGGTCTACTACTCTACTCTACACCAGCAGGTGCAGGAGCACTGCGGCTCGCATTATGGAGGAACCCACTCACCCAGCATTATGGAGGACACCACTCACCCATAGCATTATGGAGGGACCCCACTCACCCAGCCCATGCACCCCGCTCCCCTCGGGTAAGAGGGGAGTCCATCAAAGCCAGGACTGAAAGGCTCAAACGCATAGCTTCTATATCCGGAGACTGTCAGGCTATACTGAACTCTTAAGTCAAGTAAAATGCACTTTAGCTGTTTTTATTTATTTTTTGTAATATGCTGCTCAGTTTTAATGCACTGCACTTAGGGATTTGATATGCTTTTTTTTATAGGTTTTAAATATACACTTTCGGCACGGTCCTGAGTACGATTTTCGTTTTATATGTGAAATGACACAAAAAGTGAACCTTGAACCTTGATCCAGAGGATGTGTGTATATGTCCTAGCGCATTTCCAATGATATCAAATGATACACTGTGTGCAGGTGTATTCTATTGCTTTCATGTATGTAATATGTCTGAAATAATACAGATTTAATATATGGTTTGGGTGTCACGAGAATAAGGAAGCGAATACAAGCGCCCCAAAATTAGTTTTCTTCAACGGGTGGCTGGCATCTCCCTTAGAGATAGGGTGAGAAGTTCAGTCACACGAGAGAGACTCGGAGCCGGAAATGCCTGGAAAGCCTGGAAAGGAGCCAGTTTAGGTGATTCGGGCATCTGGGAGGAGACCGTGGGGCAGACCAAGGCGCAGTTGGAGGAAACACATCGACTCACTGGCCTTAGAACGTCTCGGAATCCCCCCCAGGAGGAAGTTGTTGCTCTGGAGAGGGAAGCCTGGAGCTGTTGCCCCCCGACCCTTCAACCCGCGACTACGGATAAGCGGTTGAAGATGGATTGATGGATGGATGGATGGATGGAGTGTCACGAGGAGAGGTGATATGGAATCTAAGGAGGATGAAGGTGTTAACCTGCAGGAGAAATCAAACACTGTCCTTGCCTTTTTTTTCCTCCCAACTCTCCCTTCCTCTCTTATCCAAGGTTTCAAATAGCGGCTGTCTTAATGCCAGCAGCTTACTGTATAGCTCAGCAACAGTGGTGGAAAACGTATACTTACACTTACATTACCGAAGTAAAAGTATCGATACGGCAATGTAGAAATAATCTGTTACAAGTGAAAGTCTGGAATTCTGGAATGTACTTGAGTAAAAGTATTGGGTTCAAAATGCACTTTAAAATGGTAAATGGTAAATGGTGCATTTATATAGCGCCTTTATCCAAGGCGCTTTACATAGATTGTGCATTACATTCACCCATTCATACACCGATGGCAGCGGAAACCATGCAAGGCACCAACTAGCACATCGGGAGCAATTAGGGGTTCAGTGTCTTGCTCAAGGACACTTCGACAGTAACTCTGGGGGAGCCCGGGTTTGAACTGGCAACCTTGCGGTTCCCATCCAGGCACTCTACCCCTGAGCCACCGCCGCCCCACTTTAAGTACCAAAAGTAAGATCGATCTACACAAGCTCACAATGTGAAGCATTGCGGCACATTGTGCGCTTGTATAGATCGTCTATTTTCAAGGCTGAAATGTGTATAGGCCTGAAGTGGTTAATGTATATGTTTTGTAATAATAATCAAAATCTACAAAGTACCTACTGTATAGTAACTATACGTACGTTGTCAAATATTTGCCAATTTTAGTAGTGTAGTGGGGTAGAAGTAGAAGTACTGGAAATTCTCAAGTAAAGTCCAAATACCTCAAAATTGTACTTAAGTAAATCTACGCAGCTACTTTCCAGCCCTGCTCAGAGGCACACGCAGCGAGGTGCCTCTGCATGACAAGGTTTTTATCCCTGGTCCATTTCTCTCATCACTCCTCACAGTTCCCTCTGATTTTGGTTTGTCTGCACCGACCGTTGCAGTTCCTGCGTCACGTTGGGTTCTGTCTGGAGGGTACCGCTGCCCACTTTGTGTTCCGTCTGGATCCACTGCGATCCAAGTTGGAACGGATAAAGAGGCTGCCTTGGAAACCTTCTCGATGCCGAGATTCTCAATTCCGTCCTCGCAGTCAGTCAGTCTTAAAAATCTGACAAATAGTGTTTGTCAGAAATATCCAGACTATCCATGCACTTGGCCAGAACTTGTTTAATTGAAAATGGGAAGCGATACACATTGGCCCACAAATTGTATTAAAAGCTGAGGACTTAAGCAGTGTGTAGTGTAATCTACTCTTGTAAACTGGCGAGATTGGTTCCTGCTTGTCTAAAATAATAATCAGAACAGGCATGCAGGCCCCGCTCATGAGTCATATCTGGTCCCGGCATTAGAGGATTCATTATAATGGAAACAGAAAATGGTGCTTCACTAAAAACAACTCATGCATGGCAATATCCTCTGTGCTAATTTAAAGCCCCCATGGTGAAATGCGTGGCCCCGTAGTTTATCAAGCCAACTCGCCGTCTCCACTTCAACATGCACCAAAACAGACAGAGCGTGTGAAGTGTGTGCTCCGGGGAAAATGAGCCCTTCGCTATAAGCCCCTGCATGCACCCACTCCACGCTGCGATGGCAAGCTGTCCTTCTCACCCATTGAGATGCATGTTAAAAATGACGGGATTTCGGATACATATAATCGATCGTTTCAATATAGCAAGAGCTTCAGTTCAGAATGTCTTCAACATGGCGTCTTGAGCCTCGACGGTGTCGTAATGGCCCGATTTTACACTTGCTGAAATTAGCAGATCTACTAAGCTCACAATGCGTCACAGCACGACGCGTTGTGAGCTTGTAGATTTGCTAATTTCAGCATACAACCAAGCAAAGCATTTTTTTTTTTTTTGTTCTACTGGATCTAATCTCCAGTCCCTCCCTGACATTTTAGTCTATTTCCTTCTTTTTTCTTTTTTTTTTTTTTTACAAAATTGCCATTTAGTTTTAGCTTAGTCATAGCTTAGTTTTTATTTCGTTTGTATTCCGTTTTCTCCAGTGAAAAAAGGTAGTCGTCGAACATTTTTCGACAGAATCGACACTGTGGGGGAGTCAGCTGTGGAGAAGACAGCTGTCAAGTCAACTCAAGTCAATGTAGCACTTGTAGGTGAGAGAGGTTGCAGTAAACACATTTAGTATATCCAATACTAAGATGGATAGACACAGCGATACACATAGTTGGCAGGCTATATAAATGCCTGCCTCCACACAGGCAAAGGTGAACACCCACAGTTCATGAGCAGGTGCTATAGAGGTGTCTGGCTTTTATTGTCAATTTATTGCTTATAGGTCCGCAGCTGTTAGAGCTTCCATCATGAACTTGAAGAAGGCAGTTAAGTGGCACTTGTGGGGAAGCTTGCCTGGAAGCTCTGGCCCAATATAAAGCTCCTATATGGAGCCTGTGCTTTAATAGGCCTCCAGATGTATAGTCCTATTCCAGCCCAGTCACTCTGCCTGTAGTCTCGCGTAACCAGACAACTATTCCACAAACTCCGAATGCTATATAGAGTCTGGACCTATAGCCCCCCCCCCCATGAGCTGAGTAACGGAAGCTGCCATTTTCGTTCACGGAAATATATATTTTTATTTCCTTTTCTGCTAAGCGACAAGCTATTATATGCGTAAATGTTTTCTATTTATATTAGGATAAATGTGCGCCACTGTAAAGACGAAACGGAAGTGGCGTTGGTCCAGACTGTATGATGAAGCGTTTGGAAATCGCGGAGGCAACAGTCTGGTAACGCGAGACTACTCTGCCTGCAAGGACTCTGAGTACATTGTATCACCACCAAAGCAAACATTTGGAATGGTTTCTTTATTAGTTTATTCTGTGTTTATTAACTAACAACATCCTATATACTTTGTTGATCGGGGACCCCCAGGGACATTTGACCCCCCCCCCCCCCTTCTATACAAAACGTATTTTAAAATCTACAAGCTTGTACTACAGTATGTGCATGCTTGTAGATCTGTCGTTTCTGCTGAATGCCTATTTTCACAGAAGGTTTTCCCCTATGCACAGCATAGTGACGCTATAGTGTTCTTGTGGTTTCTCAAGTGCAGAACACAACGGAACTATAGTCCAGTGCAATTAAAACGGCATTTCTCAAGCTGCAAAACACGACCGAAGAACTAAAGAACGGTCCACTGTGATTAAAAGTTCAAATATGTTTTTTCAAGGGCAAAATAAAATAGAAAGATAGTCCAGTGTACTCTATAGGAAAATCCTCTTGCCATTTGAAAATAATCCATCCAGATTTTAGGGGGGCATGTTGATGTTCTCATCAATACACAATACATGAAAAGTACGATGAAAAGTTAGCAAATAATGTGTTTTTGTATATACAGCTTTAGTCCCCACACATCTCAAGATTTGACATTGACAATGAAAGCTGAATTCAGGTCAAATGTCTGCTAAATCTTGTCCCCACACGTCTCCATATTTGCCAGACAATGAACAGAGAAATTTGGTCCAAATTTCGCTAATTAATATGAACATCAAACGCCATTGACATTGAAAGGAAAATGTACGTCATATACGGCAAACAAGCACTGATTAGCAGTGTGAGATGATTCATTATGAGGTATGATGATACGTGTGCCCCTCACTTCACACAGGTGTGATTTTTCTTTAATAAAGTGATATGTGGTAGGGGCGGGCAATATGGCAAAATATTATATCACAATACATTTTCAGCAATTATCAAAATACATTGACACTGACATCATCAAACCCTGGATAGCTATTTAGCTTGGTCGAGTCATCATGATGTGATGTCAGAACAGGCCAGCTCCATATACTGTTGATCAGATCAACATATGGAATGAATTAAATACTGGCCAATATATGGAGCGCCGTGTCTTGAGTGCAGGGTTTGATGAGGTCAGATCAACATATGGAATGCCAGAACAGGTCAGCTCCATTTATGAATATCTATGGGTTTGATGGGGGTCAAATCAACATATGGAATTAATTCTGTACTGGCGATCCTTTTTCTAAAGTCCGAACCACACCAATGCAACTCCTCGCAACTGCCTTTGGGGGATAATGGTTGCGACTAGTACAGTAGTTGCATGTTGCAAGGAGTTGTGTGTTTGTTTGGGCTTTAGAGCCAGGTACGGACAGAGAGATGTACATCCAAGTGTCAGAAAGAAGAGCAGAAGAGTGGCTTGTGCCAAAAGTTCAGCTGTCTGTCTGTCTGGTTGGATGTGTTGTTTCCACTCTGTTCAGTTCAACCATGTCTAATACAGACACACAGAGCACATGATGCATGAGCTGCACGCACGCACGTGCACACACACACACACACACCCACACACACACACACACACACACACACACACACACACACACTTAGTTCAACCATGTCTAATACAGACACACAGAGTACATGAGGCATGCATGAGCATGCCACCGGTGAATGAGTGCCTCGTGTTTACAAGGAGTGTGACACGAATCGAAATCAAACAGAAAAGCCTGTTGGGTACGCCAGAAGGAGCTCTCATAGGCCTATATATATGTGTTTGTGTGTGTGTGTGTGTGTGTGTGTGTGTGGTGTTGAATATAGGAACAGCATTAGGGAAAAGCACGGATCATTATCCGACGCAAGACAAGAGAGTTTTAGCTCCCATTTTGAGGAGCGGCAGATCATTCCAGAATGTGTTTTGCTGAAGGCCTACGTGCCACTGTTAGCGATGGGTGATTATATTTGTTTGTGTATAGCAAAGCCATCTGCTTTCAATTCTGTTAATTAGTGGCAGAGCTAATATTAGAAACACACACAATACTCACTGGGAGACGAGCTGAGCGGGAGAAGGAGGTGTGTCAGGGGAGAGCATAGTTGGACTTCAAGGGGGAGAGAGAGAGAGAGAGAGAGAGAGAGAGAGAGAGAGAGAGAGAGAGAGAGAGAGAGAGAGAGAGAGAGACAGAGACAGAGACAGAGAGAGAGAATAGTGGTTGAACACAGATTGAGAGACAGACAGTGTGCGTGACTGGCAGGCAGGTGTTACCAGATTCATCATTCTCGTCAGTACAGCTTGGATGATGCAAGGAGACGGGCTCCATTCCAGGTGACACGGAGTGATATAGAGACAATGTCACTCTTTGCACCGTCTTCATCCAAACACAATCTGAGCTGTTACGAATCATTTCCACGCCGCCCCATTGCTTCTTGACATTTTGAAAGTAAACATCTGTGCTTTAAATTAAACATGTATGGTTGGTGTTTTGCTGTTATCTCGCCTTCGGCAGCCTACCAGATCGGATCGTATAGCATGTGTTGACTGTGGGTGGCATTTTCAGCCAACCCAGCCAGCAACAGAAGCAGCTTAGTATAGTGACATCTGAACCGCTTGTAGAGAATATTCAGAACCATTATGTGGTAATGGGTTGTTGTTACATCTAAGCTATATACCTTAGCTTTCTTCTTAAATGGTAAATGGTACAGCCAGTCCCCAAGAGATATGATGAGATATTCAGCTTTTCTCTTCACCTAGAGTTCTGTCACGTCCTAAGAAAAATAGAAGTATCTGCAGTTGGCTACTAGTCTAATGTTGAACATGAATGAACACAACATGTGCATTTAGTCATGTGACACAACCTTTTGAGGACACTAATACATGAGAAGAAGAAGAAGAAGACGACGACAGCGGTGGCTCAGGGGTATAAGCGGTGGTTCCCACTTCACGGGGTAACTCATGGGAACCACAAGGTTCCAAGTTCGATCCCGGGCTCCCCCAGAGTTAGTGTCGAAGTACACTAACGGCTGTTATCAAAGCAAACCTGGGCTTCCATACCACCTCAACAGTGTGCCGCAGGCTGATCACCTCCATGCCACGCCCCATTGATGAAATGATTTGTTCAAAAGTATAGCCCAGACCAAGTATTAACTGCATACTGTACATTAATATACTTTTCAGGTGGTTGATTTTTTTATTTTCATGAGCTGTACGCCATAATCATCAAGATTAAAACAAAAAAAGGTTGCACAATAAATTTGAATTCATGAAAGTTTAACTTTTTGAATTATATTACGGAAGAAAATTACACAATTCTAATTCATTGAGACGGACCTGTATAATATGGGAATATAATATAATATAATTATGAAACAGTCAAATGAATGGATGGAAGGATGTATGAATGGAGATTGTTTTCCTTGCTACCCTATATCAATATTATTATATATTGTAGTCTCACTGTGAGCCACCAATGGGAAAAGCGGCTGACTTCAGCACCATAGACAGCTCCAGTGTTCTTGGACGCAACAGAGTAAATAACTCCTGACTTCAGCACCATAGACAGCTCCAGTGTTCTTGGACGCAACAGAGTAAATAACTCCTGACTTCAGCACCATGGACAGCTCCAGTGTTCTTGGACGCAACAGAGTAAATAACTCCTGACTTCAGCACCATGGACAGCTCCAGTGTTCTTGGACGCAACAGAGTAAATAACTCCTGACTTCAGCACCATGGACAGCTCCAGTGTTCTTGGACGCAACAGAGTAAATAACTCCTGACTTCAGCACCATAGACAGCTCCAGTGTTCTTGCAACTGCATAAATAACTCCTGACTTCAGCGCCGGGGACAGCGACTGTAGGTCAGTGATCAACCTGTGGACTCTTCTCTTCTCTTGACATGAAAAGAGTTTGAGCACCACTGACACTAAACTGATTTAGAAGACATTCGTATAGAGTTGGCCCTCAGGTCTTATTTGGATAAAATGAAATAAACTGTCTCGTAAAATAACCGTCTCGTCTTATTCTCTCCGAATAAGACCTGAGGCCAACTACTCTACGAATGTCTTCTAAATCAGTTTAGTGTCAGTGGTGCTCAAACTCTTTTCATGTCCCCCAAAATGTTCAAGGCCCCCCAAAATATGTTGTTCCAGAGACCCCCAGAAGAAAGGATTTGAGCTTTAAAAGAATATAGTATATTCTTGCATTTGGTATATTTAAAATACCATTCAAAGATTTGCACACATTTTCATGATTTAAAGCAGATCTACAAGCTCGTAGCGTGGCAGTAAGTGGTAGCTTGTATATCTACTGTTTTTGAAAAGCATAACATTTATGAAATAATGCTTTTTAGCTCAAATCTAAAATGACACGGATGCTTTCCTGGTCTAATTGAGTTATTGCCTTAACAGTGCTTCCATTGGTTGTTAATTCATACCATCAAGAAACAGTATATCTAGCATTAAGGACGGTATATTTTTACACATAGATAGGCATGTAAATTTGGTGAAGGAGTTTAAGGACGTATGACCATTTACACACCCAATTGTACAAACCAATGTAGCATTACAACAAATGGGCATGGAACGGAATGTGGTGCTGGTTTCTACTCTACTGATGCATTCTCATGTATCGAAACCAACGACCTTCACAACTAATTCAAGGGACTCTTTGAAAATAATTTTAATTACGCCTCGAAAATAATATTTTCCTTGCAAATGCAGCATTTCTATAACTCACGGCAGAAGACAGCCAATGCGACAAGGTCGTGTAATCAAACCATGTGTGACTCCCATTGGAAATGCATTGCGAGCCGTGCGACACACAGAAGACACAGGACACATGGTGTGTCTCTTGCGTGTGTCTTGTATGTGAATGAGGCCTATATAGGACTGTGTTTGACTTAATCCAGGGGAATTCTTCTATAAGCACATCAACCTCTGCATGGTGCTTCAGCTCTCATAATGTGACGGAATGAATCGCGCGGGAGCAGACATACAGTAAACCTGCGCGTGGAGTGGGGATCACAAAGGATAATCTTGTAATGGAAGTTAGTGGTGTCCAAGGCTTAACCCATTCTGACCTGAGATCAGATTCATACGAGGTTTCCACTGGACACACACTGGTCTGATTAACCCATTCTGACCTGAGATCAGATTCTAAAAATGTCAGTCGTTCTTCGATTTTTCAAAAATAGCAGACCTACAAGCTCGTAGCGCGCCACTCGGTGGCGCGCTATGAGCTTGTAGATCTGCTATTTTTCAATAGCTAAAGCATAACATGATGCTAACACCAAAATGGGTGCCAGGTCAGAATGGGTTAAGGACGGCGTCAGGTATGTGAAATATGCAAGCTGAGAATGCACCAACCACCAACGTCATGGTCATGAATACATTTCCATCCACGATCATTATGTAAAGATGTATAGGCTAATCTTATTAAAATACCTTCATGCTATTGCACAAAAGAAATCTGTCCGTCAGTCCGTCTGTCACATGGTTTTCCTCCCACATAAGAAAGTCATGACAAAAATTACCTCAGAGATGCTGCTGCTGTCCATTCACTGCTCCTTGAGGGTCAAATACAATGCAGATTCGGTGCAGAGCTGTTTTGAAGGTCATCAACAATGCATTGAAAGGGACAGAATCCATATATACTGTAGCATTCCATGCTCCAGTATGTCTAGTGATTTGTTAAGGTTCAAGGTTCCTCAGGCTCAAACAGAGTTGGGCAAGACAGCTTTTTCTGTCAATGGCCCAACCTCGTGGAATGAACTTCAAAACTCCTTAAAACTGAGCTCCCTGCCTGCCATCCTTCGGTCAGTTCGAAGGAACGCTCCGGAACATTTTTCACCGTGATTGCTCCTGCTTCAATTGATTTATTTTACTGATATTGTTCTGCATTGTGTTGTGTTGATGTATTGTTTTGACTGTATTTATGAATTGTAACCTCGGCTACATTGAAACTGTATTTCCGAGTATAAATAAAGGTGGTGATGATGAAGTCTATACAAAGGACACCACTTTTCATAATATATGTTTTTATGGTTATCTATGTTTTTTTTTATGAAACAGACAAATTAATGGATGGAAGGATGGATGAATGGATATTGTTTTCCTTGCTACCCTGTATCAATATTATTATATATTGTAGTCTCACTGTCTTCTAAGAGCCACCAAGGGGAAAAGCGGCTGACTTCAGCACCATGGACAGCTCCAGTGTTCTTGCACCCAACAGAGTAAATAACTCCTGACTTCAGCACCATAGACAGTTCCAGTGTTCTTGGACGCAACAGAGTAAATAACTCCTGACTTCAGCACCATGGACAGCTCCAGTGTTCTTGGACGCAACAGAGTAAATAACTCCTGACTTCAGCACCATAGACAGTTCCAGTGTTCTTGGATGCAACAGAATAAATAACTCCTGACTTCAGCACCATGGACAGCTCCATTGTTCTTGGACGCAACAGAGTAAATAACTCCTGACTTCAGCACCATAGACAGTTCCAGTGTTCTTGGACGCAACAGAGTAAATAACTCCTGACTTCAGCACCATGGACAGCTCCAGTGTTCTTCGAGGCAACAGAGTAAATAACTCCTGACTTCAGCACCATAGACAGCTCCAGTGTTCTTGGACGCAACAGAGTAAATAACTCCTGACTTCAGCACCATAGACAGCTCCAGTGTTCTTGGACGCAACAGAGTAAATAACTCCTGACTTCAGCACCATGGACAGCTCCAGTGTTCTTGGACGCAACAGAGTAAATAACTCCTGACTTCAGCACCATAGACAGCTCCAGTGTTCTTGCAACTGAATAAATAACTCCTGACTTCAGCACCATAGACAGCTCCAGTGTTCTTGGACGCAACAGAGTAAATAACTCCTGACTTCAGCACCATGGACAGCTCCAGTGTTCTTGGACGCAACAGAGTAAATAACTCCTGACTTCAGCACCATCGACAGCTCCAGTGTCCTTGCAACTGAATAAATAACTCCTGACTTCAGCGCCGGGGACAGCGACTGTAGATCAGTGATCAACCTGTGGACTCTTCTCTTCTCTTGACATGAAAAGAGTTTGAGCACCACTGACACTAAACTGATTTAGAAGACATTCGTAGAGTTGCAGCCTCAGGTCTTATATGGATAAAATGAAATAAAATCAAATAACTGTCTCGTAAAATAACCGCCTCGTCTTATTCTCTCCGAATAAGACCTGAGGCCAACACTTATACGTGGCCGGTTAAGACATGAGGTTAGGGTTAGTGTTATAATGTCGGAAAATGTCAAAACAGTAGCCGTGATCAACGCAGAATGCAGCCTATATACTGGATTTCTCCAAAATGTCACAATTATAAGTAACGTTGTGTGCCTGGAGACGGTCGCGGGAGGTCAGTAGACGGCGAGTATACACGCATGTACTGTACTGCAGCAGTCAGTGCTCTAATCAAACGTGATGTTGTCCCTTTGAATGCATTGATGGCGTTCGATTCTGCCAGTTGGATGCTCTATATGTAGGCATCTAAAGGACATTCCTAGGACTGTGCTTAAAACTAATGTTATTGAGCTAATACGCTCAAGATTAAAAGGAGGCCGGCGAAAGAGACAAGGTAAACACTCATAAGGAAATGTTTTACATTTAAAGTATAGTGCAGTCATTTATCAGACATGCAGCAATATAGCCTTGAGCATGAAATAAACACGGTTGTTCACCACTAAAGAACGTTCCAAGGACTGTGCTTAAAACTAATAAACGTATTAATAACCTGTTATTGAGCTAATACGCTCAAGATTAAAAGGAGGCCGGCGAAAGAGACAAGGTAAACACTCATAAGAAAATATTTTACATTTAAAGTATGTACAGTAGTAGTCATTTATCAGACATGCAGCAAAATAGCCTTGAGCATGAAATAAACACGGTTGTTTACCACTTTTGCAGCCGTGTGTGTGTGTGTGTGTGTGTGTGTGCGTACGTGTGTGTGTGTGTGTGTGTGTGTGTGTGTGTGTGCAGTTGTGCATGGGTGATTCAAGTACATGTGTGAAACTGTGCCCGTATCCCACTTTGCATGCGCGAGTGTTTAATGTTTACAAATTGAGCTCTAATCTCAAGGTGTTTACACTTCCTGCCTCACCTATAGCGGATGTAGCAACGTGTCGCGGGCCGACCCGTTTCTGCCCCTCAGCACAAGGTGCAGTGCGAGATATCTCCAACCTATCATAACAGCAATGCTCGCCTGTGAGGAAGCAGCCTATCAGCAACGCGCGGGGAAACTTCTGGCGACGCGCGCGGCTTATTGCACGCCGCTTCTTTCGAAATTATTTTTTTAACGTTCGGGAAAAAAAACTCGGTTATAGGAGATAAATTATGAACACACAGCAAAGTTGTGTGGTGTGTGTGCACGGCGTCACTGAGAAACACTGTGTGGACTTTCCATGACCTCTATATCTTAAGACAGATATCTTAAGACAGAAGCACGGCTCATGTGTTTATCTCTTCGATGGCTTTAGATTGAAGCAGCTTTGATAAGGCCGATGTGCAACGCGTGAGATTGACTCTCCGATGACTCGCCGCAGTGAAGTGATCCCACCAGACTGTGCTGAATCTCCTCTGGGACAGCTGAGAAATGATCTAATAAAGCTGGCTCGCAAGGGACTCGGCAACAGATCATTAGGGACAAACGCAAGCACGGAAGGGAGGAGTGTACAGCAATATTCCCAGTGTTACTGTAAGATGTTTGTTAACCTACTCCGAGGCAGACATTCCTAGATGTTCAAGAACATAGCACGGCTATGAACTATACATAGGTCTGCTATTTTTGAAAGAAACCGTGAAAATGTGCCTCAAATCTCGAATATATATTATTACAGAGTGAACATTTTAACTCAAATCTTTGCTTCTGGGGAGGTCCCTGGAACAACATATTTTCAGATGGGGGTCGGAGTAACCTCGCCTCACTTCCACCTCGGAGGAAAGCCTGGTCTCTGACTGCTATACTGCATTCAATGCTCTGAATAAATGTGTTTTTTTTTTTTGTATTTTTGATGTTTTGTTTTTTTTGTTTATTTTTTGGCTTTCGCCTTTATTTTATATTTTCCATGGAGGGACAGACAGTATAGGCTGACAGGAAATGGGGGGGTGACATGCAGTAAAGGCTGTCGGGATCGGCAGTCGAACCCGCGCCACACTGCCAGACTGGATTACCAGCCAACTCAGACTGCTGCCTGGACCGCTGAGCCACAGCCCTGATTAAATGCAATTGTGTCCCTTTCAATGCATTGATAGCATTCGAAGCGGGAGATATTAACTAACTTTGATGGCCAGTATGAGGGTACTGTATAGGGGATTAAAGATGGTACAGTTGAAAACATTTTGGTCTGCCTCTCAGTGTTATAGCAGTAGTACCAGCACAGCCTCGCGCAGGACTGTATATAGACTCTTACAGTACTTTCAGACGGGCATCGATTAACACAGATATTGTCCCCTGGATCAGCAGCGACAGCTCTGCTCATGACGGGCGCGACAACGCAAGCGTAACAAAAAAAAAAAGCTCAACACAATCACAGTCCAGATCTATAGTTGGTCACGGGCGCGTGCACGAAATGAGCACGCCCCGTGACAATTTCCACTCCCACGTAAATACTTTGAAAATGAATTACTATAGGCACATTCATCGCTGCCCATTTGAAAGTACCTTTAGCCTCGCTGCTAAAGGCCTTGGTATATTTTTCAGGAGCTTTAAGGTATAAGAGCAACACTCCTGCTTTAATTCTGAACAGTCCCATGTTTGTAACAGCATGGTGGTGCACTGCATATATATATACACCAACATACAGGCCTTTGTTTGCTTTAATACGAAGGACCAAAGGATTCTCCCATAACCACGAGCAATTAATGCAAATGCGTCACAATACACGTTGGTGCATGGGATTACTGTAAATGCATGCGAGCACTGAGACCAAAGCTCCCCTGGGATACGAGACTTTCATTGTGTTTACTTCAGGGTGAGCTGTGCGTATTATTATTATTATTATTATTATTATTATTACTACCCCCACTGCAGTATAGTTACTGTACAGCATCTGAAGAGGCAGAAGTCACCGTGCACAGTTCACTGACTGTCCTTATTCAAGCCAATATGTTCCCTTTATGGAATCAATATGTAAACATTACACCTTAAAATGCTTTGTTTACACGATAACTCAACGGAATGTGTTTGTATGTGGCCCCTTGCTCAGGATTTAACTGTGTGTATATGCCATGGAAATGACCACAAAGCAGATTGCAGTAGAGATAACAAGAACAGGATACAGACAATATTTTACTATAGGAGCAGAAAGATTGAGGAAAAAAAGAACTATTAACTGTGGCGTGCACAGACATTTTTGAAGGGCGCAAAAAAAGGCAACTTCGTGCGGCACGTGGAAGAATTCCATACTAGAAGGCTTTCTTACCTTTATCTGTAGTTGTTACGTCCCCACCAAAGAGGTCCAGGTGTTGTTTTGTGCAAAAGCGCATTATTGGCTATTTCCCCTATACCATAAGCCCTCAATGAATTGCATTGAATTGAAGGGGGCTATAAGGGGTGTTGTGCTAATTCGCTTATTTCCATCGCTCAAAAATCAATAATGTAAATAGTATCCAAAGCGGCACACTTTACTACTTATTAAAATGGAAATAAGCAAATTAGCACAAAAACCCAACCCGCATCTTTGGTGGGGACATAACAACTACAAATAAAGGTAAGAAAGCCTTCTAGCATGGAAGTCTCCTTTAATAGTGTGTGAGATTTATTTGGGGCAAACATAATATATTAGATACTTTTAATCCAGAATTGATCGATGATTGATCACCATGGGCCACATATACTGTATAGTGTACACTGTACAAAACAAAAATAAAATTAACTAACTGTCTTGTGTCTGTGTTTAATGCCCGCTCCAATGCATTTCCAATGGAAGCCCATATGGTGTGACCAAACATTTTGTTTGATGGGGCAGAACACATCCATCAAAGCTGTGTTCAGACACAAGTCAGGTGTCAGACACCAGGCAAGTGTCTTGAACGCAGCCCAGTAAGGGCATAGGGTCGACCCCGCCCGCTCACCTCCGCCCCACCCCCTCCTGGTGCTGCGGCCATCTTGGAAACTAAACACAATATAAACAAAGGGAGAAGGGTGGGGCCGAGAAAGGCCCTTATTGGTGTCTATGTATATGCACACCCCTGACACAGTGTGTATGGTACAGTACCTGTACACAGTACACACACAGTTAGCGCTGTAGGCTATACATATCCTTGAGGCCTCAGTGATGCTACAACCTCCCCCGGACCGCACGCACGCACACACGCACACCCACACACCACACACCACACACCACACACACACACACACACACACACACACACACACACACACACACACACACACACACACACCCGTCCCTTCTGGCAACAGTCAGTTATACACGTCAACAACTTCACTGTTGATGTGAGTTGACAGACAACAATTCAAGCGACGACGACAAAGTGCACTGTAAAGCCATTATGCATCATGTCATTATATGCCATTAATGTCACCCGCTAGAGAATGTAATACGCCTGTGTGTGTGTGTGTGTGTGTGTGTGTGTGTGTGTGTGTGTGTGTGTGTGTGTGTTTCACGACACGTGTGTGTGTTTCACGTGTGTGCGTGCATTAACGTCACTAGCAATTACTCAACGACAATCATTATATGCGCCTGTGGAATTGGCTGCATAACGTTTCCATCAGCACGGCCCCCTTGGACCACAGAACGCCATACGCATGAAGATATGCCGGGGTACGGACGTGCTGCTGTGGGCTTGCAGTGGTGGAACCTAACTAAGTACATGTACTACTACTACTACTAAGTACTGTGCATAAGTACAATTTTGAGGCATTTGTACTTTACTTGAGCCTATACGTGTGGCCTTCTTCAACTCTAAATTGGTTTAGAGTTGAAGAAGGCCACATATAACGGCCGAAACGTCCATCTTGTCTGTTTGTTGCCTGCTGGGGGGAAAAACGAAAATAAAACAAGAATCCTAAAAGGACACAACGTGAGTGCTGGTATATTTATTCTCACAGTGTATATTTTCCTGAACCGTGCACCCATTATACCATTACGTGGAATTATTCAACTGAGTGCTTGCTATATATTTCAGCCGCACAATGAGTACTTTATACTTTTGATAATACTTTAAGTATACATTTTGACACCAATACTTCTGTACTTTTCCTCAAGTACATTTTGAATTCCGGACTTGTATACTTGTAACAAAGCATTTCTATATTGCATTATTTATACTTTTACTTAAGCAAAACATATATAAGTACTTGTTCCACCACTGTGGGTTTTGGGGCGAACGCGACGCGGCCGAGGCACGGCTCTCAGCATCATTGAGTTGACACTTGACTGATGGGAGTCACATTGAATGATGGCTTTTTGACAGCTATAGGTGCCATGCATTGGAAACAAGAGCAGCTACATATACTGCATCCCCTGCATTTTAACATGCACACAATGTACACGGACAGTAGTATACAGTTTTAATGTACGTACATGTACGTTAATACTGTATACAGCAGTGGTTCCCAAACCTTTTCATGTCAAGGACCCCTAAATTGACACTAATTATCCCCGCGGACCCCCATATGAAAAGCTATGCCAGAGACCTCCCCATAAGAGAAGACTTGTACGGCTCTAGCATTGATTCTCAACCCATTTAATGTCAAAAGGACCCCCAGTTTGATATGCATTAGTCTACGGACGCCCATTTAATGGCATTTCTATCTCTGAGATCCCCAAAATATAATTATTGTAAAAACTATGTCAATTTCACTCTGAGAGTGTACAAAATACAAATGGGATCCAATCAGCCCAGGTGCTCCACAATCACCATCAAGAGAGGCTGCCAATATAAGCTGCTGAGAGCCCGGCGCCCAACGCTTGGACGTTGACTATACTGTGGTTAGTGTTACCAGTAGTTTAGAAACAGTTACGCTAGCTAGCCCCTCTTATATTCAGATATTAGTGTAGATTTTTGTCTTAAATTCGATGGAGAATGGAGAATTTACGTCATATGTGAATGAGCAAATCAGTGTTTTTGTCTTAAATTCCCATTGACAATGAATGGAGAATTTACATCACGATGTACGATGATAAGAGCGTCCCTCACTTCACGCGTCGTTAAACTCAATAAGGTCTAGATTTAGAAGGTGTTTTCAGAATCGGGACTCGGGGTTTAAATGTGTTAAATGAAGCAAAAATGAAGTGTCCCATTTTGTGCATTTCTGGAGAAAAAAAACACAAGCACATTAACGGAATGAAAATCATTCTTGTCAAGCCATCCGTCTGACAACAGCATCGACTAATTATCCCAAAGTCTCAGCACGTCTTCTGAACACCATCATGGCCACTGGCTCCTGTCTCATGCATGCTGCATCCAATGTGTTCTGAAAAATGAACGCAACTTGATGTTAATAATTATAGTAAAAGCCTGTCCTGATGATCCATTCTCTTATATTTTGACATGTCCATTCATCATATGCGCGTAAGTGAAATGCGTCTCCCTCTGACAAATAATTCCAGTGATCCAAATGGAGCGCTGGAAGACATTATTGGGAAACGCTCGTTGACATTTTCCCCACAAGGCAACAGTTGGCCTTTAACCCATTCTGACCTGAGATCAGATTCACACGAGTTTTCCACTGGACACACACACTGGTCTGATGAACCCATTCTGACCTGAGATCAGATTCTAAAAAAAGTCAGTCGTTCTTCGATTTTTCAAAAATAGCAGACCTAGTGGCGCGCTACGAGCTTGTAGATCTGCTATTTTTCAATAGCTAAAGCATAACATGATGCTGACACCAAAATGGGTTCCCGTTCAGAATGGGTTAAGAGCACTATACTAAATACAAAGATATTGATTGCACCAGATGAATGCCTGCTCTAACCTTCAGCAGTGATTTAGGGGATGTGCAGCTGTGTAAATTACTGCCGGCAGACATTAATATTCTGATGTTATGATTTCCGACGGCTTAGCGCGAGGCGGAGATTGTGTTATCGTGCACGCACACGCGTGTGTGTGTGTGTGTGTGTGTGTGTCAGGGCTCCAGACTAACTTTTTTCATCAACGTCCCAGAACCGTCCCAAAATACAATTTGAACCGTCCCGAAGTGAATATGTATACAGTGCAGTCCTAATGTTTTCTTTGAGTTTTTATGTGATTCTAACCATTCACACTAATGGTGGCGGAACAGTTATTTAAAGACTGTAGGGAAGATTTAAATCTCTGGCCTTTCACCTTTAACCTCCCAGGAGGTACAGACAGAAAACCAGATATCAACACGCGTTCGTTTTGCATGATTATTTCCCATAAACTTGTACCGCAACCTCTGGAATAAACACACAGCAAAGAGTTATAATTATCTATACGTTTTAATAATCAAAGCCCTAATAACTAGTGTACATTTATGTTTGGTCCTATCATGTCTACAACAATATAAATTGAGCCTAATACAATAGTAAATTAATCAAATATGGATATGGACAAATGTTACCGACAGAAGTCAACGAATTAGCCACCGGTAGAGACCTCTGGACTCCGCGTTCCGTGGTCAGTAACCTCGGTGACACATCGTTACTATAGAGAGTCAAGGTTCCATGGGATCCAAATATATTTAATAGTTCCAAGTTGTGAATATAGTCCAATCAGAATAGTTCATTTCTTCAGGGGGTGCTCTTGGCCTGCATCCTCCCACTTTGAAGTGTTGCGTTGGTCCTCTCTTCCGGACTCTGCTCTGTGTGTGTGTGTGTGTGTGTGTGTGTGTGTGTGTGAACCCTGTACCCAGCTGTGTACCACCCTCCCTTATGTGTGTGTGTGTGTGTACGTTTCCCCAACCATCCTGCCATCTCATTGTTTGCACAGTCCAGTCGAGAGGCCGGGCTGACCTGTTTTGGGGACCTGAGAGAGAAAGAGAGAGTGTGTGTGTGCGTGCACCGGCGTGCACGCGTGTGGAAGACTGGGAGAAAGATGTGTCTGTGGACTTTACATACTATAGCTATAGTATATAGCATATTCTTTTACTAATTCCATGATTTTAACTTGAGCGAGGCCTGGTAAATATGTATTAGTTATCCTATAGGAATACATAGCATTTTCTCATTATGATTACCTGTTTATTCCCTATATATAAGGTAAATACTTTAATAATAGCTTGATGGTAAATATATACCTTGGTAATACTAATTAGTGGTATTTATACCCTAAATATTTTAATAATTTCCTCCAACTTCCAGCATTGCTTTAGAAAGTGGCAAGGAATCATAATAGGTATCAAGGGATCAAAAATATCCTTGATAAATGCATTCATTCTTTAAAGGGGGAGTGTCACAGCCCGAGATTAACATTGCTGATAAGGTACATCACGTGGTCTGAATGAAAACAGTTTCAAACGACACGTGACTATATCTCAGGCTCTGACGTGACCTAGCATCTAGCCGAGCTGAGTGGCTAGCGCACAAAGGCTAGTGGTTTTGAGGTAACCTTTTGCGTCAGACTAGGTGAAAGTGTAATAAAAAAAAATATTTTATTGCTCGGAAATCTTCCTTACAATGACATTGAGTTGTTGCACTGAACTGAACTGAACTGTTGCATAATCGCAATTTCGCGTGACTAGTCCGTCTGAAGCCCACCACACACCAGCTGCGAAGTCCCCCGTGTGTGCGAGAGAGAGAGAGAGAGAGAGACCGCCCCTATATCGGTGTGTGTGTGTGTGTGTGTGTGTGTGTGTGTGTGTGTGTGAGAGAGAGAGAGAGAGAGAGAGAGAGTGTGTGTGTGTGTGTGTGTGTGTGTGTGTGTGTGTGTGTGTGTGAGAGAGAGAGAGAGAGAGAGAGAGAGGGGTGGACTCAGGTTAGGCCGGCGCAGTTTTGCTAGAGTAGTCACAGGCAGTGGTAACGTTACGTGAAGCTCCAGGGCTCCGTGAGCCCTGTTCAGCACTTAGCCGGCTGAGGGCGTGTCAGCGGGGGGGAGACAGATAGACAAGATAGGTACGATGGAACCCGTCACGCGAAATTGCGATTATGCAACAGTTTTCCCTAAAACTTACACGTCAACTCGGTGTCATTCTAACGAGGATTTTGGAGCAAAAAAGTAATTTTTCCACCAGACTTTTACCCAGCTATGAGGCTGAAGGTGGCCTCAAAACCACTAGCATGAGTTGATAGCCACCAGGAACGCTAACTCGCAGAGCCCAGAGCCGCTCTGACATTTAGACCAGATACAAGATCAATTTTATTGGTCAAATTGAGCTGGCCCGTAAGTACGTCACAATCTAGATGCTAGCGTTAATAGCCTTAATAGCTTCCCGAGGGGCGTGTCAGTCCCGCTTTAAGTAAATGCCTTAAGTTCTTAGAATCTTTAGTTCAGACCCAGAAGTGTAACAAAACATTTTGGAGGGGTCACCACTCACCAGTTGCATTTCTGATGTGCAAAGTAATGAATCTGAATAAAAAAAACAAAATCCCTGTTTTCCAAGTTAATATTTCAGTAAAAGTACAGTCACATTACAGAACATTTAGGTAATTAGTAGTTAGTAGTTTTTTGATGTACACGTCTTTTGTTCATGTTAGACATTGAGGGAAATTAAGATTGTCAGATCTGGCACTGAAAACGTATAATTTATCGATGTGATTTGGGTGTCTGGTTTAATCGTAGTTTTCCACTGATGTGCGGTTCCATGCGTCAGAAAGACAGGCACAGGGCTGATCAATGCACAGCGTCAACTTGCCCACTGAGATTCTCACTTGCGGGTCGAAGTTGATATTGTGGGGTGTTATAGGCTAACACCCCTGGTGTTAGGTGTGTGATATCTTTTTATGGATCTTAATTAGGATTGTAGGAGCCATCTTATTTGATTTGACCAAATGGCGCCCCCACTGGTTGCCTTGAGAAATGGCACCATGGTTCCCTTTAATTAAGCCACAGGCTCACAGCTGTAGGAAGAAAGACGCCAGTAGAGATACAGATTTTCAACAGCTTGCACGCAACGCACAAACAGCGCAGTTAGAGAAAGAAAGGAAAGAAAGAAAGAAAGAAAAGTAGCCTACTTTATTATTTGTTATCGAACCCTGCGCTCGTCTGTTTTTTGAGACCTTTATTTAGTTTGTCTGGAGCCTGTGCTTGTTTTTGTTTGCCCCCGTTTATTTTGAACCATACACTCACACAACGCAAACTCCTACCAATAATACCAACCTTGCAGTCATCAATCGCCGGCATCGACAAACAACTATACAAGTGAGTAAACAACAACAAGACGCCCAAGTCCCAAAGTGTGAGCACGTTAAACCGTATATCTCTGGTGAATGATTATAGAAAGAAAGAAAGGCATATTGGCCCTACAAGGATAGTTTGTGGCTGAAGTGTTGCCGGTGTTACGGTTTGACTTGTGCCTGGTTTGTCTGGTTCCCTGGGCTGGTTTTGCGCGTGCATGAGCCGTCTTTCACAGCTGTTTCATGAAGAGGGCGGAGCTATCTTCTCAGAGCTCGGAGCTATCTTCTATCTTCTCATTAAATATCCATCCGAATGTTTGTGGAATCTCACTTGTATGAAACAGTGACAACATGCACTTATAAAACACAGTTAGAATGATGAAAATAAAAAATAAATGAAAATATCTGTGGGATTCGAACCGTCTTTGCAATGAACCAAAATAACCTGGGAAGCTGTGCGCAGCGAATCACACTATGATGCGCTGACAACTGCTGTAGGAAACGATGTAATTGATCCTATGTGTGTCTGTCCAGGCGTGAACTTGGGAACAGTATAGTCACAGCATGCCATTTCATCTTGTGACTCTGGTTTTTTAACGAATATAACCACTCCGATTGAACTGATCAATGAATAGCTGTAGAAACAAGTCAATGATGTTGGTATAGTCACATCATGAAACACAAAGGGCCGATTCATACTCTTATTTTACGCTGTTTCAGCGCTGTAGTGCCGAAAATGATTTCGGCTCGTCAGAAATTTTCAGTAGCACCGAAGAGACGACTTTAACTGAGTACACTGTGCAGAGCATAAAACAGCACCACCTGCTGTTGTCTAGCAGGCAGTGCAACATGTCAACTTGTGACTGTGATATAATATGGTATAGTCACACGTGAAACAAACTCTTGCCATTGCATTGTCATTTTCGGCACTACAGCGCCGAAACAGCGTAAAATAGGAGTATGAATCGGCCCTTTGTGTTTCATGATGTGACTATACCAACATCATTGACTTGTTTCTACAGCTATTCATTGATCAGTTCAATCGGAGTGGTTATATTCGTTAAAAAACCAGAGTCACAAGATGAAATGGCATGCTGTGACTATACTGTTCCCAAGTTCACGCCTGGACAGACACACATAGGATCAATTACATCGTTTCCTACAGCAGTTGTCAGCGCATCATAGTGTGATTCGCTGCGCACAGCTTCCCAGGTTATTTTGGTTCATTGCAAAGACGGTTCGAATCCCACAGATATTTTCATTTATTTTTTATTTTCATCATTCTAACTGTGTTTTATAAGTGCATGTTGTCACTGTTTCATACAAGTGAGATTCCACAAACAATCGGATGGATATTTAATGAGAAGATAGAAGATAGCTCCGAGCTCTGAGAAGATAGAAGATAGCTCCGCCCTCTTCATGAAACAGCTGTGAAAGACGGCTCATGCACGCGCAAAGCCAGCCCAGGGAACCAGACAAACCAGGCACAAGTCAAACCGTAACACCGGTGCCGCTGCGACATTTCTGCAGCGCTGCGTGTCTCATGTGTCTGTGCGCACAATATGCAAATTGTGCAAAAAATCCTAGTCCCGGCTGAGATTAATTTATGTCCCATTTTATTTTTTTCTGGCACGGAATACCGTGGCCCAGTCAAAGCGCGTCATCGGGGGCTGGGGTGGCGATTGCTCGCAATCTGTTGGCCTCGGATTTTATTAATATTTTCAACCATATGGACCATGCACCGGAGACATGCACATGCACTTTCCCTTTGGCCTCGTCCCTTCCCAAATTAATTATTGTACATCAAATCTGTCTAAAAGTTATAAAGGACAAAGTGTGACGCCCTTGGTTGTTGGGGGGGGGGGGGGGGGGTAACTAATACTTTAAACTTTTGCTTTTATTGCTTGGGAGTTGAGACTAATAGGAGAGCTGTGGGGTTGGCAGAAAACATGACATTTTGCCGACCTCTATTTTTACTTACAAAATTGCTGACTTTGACCCGTCCGGGGCTTCAGTGTGGGCTTTATAGGTCCATGTGGGACCGCGGGCTTGTAAACACACGATGTGAGACAATAAATTCCTACTCTGTGAAACCGTCCAAGTGATGCAGTACTTGTAGCCTGCACTGAAAGCAGAGATGAGGAAGATGGCAACAACAAGGGAAGCCCTGTTAATAATCTCACCTTTCTGTCTGCAGGGCGAAATCAATAGTGGTCTTATAAAACAGTATAGAGGTCAACTCCATCCCGTACTGGTTGGTTCTGTCTTTAAAAACGGACTCTCTTTTCTAGCTAAATGGTTGCTTGGACAGGTATTGGTTGCTTTCCATAGTCTGTTTTTTTTTTTTTATAAACCTGGGTTAAGAAGATGAGTTGTCGCTGAGGCAATGCTGTTTGGCCTCATTGTTATTGCAAACTGTTGCAAAGGTAGGCATTTCCAAACTAATGTTACTAATAGGCCTACTATGCTTTAGAAGACAATCAAACTGCTTCATCTCTCTGTACTAGGACTGAACGTGAATTGACAGAGACAGGGCTCGTCAAAACTGCTGTACATGGCTATAACTTTGCTCTATATCAGTTTTAGACCCTTTTCATAGCAAGGCCCATTATTCATTTGGCATGTGAGCCACGGACCACCATTTGATTAGATTTAGCCAGACCCAGTTGGATACAACTTTTGTCCTCAATTCCGTGCTGTATTGATGTGGTTATAGACAGGCAACCGTTGATGAAAATAACATCTTCTATACATTCTCTAATTGTGTAGACTTCTCGTGAATTAATTAAGTAATGCAGATGTTTAACAAAATCACACCCGTGTGAAGTGAGTGGTGCAACTCCGCGTGGGGGCCTCCGGGGCGGAGTTCCAGACACACAGGAACGCACCCAGGGTGCCGCCCGCTTCCGAAACCGTTGAGAAATGACTGTACCCTCTACTGTACTGTCACTACACTGTACGGGCACACCCGAAATCACCATATATACAGTTAATATGTCTGTCTTAGTGTGTGTTAGGTTGCGCACAGGTGGTGAAAAACAACCATGCTGTCACCCAGCCACCCACCCACACACATAACTCCGTAAAGGAATGGTGCACCACTCAAAAATTGAACTCTTGAGAGCATAAAATGAAACCAAATGGACCCATATAAAGGGTCCATTTGGTTTCATTTTACACTCTCACCAGTAATAGGGTTCATTTGGTTACTCTCCATCATTTAGCTGTGGACCACCTGGGACCCCCTCAAGGACCACTGGTGGTCCCCGGACCACTGGTTGAAAACCATATGCTTTGGGGCCACTGAAACCTATACAGTAATACATTGAGTTGATAACAGAAGTGCATGCAGGAGTTGAGTCTAAATACCTTTCTTTGTGAGTGGTCTTGACGCGTAAGATATACGGCTGAGAGCCACAGAAAATGTATAGCTTGTTTTAATCATTATGTAAACATTAGGGATGTTAATGGTTGCACGGCAGGCAGTGGAGGCAGTGCACTTTGCATTTCAATTTGTTCCTAATACAAACAAAATTGCCTGGCCCTCAGTCAAATCAACATTTGATTAAGGAATATAATATGCCTTGTGCATTATTTCTGTACGTAGATTTTTATGTTAGACATTGAGGGATATTAAGATTATCAGATCTAAAAAAAAAGAAGGTTATAAAAGCGTATCAATAATCAATGAATGAATCGATTCCCCTCCCTAGTGAACATGTCAATGCTGTGGTACCTAAACTGTATATCTCTCATGTTCGGATCCTTTCAGAATCGACACTTGGAGATAATGGAATGGATATCCCTCAGATGGTGTGCGTGTGTGAGACAGACAGACAGACAGACAGACAGACAGACAGACAGACAGACAGACAGACGTGTAGACTCCGCAAGGGGCTAAATGCACACAGAATAACTCTTCCTGATTCCGGGCCCTTCCCTACTTCCTTCACAGGTGTTGTAATATTGTATTACTGATAGATACTATTGAAGCCTCGATCTGTTCCATCCATTTAGTGTTCTCTTTTAAAACTTTTTAAATTTCAAGGACCTGAGCAGAGTTATACACACCCGTATGGGGCAATTTGGAACCCACTCAAGGACACTTTGAGACCCACTGGTGTAGCAGAGTGTTTCCAGTGAGCCAACACACACAATAGCAGCTCCCTGACTCTGTTTGCCCAGAACGTAACAACACAGTCTTCATTAGTATCACCGGGCCCCAAGTTCTTTATAAAATGGCGTGTGTGCATATAGCCCATTCCATCCGTCAGTCTAATTGCACGTCAATCTCATCTCATTTTGTCTCCATCATTAACCTTGGCAATTTACCTCGAAGAACGACGCCATCTGCTAATGACTTCAAAACCTGCCTTTTGAGCGCACGACGAAGCACACACACACACACACACACACAGACACACACACACACACACACACACACACACACACACACACACACATGGCCTATAAATAATCAAATGAACATACATAATAAATGCACGTATACAGGCCAGGAGAAGAGCAATGGTTTGTAGTCGGGGAACATTATCAGTATTACCAGTCAAATCTGGGAATACATTTCTTACCAAGAATGTTCTTCACCAATGTGTTTGGGCAAGTGCCTATGGCCATTTTTAGCCCAAGGAGTGTCTTCCGTGCAAAACTAATGCTTGGAATGGATTCAGGATGATGAAAACCCCCTAGTTTGACACGTCACATGCTACTTAAAGCATAATGAAATTTAGAACATGGTGCCTTATAATGGTTGTATGGTACCCCCACTTTCAGCAGCTGTCAAAAATCCCCCTAGGGTGGTTGAATATAAACCAATGTGGGATTATGTTAGTAGACACCTTTACAAACACATTGGTGAAGACAATTCTTGGTAAGAAATGTATTCCCAGGTTTTATTAATATCCCCTGACTATTGGGGGGGACAGAAGCCAGATAAAAGTTGGAGCTATACACTCGTCTTCTCACTTAATAATGTGCCTGTGCGCTGCTGTGTGTATACGCGTGTTAATTGACTAGTCCGTTATGATTAGTGGATGTATATAGCCGCAGTCACCGTGCCCCGCCCTACATTTGTCATTTGCAGGCGTCTGTGACCCGCCGATAGAGTTTCACATTAATCAGTTGGTCGCAAATTGGCATTTAATTGCAGACAGATTGATGTACCAGAAGAAAAAGAAAAACACTGCTTTTTTTTAATCTCTTCGATCCGGCAATTATTGTCATTAACGCTTTACTCTAATCAACAGTCAAAGAGGAGAGATGTGCTTTTAAGATTGGTCCTGGCTACAGTGTAGTCACTGTAGTGGGACTGTTGTGGCACATTTACCAGTTTCCTTCCACGCAGCGTACACTTTTGTTTTTCCTCATTTTCCGCCCTCAACAACTTGCATATGGAAATCCCGAATGCAAAGTGAAGAGCATTATGCAGATTGCGGGTTCGTCTCAGTGTTCTGCAGTCGTGCCATTGAAAGTTTAACGTCCTCAAAGTAACCGAGGCATTTGTCTCACTCACTCCCCGCGCGAGCGAAAGAGTCTCAGACGGTTGTTAAAAGAATGCGCCATGCATAATGCATCGGGAATGCAGGATGCAAGACAGTCAGTACGTCTCCTCTGTGTTTTATGGTGGAAGATGTAATAGATGTGCCAGGTCTCCTGAAAGGAGACTCTCCGCTGCATGTGATCAATATGAGGCCATGTTCACTCTAACCCATTCTGACCGGGCTCCCATTTTGGTGTTAGCATCATGTTATGCTTTAGCTATTGAAAAATAGCAGATCTACAAGCTCATATCGCGCCACCGAGTGGCGCGATACGAGCTTGTAGGTCTGCTATTTTTGAAAAATCGAAGAACGACTGACATTTTTAGAATCTGATCTCAGGTCAGAATGGGTTCATCAGACCAGTGTGTTGTCCAGTGGAAACCTCGTATGAATCTGATCTCAGGTCAGAATGGGCTAAGTCACGTCCGTCTCCAGGGCTCCACAGAGGACGGCGACGTTTGGCTTTTGTCGCCAGCGTGAGGTGAACATTGTGTGCCTGATGTGCTGACTTGGCTCCATCTCTGGAATAAGTTAACCCATTCTGACCTGAGATCAGATTCATACGAGGTTTCCACTGGACACACACTAAGTCTGATGAACCCATTCTGACCTGAGATCAGATTCTAAAAATGTCAGTCGTTCTTCGATTTTTCAAAAATAGCAGACCTACAAGCTCGTAGCGCGCCACTCGGTGGCGCGCTATGAGCTGCTAGATCTGCTATTTTTCAATAGGTAAAGCATAACATGATGCCAACACCAAAATGGGTGCCCGGTCAGAATGGGTTAAAGGAAGCCAATGGAGTGGGTGTGGAACATTATGCAAATCGGCTCCTTGCTTTGTGCGATACGCGCACATACTTTTGATACACAAAGGAAAGCATAGTGGAGTGTGTGTGTGTGTGTGTGTGTGTGTGTGTGTGTGTGTGTGTGTGTGGCCGCGCGTACGTCTATGCATTAGGGGTGTGTATGCTTGTGGCGGTTGTGGCACAGGAGGTAGAGCAGGTCGTCCAATGATCCGTGGGTCGGCGCCGGTGGCTCGAATCCCGGCTCCTCCTGTCCACATGTTGAAGTGTCCTTGGGCAAGGCACTGAACCCCACATTGCCTCCAATGAGTCAATTGCTACCATGAATGTGGGAAGTGAGGACGCTGGCTGTTGTTGAATGGGTGAAGTGACTGTTCGCCCGCTTCACCTGCCAATGTATTAATGAATGGCAAGCTCTTTGAGTAAGCACTCGCATAGAAAAGAGCTATAAAAATGCCATCCATTATTATTATTACAATTACTATTACTAGTCCTTGCCTGTTGTGAGATATTGCCCCCCCATAAATATATTTAATTGCCGCTCATTTTAACTTGTATAATATATGTATACGTGTGTTCTTTTATGAATAAAAACAGCACTATAACATGAAAGCAATCGTACAAATGCATGGTAGGGAAATATGTTCATGGCAAAGACCGCAACATTTATTAGCCCACAGTCCCCCATTTGTAACGTCTGAAGGCCCCCAGTTTGACATGCACCACAGGAACTATGGACAGTCGCACAGATACTCCCAAATGTATCTTGTGAGTCGCACAGATTATGTTGTACGTAGGTGCATTTGCGTCCAAAATGTGCCCAATTCTGAGCTCTGGCTTGAGAAAACTAATGGCTTTTGCAACCTGTGATGTTGTGAGGTTGTAGATTAGCTGTTTTCGCCGGAGCGCATGCTTTATCTCCCCAAAAGCATGCTTTTACAACAAACGTTTGAAAATGTAATTGCTTTGGGCTCTAAACCACCCACGACATGTGAATGAAATTTGGGGTGGATTGGACTTGTGATTTGTGTCATTTCTTTGTAAAACAGGCCCCTCCCACTAACTTTGGACGCCGATTACAGCCGAACGATGCGTCATGACCCAAGGAATCCAGGGAAAGTGACATTTTGATTTTACGACCTACGGTTCAAGAGTTATAAGGCAAAATGTAAAGTGGGCTGTTATAGCGCCACCACGAGGCCGACTGGTGTAATTATTCGTTACATTAATTTTAATAATCATTATGAACCTCCCCTCAAAGTGTTGTGACTGTAGCTACGACGGTTTCTGAGAGAAAAATACTTGATGTGAGTTTTCGCATTTTCCCACGTAAGTGGATGGGTAATTTTAATGCACTAATAAATAAATTATGAATCATTAAATGTGTAAAATCGAAAAAAGGGCTTCGTTAAGACCTCCATATTATTATGGCCAATGCCTGTGTGAAAAGTGGGAGTGATTGGTGCAGGCAGTGAGCAGCTGTGGAAGTGTTTCTGACATTCAGAAAGACATTATTATAGTATGATGATGATGATGATGAGTGAACACTGAACAGTGAATCACAAGGCTTGTTGAATGTCTTCCAGACCTGTATGCCTTTGTATTGAAGGTCACCTCCACTCTCTCCATCATTGAGGAGATGTACAGTATATGTGGCATACCGGTATATGAATACCATGAGCACAATGAAAGAATAGCCTTGCTCAGTACGTTTTAGAATAGTTCAACTTTTCTTTTTTTTTTTCAAAAAAGGGATGAGGGTTACTACTGTATATACCAAGACATCAGAGACACTTACTGTACTTCCAACAGATTACACACACCCAATGTGAGTTTGAAAACATGACCAACGACAAAAAAACTCAACAATGTGGCAACACTAAAAAAAACATGTATTTTTCGTCCTAAGCTACTATAGGTACTGGGCCATGTTGGGACTGGGTGCAGATGCTTATCAGCCACAGACAGGCTAGCTTAGCTTAAGGCGCTATCATACCTGGTAGCACAGGCCGCCACATACAGTCAAATATTTATATCAATTATTTTAAGCCAAGAATCAAGCCATTCAGGATCCTGGTGAATCATAACCATAAAACCTTTGATTCAGTGAAAATATATGTTTTGTTTTCACCTAATCAATGGTCTCATGCTCATGGTTCACCAGGATCCTCAATGGCTTGATTCTAGGCTTAAAATAATTTATATAAATATATTTATAAAGCCCACTGCCCTATATCAGTGGTTTTCAACCAGTGGTCAGGGGACCAACAGTGGTCCTTGGGAGGGTTCCAGGTGCTCCCCAGCTAAATGATGGAGAGCTGGTAACCAAATGGACCCTTAGAGATCTTTAACTCTCTCACAAGAGTTAAATTATTGTAATTTGAAAACCACTACATGAAACAAACAGCCAGGCGGATTCAGGTGCAATAATGCTGACATTTACATCCGCACCACCGAGCAAATACCGTGTCACATCACTGCCACTGTTGTTTCATGTGTCAGCCTATGATTGTATAGGCATACTGTTATAAAGTGTGGAAAGTGGAAGTGTGAGACTGTGAGGGCTGGATCATCATGGTCTTCTAGGTCTAGGAGGTAATAACAGATTCACTTTGGTTGAGCATACAGAGAGGTCACATTAAAGCAATAAGCCACAAGAGGTCTCAGGCTACCGTTTATTTTATTTTATAATGGCTGAGAGGCGTCGTGAGACACAAGTGTCTCTGACACTTTCTTGACATATTGGCAAATATATTGGTTATATTTGATTATATATATATATTGGTTGTTATATATACACGGTATATATATTCTTTCAGAGTGGCTGTATATATCACATAGGGACAAAAACACAATGGTATCTGCTAACCTGTGATGAATGTCATCATTCTGCCTGTTTGAGATTGGGTTTCACCTCATGTGATTGGCCAATGGATTGGTTCTATCTTGAGCTGCTGGATTCCGCTTTATTTGTCCTCGTTCATCTGAACTCGGGTCCACATCTTGACAAGCAATCGGCGAACACAGAGATCTGTTATCCAAGGGGGCCAGGGCCTTCTCCTGATGCTGTGCTACGATGTGGTGCATTCGGCCCGATACAGATACTCACCACACTCACAACTTTGTACGAGACAATTTGTCTTTTAAGCAGTGGTGGAAAGTACTGTACTTTTTTTTTTACTTTGCTGGAGTATTTCAAAATGTACTTTTACTTCTACTCCACTACATCTCAGAGGCAAATATTGTACTGTTTTACTCCACTATACATTTATTTTAAACTTTTAGTTTCTATAGTTACTTTGTAGATTTTGATTATTATTGCAAAGCATACATTATATTCACTTCAGTCCTATATTTTTTTCGGGCCATTTGAAAATAGACGATCTGCAAGCTCGCATTGTGACTGTGAGCTTGTAGATCTACCATTCTCAAAATATGATTTTAAACATTCTTCAAGTCTAAGTACTTTCTTCTTTTGGTACATTAAGAACAGTTTGATAGCAACACACTCAAGTCAAGTTTGAATTGCGGACTTTTACTTGCAATGTGTATATACATACAACGTTGCAGTATTGATACTTTAACCCTAGAACACTAAACACGGGTGATTTTCACCCCGACGATTATATTTTTGAAATGTTCATATAGTGTTGTTGATGTGTGAGGTGGGTGGGTCTTTATACCTTCATGATGCTTATAGTGACATCATATCACATCCCTGTTTTTTTTTGTTCTACAGGCAGGTGTTTGGGTGAATTTCACCCGTGTTAAACGTAAAAATCCCATACACCCACAATGGACTTTTAAATGTTTGTATTTCTTTCTTCAGGCTATAACCGGGTGGGGCATGCAATGCATGCCCAACTTCCTTCGTTTAGTTCTCGAGTAGATCGGTGTCTAGTAATAACCCATGCTGGAAATGGACCTGATTTACCAGGCCTTGAATTGAGATCTGGGCAGGCATCGGTATACCCATGGAGTCCTGCAGGGGTCCCCTGGAACAACACATTTTCAGATGGGGGTCGGCGGCCAATTTTTGGGGTCCTTGTGTGTGTAAGAAAACAAAGCAAAGAATCTACTTCCTTCGCCGTCTAAGATCCTTCGGTGCTAGTAGACGGATTCTCCTTTTGTTTTTCACTTCTGTTATTATGAGTGTTCTTCAGTACTGCAGTACCACCTGGTATGGATGTTTGTCTGCAGCCCTAAAGTCACAACTGCTGCAACAACTGAACATTTGTTCAAAGATTGTTGGACAACAACTTCACAAGTCACAACATACATCCACATATGATAACAGCATCCTAAGGTTAGCAAGGAATATCACCTCTAATACTAAGCATGTGTTGTATGGAGAATATAGGTTGCTACCCTCAGGAAGGAGATATGGTGTACCAGCGCATACAATAAGGTCAGACTAAAGAGGTCCTTTGTCTACCAGTCGACCTTGAGGCTTAATCAGGAGATGTTGTAGCCACAGGATAATCTAAGCGGTGGATATTGCTCATGTCTTTATGTATGTAAATTGTCTTGTTCTTTGTGTTTGTATTATGTGTTTCTGCATACTTGGCTGCTGTGTCGCAAGACAAATTTCAGTGTGAACTGACAATAAAGTACTATATCATATATATAGCTATTTTCTCCAGCTCCCTGTGGTGCATGAACCCCCCCCCCCCCCCCCCCCCCAACACTATTGTGTGGGGTGGGTCAATGATGGACCCGCCACCCACAATAGTGGTGGTCCCCAGGTTGCTCTTATAGTCAGGAATGTGCTCCCTGGGTCAATAGTGGTGGTCCCCAGGTTGCTCTTATAGTCAGGATGGTGGTCCCTGGGTCAATAGTGGTGGTCCCCAGGTTGCTCTTATAGTCAGGATGGTGGTCCCTGGGTCAATAGTGGTGGTCCCCAGGTTGCTCTTATAGTCAGGATGGTGGTCCCTGGGTCAATAGTGGTGGTCCCCAGGTTGCTCTTATAGTCAGGATGGTGGTCCCTGGGTCAATAGTGGTGGTCCCCAGGTTGCTCTTATAGTCAGGATGGTGGTCCCTGGGTCAAAAGCAGTTGAAAACCCCTGCTGTACATCATCATTATACATCAACACATACAGTTCAGCAGACAAAGCATCTTACTGAAAACTCTGAGACAGCCTTTGAGGGGTGCTAGCCTCTCCTATGCCCAGTTTTCCGGGTTTGGGTGAACACAAACATTGGCTTGTGATTGGCTGATCACCCCATAATAGCAATGCTTTGATTGGCTGAGCAAAGTACATATTGAAGCTAAAAGTGAGGGCAGAAAAGCGAAGGCGGAAAAGTGAGGACGCTAATTGTGATTGGCCGGCATGAGGATGTCTGATTGATAAGAGCGCCCCTCACTTCACACGGGTGTGATTTTTTTTAGATGTAAATGCTGGCTTGAAACCTCTCAAACAACTCATCTTCTTTAACCCATTCTGACCTGAGATCAGATTGAAACCTTGAAACCTCAAACAACTCATCTTCTTTAACCCATTCTGACCCGAGATCAGATTGAAACCTTGAAACCTCTCAAACAACTCGTCTTCTTTAACCCATTCTGACCTGAGATCAGATTGAAACCTTGAAACCTCAAACAACTCATCTTCTTTAACCCATTCTGACCCGAGATCAGATTGAAACCTTGAAACCTCTCAAACAACTCGTCTTCTTTAACCCATTCTGACCTGAGATCAGATTGAAACCTTGAAACCTCTCAAACAACTCATCTTTTTTAAAGCAATGTACACAATTTAAGGAAATGGCTTCCTTGGAATGCGAGTCAATCAATAAATAGTGAATAAATACATAAGCTTAAGCAACACAATATAGTTTATTGTTTTATCAAGGTGGTACTGAACAGATCAGTGCAATTTTGTAGCAACAATTATAGGAATATATTCAGGATAGGTAGCCTATAAAGGACCTTCTGTATTAAAAAAAACAATACTTTCAAACTGCACAATACTGCGCGATTATAATGTGTACATTTGCGTTATTCTTTTCCATAATTAATTCATTTGAAATGAATCAGTAAAAATCACTGCCCTAAATAAAGAGATATTTTTTGGGGTGAACTATCCCTTTAAGATATTTCAACCTGCTCTGCTAGCTGAACATCTGAACAACATTATTCATGCATATTCATACTTTTTTTTTCTTTTTTTATCCCACGATTTTGTAACCCATTTTTCACCCCTGTGTCAATTATCTAATGTGATCCTGGGCTGATCTACACACCCTCCGCCAACCTGGGGAGAGCAACGGACTTGAACTCATGCTTCCTTCATGCCTGAGTGTCCACTTGCTCCTTTACACTGATTTTTTGATATCGGTATTGATAACGTGAATAATATCGCGATTATCGGTATTATCGATTATCAGCCTTTTTAATTTGTCTGGAACCAGAAATGCTGCCAAATGGCAGTATTTCCAGATGTTTTTTTACGAACCAACTTGCTAGGACTAGGACCGGCGCCATGTTCTGTTTGCTTTCCTGGGCCGAGGCGGTTCCGACAACGCTGCTGTCGCCTCGACGCCGTAATTCAGCGTCAGTGCCAGTCAATGCATGGACACCAAGTTATTAGGCAAATTATAGTTGTTTAACCCATTCTGACCTGAGATCAGATTCATATGAGGTTTCCACTGGACACACACTGGTCTGATCAACCCATTCTGACCTGAGATCAGATTCTAAAAATGTCAGTCGTTCTTCGATTTTTCAAAAATAGCAGACCTACAAGCTCGTAGCGCGCCACTCGGTGGCGCGCTATGAGCTTGTAGATCTGCTATTTTTCAATAGCTAAAGCATAACATGATGCTATACACCAAAATGGGTTCCCGTTCAGAATGGGTTAAAAAGAAATACTTGTAAATTCATCACAGACACACACATACAGTAATGTAGATGTTTATTTAAAAGAAAATCCATATTTACATGACGGTAAAATTACGATATTTATACGATATACGGTATTATCGGTATTCGATATTATTTATATACTCCACGATATTACCGATATTGATTTAAAATATCGCGATAAACGGTAATATTGATATATTGCCCAAGCCAGAATTACACCTGACAGGGGGGACTTTCCCTGTGCGGACGTAGCGCGTGGAAGGAACACGTTATTCCAACCCGTTCCTTTCCCCTCCATCAGGCACCCCGGGTGGCCAGGGGGAGGCAGTTTAGAGACCAGGATTACTGCATGTTTTTTGTGAGGGTACCTACCCTAGGGGACACGGGGAGAACATGCAAACTCCACACAGAATACATTTTAAACATATTCATGAATGTTCCAACAAGTTATCACACCCTAATATTCATACACTAAACTCATATTACTCCAGAATTTTCTTTTTTCTCTCAAAAAGATCAAAAATAGCATAATTATTGTACAAACTCAAAACACACTCTCTGAGCTTAGAGCTGCTATTTTATAGGGACTCAAGTAGTTAAAGTTGTTCCCTCCCAACGTGTGGGTCAGGATCCCCTGGGTCCTACCGTCCACAAATTAATGAAATAATTGTATTTGTATAGCACCTTTCCAAACATATAGTAACTTACAACGTGCTTTACAGACGGGTTATAAAACAGTAATCATAAAAACATCAAAACAACAAAGCATCAAAACATCGGAGAAAATAACAGGTCAATAAGACAATTTAAAAACAATATTAGGAAAAACACTTGGCATACAGATGTGTTTTTAAAAGCGTTTTAAAAGAAGGCACTGATTCTGCTAATCTAAGGGCCAAGGCCAGGGAGTTCCAGAGCCGCATATGACAGCAAATTGAAAAATACCAATGAAAGAATTACAAAAAAGCACTTATTACTGCATCAAAACTAATGCAACAAACTATAGATAGGAGCCAACAGGAAGCACGCACATCTCCAGAAATTCTACAGGTGCTGAACAAGAAATATACGCACAATGAAAAGGAAGGGTTGTCCGTACAGTTGTGCGGACAACCCTTCCTTTTCAACAAACTATACTATAACATAAGAAAGAGGCAACACTTGTGAAAATCACTGATATACAAGCTCACTTGTATAGCAGATGTACAAGCTCGCATAGCGTCAGCGTGCATGGCACCAAGCTGTGACAGCTTGAATATCTTCTATTTTTGAACGCTTGACTATAAAATGACACATGCTTTCCTGGTGTTAATGCGTTAAAGTGGTTATGGCTACAACAGTTTGTACTCAGTGGTCTAAAGTAATTGAGACTTTCACTTAAGTACAATTTTGCTGTATTTGTACTTTACTGAGTATTTCCAATTCAAATACTATAATTATTTCTACTCCACTACATCTCAGATCCTAATATTGTACTTTTACTCAACTACATTTTTTTGAAAACTTTAGTTACTTTGTACATTTTTATTTATTATTACAGTAACAAGTAACTTCAGCCCAATATACATTTCTATCATTTGATCTACTAGCTAACATTATTGTGAGTCTGACGCATTGAGAGCTTGTAGATCTGCTATTTTCAAAAGATTTTTAGACATTTGAAAACTTGAAATGATAGACATTCTACATAATGAGTACTTTTGGTACTTTAAGTAAATCTTAATGCCAGAACTTTTGTACTTTTACTCGAGTGCATTTTGAATTCCGGTCTTTTACTTGCAACATATAGTATTTGAATACTGCAGTATTGATACTTTTACTTAAGTAGAAAGTACTTTTTCCACCACTGTTTGTACTTGCATGTTTGGGTTTATATGAACTTCACTACTAATTACTACTGTAGCAGAAACACGGAGCTGCAGTTTGATCAATGAAGTGAAAACCATCACTTCTCACAGATTGAGGCCCTTAGAGATGAACAGTACGCATCAACCCATACTCCAGGGTCAGCCCCGGGAAAGAACCTTGTACAGTCTCCATGGCCATTGGGAGTAGTACCTGCACAACAATCGTCACTGCCCCAGTACCTGCACAAAAAACAACAATGTATTGAACCACATGCACTCAGTCACTCACATACAGTGACTTTGATAGAATTACAATATAAAAACATGTTAAATGTCTCACTGTGTTGTCAGTGGTGTTCCATCCAGCCACGTCCAGCTGCTTCTGCGCCCAGTCCTGGTCAGACCAATCCATGAAGAATAACCAGCAAGTCTCAATCCATTGATGAATACCTGATTATTTGTACATGATTGAATCATCATTAATTGTGTATCCAATACATTCACTTCTTCACTATAATCATGGAATTAGATCACATGCAACTATGTGGACAATCTGAGAACCCATCGTCATAAAAGGAAAAATCACACCAATGTGAACTGAGTGGTGCAACTCCCCCCCCCCCCCCCCCCTCTCTCTCTCATTAGCAGGCAAAAGTGCAGCACTATCCCTCTCTCTGTTTCTGGCACAACAGCGCCCCTACTGGTAATAACTGGTGCTCATTAACACATACATAGGCGGACACATAGGTGAACACGGACATTGCTGTTCCTTAGAGTTCAAAAATAGCACCCTATTTCCTTGAGTCGTATCTGGATGATGGACTCCTGGACACAATCACGCTCAAACACACACACACACACACACACACACACACACACACACACACGCAGACACACACACACGGACACAACTGACCTGTTCTTCTCCACTGTTAATGATCACCAGATCAGCTCCTAGACTCAGACATCCGTCTCTACCTTCCTGCCATGATTTCAACTCAGTAGTTATGTAGTAGCAGCTGCGTCCAAACTTCTTCCATCCACTGGGACACGACTTGTCTAAAAACATCAAACAGGAGATTTACTGATGGATTTTCAATGTACCGATAATGAATTCTAACACATAGTTGTAATAATAATAGTAGTCAGAGATGTAGTGGAGTGGAGGTAAAACTATTCATCTATTATATCAATGATGTTTTCTACTCCACACATTAATTTTACTCCAGTAAACCTTTCTGGTATTTGTACTTATTCGTGTAGTTAATTAACCCAATTGGGCGGGAACCCCTTTTGGTGTTAGCATCATGTTATGCTTTAGCTATTGAAAAATAGCAGATCTACAAGCTCATAGCGCGCCACCGAGTGGCGCGCTACGAGCTTATAGGTCTGCTATTTTATTTATATCAAAGAACGACTGATATAGAAACATAGCTTTTTCCGAAAACTGTCAGGATGTATACAGAAGACATTTTTAGAATCTGATCTCAGGTCAAAATGGGTTAAATATTTCAATTTTGTGGTAGGCCTATGTAGCATTACGTGGAAGCGTGGATTGAACCCGGGGGCCGGGGCTCCCACTCACCAGACCAACGCGCAGCCTACCGTGCCAATAGGGCTGAGCCCGATTAGCAGGACTGTTGCAGGCTGGGTCTCAGCTGCATGGAGGCTACACCTACTTCCTACTACTACAAATATTGTAGTTTTTACTCCACTACATTTATTTGACAGATATAGATTTAGATTATTAATATTAAATCTATTTCAGCAGCCATTGATGATGTCATTGGTAGGCAGGTTTCTGAACTGTCCACATAGACAAATTATGCCATGTTATAATGAGCATTAGTGACGCCGATATATTATATAAAGATGAGCTTGAAAACGGGTGACGTGCATCTTAAGAATAATGATTGTTCTATGATAGTTGTCATACACCAGCAGTGATGAGCTTACTCAGAATCTCTACCTCTATATCCCAGATAATAATTTAAATATCAATGATATTATTTAAGTTATTTTGTATCTTCTCTCACCTGCTGTCTGTGTCTTCAGCTGGTTTACTTCACTTTGAAGCCGGTCCTTCTCCTGCGTCAGTTTGGTGTTCTCCGAGATCAGAGTATGGTAGTTGGACTTGTTGGACAGCGTGTTATGATCATGTACCAGGGTGTCGTTGGCCATGATGTTACTGCAGGGTGAACGATCTGCGAAGGACAGAAATGGATGATAAAGACAGTTATCGCTACTGTTCATGATGAGGTCAAGCATGTGGTGGAACACTTTATTTGAGAAGAAAATCTCAACGTTGTTAATTATCCTTTTTTCATGTGCATTGTCACTTGTCAACACTACTTTATTCATCATACTTTTCAGATGCATATCATGCAATGCAATAATACAAAAAGAAACGATGAATTTGATTACAAAAATAAATAAATGATAATAATAATAATAATAATAAAAAAGTCAACATTTTGGGTTAAAGCTGTGGTGGCCTTAATAGTTGTTTCCTGTATGCATCTACCTTTGTCCAGCACCAGCGAGGAACTGGATGTGCGCAAGACTTCTGCTTTTTAAACAAGGCCTTAGTTGTCACAGCTAGAAAATGTCAGGCAACAAACTCCATGCAATACTCACAGCTCACGCCCAGGCCTATGATCACAGAAATCCTAATTTCCTTTAATCCACATCTTTATTACGTCATCATTGAGAGCTAGTTATAGATATACTATGCATATGTATATGTAATTTGTAAGTTGATTAGCGGTATACTGTGGTTACTTTGCGCCGTACGCACCGTCCCAGCCGTCCCGCCAATTTTGATGCGTATGCAAATTGTGCCTGATACGGCAGTGGTGCAAGATTACATACATCTGTATAACTAGCTCTCAATGATAACAAAGATGTGGATTAAAGGACCCAATGCCAGAGTGTAATTGGTTTTCTCTGATTACCTTGACTGTCCTTCTTCAAGGCCTCCACACTGGTCTCACTGCTGCTCAGTCTGCTCTGAAGGTCTTCCAGCTCTTTCTCACCGGCACTCAGTTTGGCAGCCATTTCTGAAGAGAAGGAAATCACAGCGAAACTGTTACACATTTTAAAACGCACACATCAGCCCTTATCTCCTTTAACTTCTTTAACAACAAATAATGAATCACATTTTGCACACACAAAAAAACCCATTGTAGTTTCTTAAATAATCCATTCCTGACCTGCATTCTCCTTGGCCATCTGTTCCATCTTGTACTTGGTGATGCCCAGCTCCACCCGAAGATCACTCACTGAGTCCCTCTGCTCCTTCACCTCTCCCTTCACGTTGCTCAAGCTTTCTCTGGTCTCGGCTCTCATGTCCACCACGGTGGTTCCCAGGTTGAGCACCATGCCTCTCAGTTTCTCCAGTTCGGTCCAGAGGTCGGGTTGTAAGAGGGTGGCTGCAGGTCCTGCGCCGTTGCCTCTCTCACTGGCCGACCCCCCTGAGTCTCCCTGAGCTCGGACCTCAGAGAGACACATGAACAGCAGAACCAGCAAAGCTCCGGCAGCGTTCATTCTGGATGGAGAGTGGAGATACTGAAGACACTGTGGAGCACTGGTCTTTTATACTCTCCCTCCTCGTAGACTATATCGTTGGACAGTGGACACGTCACTGTGCCCAGTGGAAAGTTCATCTACAAGCTGGACACTAAATAAAGTCAATGACGGTCTGAGAAGTCCAACAAGTCCAACATGATTAGACACGTCTACTCTGATGAATTGAACATGGTGGACCGAGTGTGAACCCGCACAACTGTTTACTGTTCCTGCAATCCTTAATCTTCCCAGGGACTGTGTGTGTGTGTGTGTGTGTGTGTGTGTGTGTGTGTGTGTGTGTGTGTGTGTGTGTGTGTGTGTGTGTGTGTGTGTGTGTGTGTGTGTGTGTGTGTGTGTGTGTGTGTGTGTGTGTGTGTGTGTGTGTGTGTGTGGGTCAGGGGCGTCATGTTTCAATAATGATTGTGAGTGCTCAAAGTCCCGCCCCCAGCCACCCCCCCCCCCCCCCCCCCCCCACCACAGCGGTGGAAATAAAACAAGTTTTTTTTGAATGCCCAACACCTCTTGACCAAGCGCCCCCCACCCCCGTAAAGGTGTGTGACTACGTGACATTTTGAGTAGGGGGAGGGGAAAGGGAGAGGAAATTCAGTCTTCGTGGGTGCATATTGGCTTATTATTTTAACCGTGGGTGTTTCAGCTACCAGGCACCCCCGGAGTCTCCGCCACTGGTGTGTGTGTGTGTGTGTAGGCCTGTTTACCTGTAGACAGGGGGGGTGGGGGGTGGGGGGATCAAAGAGCAGCCGTGGAAAAGCTGATGTGTCTGTTTTTAGCTAAACTTATCTCCTTTGGTAGATATATCGGTGTTCAAATATTAACAGTTCGTGAACTCTGGGGGGAGGGGACTCAGGGGAGGGGGAAAAAAAGGGGAGAAAAAAAAATGTTCGAAAAATGTTATATAATAATTTCATATGTGAAAAATCAATAAAAAAACTTTGATCAAATATTAACAGTTGTCCCTGTGTGTGTGTGTGTGTCTTGTACTCCACTGACAGCGTCACAGTACATACGGTATTCCAGTTCATATCTTTATTTATATTTCAATCTGAAATCCTAGGTATTATTATTATTATTATTATTATTTATCCATATTGTAAACGTTGACTATTAAAAAATAGCAGATGTATGTACATACATATATACAGTATATGCCACTATGCCAGGGTTCCCCAATAGGCAGACCGTGGGCCATTTGCGGCCCACGGCGAAACGCGTCGTGCTAATAAATAGGTTTGATGCAGTAAGTTGTCCGTCTCTGTTCCCTGGAGTGTGCAGTCCCTTATATTTATATATACATATACACATATACCGTATATCTAGGTGTACCGTCCTAAAGTCGCCTCTTCGGTGCTACTGAAAATGTCTGACGAGCCAAAATCATTTCGGCACTACAGCGACAACAGTTTTGGAGATATGGCTTATAGTATTATTACACGGCTGGGTTGAATGCTTCATTATGATCGCCAAATTCTACTGATGGTAGAATCAGGATAAATAAGGAGGAATGAATAATGAATAAGAGACAACTGGAAGCACTAATTCCAATGACTTAACCCTCATGGGCACTGCTCTGAATCACTCCCCACTGCAATCTGGAGTGACAGTTTACAAAACAAATGCTAATAAATAGATTTCATGGATTTAATTTGGGCAGAGTGAAAAGAAAACATGTGTCTTTGGTCACGATCACGCCATGCACTTCAAAGTTCAGATCGATCAGTCAATCCACCGAGGAAATAAGTGGATGTCAGGACAGAAGGAATGAGTCGTTTTAAAAGCAGGATTAAACTCAGTCAATCAAGAAAGAAAAATGACCGAAAATGACTGGATGTGTCAGCCAAACTGAAGAAAAGAATGGAGAGGAGCTACGTATAGGCAAGTCCCACATAGGAACATTCCATCCACTAAACTAAAAATCACATGAGTGTAACGGTCATGTTGTTTGTGCTGCACAGCCTGCACAGCATTGACTGACTGACTGAGTGAGAAAGGTGGTAGTGGAATCAGAGGCCTGTTATTGTGTGTGTGTGTGTGTGTGTGTGTGTGTGTGTGTGTGTGTGTGTGTGTGTGTGTGTGCGTGTGTGTGTGGGCGGGGTCTGCAATCAGGAATAAGCAGCAGACGTGCAGCCTGAACCAGATTGATGATCTGTCCATTGATTGCAATGTAAGGCCTTTCAAAGACGCATCCGATGCCATGAGTGTGATTTCGTATGGACTTGTACAACTTTGTGAAAATGTCACTTTGTCAACAAGCACACGGTCAGAAAGTGACCAACGAAACGGTCATATTTATCTGGCAAACACCATCTATCACTAGGGGTAGCTTATATGAAAAATGTGAACCGACAACTCCCCTCTCCCCCCCTCCTCTCTCTCTCTCTCTCTCTCTCTCTCTCTCTCTCTCTCTCTCTCTCTCTCTCTCTCTCGCTGAGTACAGTGTGTTTGTTTTGGACAGGCTCTGGAGGAGGCCCAGATAGCCCTCCAGCAGCTCTTTGGCAAAATCAAGGACAAGGCTGAGAAGTCTGAACAAATGGTGAGCGTGCACAAGTGCATGCATTCACACACACACACACACACACACACACACACACACACACACACACACACACACACACACACACACACACACACCATGTTTATGTTACTCCTAAACATTTTGCTAAACATCACACACACATTCCTATCCTCCTGGTGTAGACCTGTGCCCAGAAGGACACCTTTGATCAATATGCAAAGTAACTCAATAAATCAATCAATCAATCAATCAACTGGCAACTAAAGTGGAGTTAAAAGTACATTTGCCTCTGAGGTAGGCTACAAGTGGAGTAGAAGTTTAATGTATCAATAGAAATGTACACTCCTGAGTGGGAGTTTTGCAGATGGTCAGATTGCCAAACACACACACAAATATTAGAAAATATACTGTAAATGTACAATGTTTTTGTTTAGTTGAATCTTATAGAAACACTGAATCATGTTTAAGGTATTTGTGGAAAGTATATCTTTTTCAAGACTCATTTGTATAGAAAAAGAACATTGAATGTCAAATATTTTAGTCCCCGATTATAATACGACCCCGTTTTTTAGGATATTTCTATTGGACAAAAACATAGCGGTAGTCTTACATTCAGGCCAATAGGGTAAGTACATGCAGGTATTGTACTTAAATCTGCTTATCAACCACAATACTTGAATATTGAATATACAATTAAATCTGGTTCTGTACATCAGGGGTTTTCAACCGGAGGTATTGCAGGTGGTCCCTGTTTGTTTTTGTTTTTACTTTTAATAACTTACAGGAGTTCCTACTGTATGGTGTGTGTGTGTGTGTGTGATATGAAATGTGAGCTTACCATAATCACAGTAATCCTTAATCATATTCCATCATATTCAAACAAAATCACTGTATTTTATTATATATCATATAAATAGTTTGAGAACGACTGATATATAGAAACATAGGTTTTTCCGAGAACTGTCATGATTTATAGAAGACATTTTGCAGAACCTGGTCTCAGTTCGGTAAACCGCACACGTTCACACATGCACATATCAACCTAGTAAACACAGGTATTGCTGTGTCTCAAGCCTCTCTCTCTCTCTCTCTCTCTCTCTCTCTCCATTGTATTCGTCTTGTTCTCATCTATCTTGGCGGTCTAAGGCCAGCCTGACTAATATCCCAGTGTATCGCGCAGCCTTGTTTAAATTCTGAGGGGCCAGCCACAGCATATGGTGCTTCCAGGGGGAAGATGAGAAATGTGCTGTTGCCCGGAACAGAGAGAGAGAGAGAGAGAGACTATTGCTGTTATGTTTCAGTTTGTTAATTTATTTTCATTGTTACTGTATTGCTTGTTGTTCATTATTGTTGGGATGTTTGTTGTTGTCTCTGTGTGCGCAGAGAATTGTTGTCTCTGTGTGCGCAGTGTTGACTTTTGTTTTGTTGTATGTGCTTTGGCAATGTATATAGAACATATTTATTATGCCAATAAAGCCTTTTTAAATTGAATTGAGAGACATGCAGCGTGAGGAAACAAGGCACAGACGGAGAGGGATGGATGGATAGATGGATGGATGGATGGATGGATGGAATTATAGTTTTTATATTTCGTTTTTGAAGGCCGCTAGCCCCTCCAATGCATGGCGTTTGAAGATTACGTCATATGGCAGCCAAGTGCAGGGATTTTTAGCCCACCTATATATTCAGCTATAGTGTCGTTTTTGTGTGTGTGTGTGCGAACGTGCGTACACACGTACTATACGTACGTCTGTTCAAATCCAGTATACCACGCATACCATACACATACGTCCAGCCGACCACAGTACTTTCAACTTACATACAGTGTGCATACATACGTTACCTGTTACCCAAACAATATTGAAACATATCGCAATTACGTCATCATCGACCATATCATATTTTCTTTTTGGATATGCAATTTTCCTAGAGAACGTTAAATGGTTTGGGTGAGTATGTATGCTATAGCGAGATACACACAACTATAGGTCATACATAGCCTTGTGTACTATAGTCCCCTGACTCCCCTCCCAACTTCAAAGTTATCCTAATTATGTCAACAACAACAACAACAACAACTAAAAAGATTCCTTTTACCCATCAAATGATTTTGAAAGATATATCGGTTACGTTACCATCAACAGAATATGTCATTATTTCGTCCAGGAGGTTTTCAGAAGTTAAATAAAAATAATAAATAATGATTTTGAAGAGGAGAGATTATATTATTTTAAAAAGATGTCTTTCTCCAAAGTAAAATAAAAACTGTTTTAAACAAAACCAATTGTATTATATATTAATGTCGGATTTCTTTAAAGATTTCCTTGTTGTTTTGTTATGTGGTACTCGACAGAGTGCAGTTATTATGATTATTATTATATTAAATATTATGATCTCCGTCTGTGTTTTGCATGCTCTCTTGCTGCGTGTTTCCCTCTGTTAGCGACCTTAGTGGGCAACGCCACCTTGTCCATCCATCCTCCCCCTTGAAAGCAGCATTATTATGCTTTGGCTCCAGGCCCTCTGCATTTAAACAACACCACATACTGCGTGATGCAGCAAGACGTTATTCAGGCCAAACTAAGCGGAAAGAAAGAGAGAGAGAGAGAGAGAGAGAGAGAGCAGTGCAGCTTGGACACTCTATAGCAAAAATGACTCGCTATAAGTTGATGTGTGTGCAAACATTTCCGAAGTAAATGACGCCAAGGATTTGCAAGGTTGACGTGGTGGGCAAACAATCAAAGTAATGGCAAATGTTGTGCGTGCATGGCGCGAGGTTCAATAAAACAAGCCTTTTGAAAATGCTCAGCAAATTGCAAACGGAGACACTGCCCTTGGTTTGCGGAAATAACAGCACTATATATGCGTATCAGATCCATGCCTTTCGGCACTATATTGAACTATAATATCTTTTATTAAGGGAGGAAAACTTCTGAGAAGCCAAGGAGGTGTTTCGTTTATGCAGTCTGACTGTATCTCTGTATCTCAGTGTTTGTACT